>NC_064847.1:5486896-5805600 GCF_024166365.1 Elephas maximus indicus
AACTGATTTAATGGTCTTGCTCAAAATATTTACTCACTAATGGTACTGAATTCTTACACCAAATATATTATATATGTTTATCATTTCAAAGAATAGAAAAGCCGAGAGAGAAAAATGCTACTTCAAGTTCAATTCAGTGAAACCTAGTTCTCAAAGCCAAGTTCTTACAGAGAAAAAGAAGTTGGTAATAGATTAGCTAAAACAATCTGAAAAAGAATACAGTGGGAAGAACACTGTACACTAGGTAAAACTTACCATAAGTAAATGAAGACAATGTACTGCTGTCGAAGGGATAGAAAACGGAACAGGACAGAAAACCGAAAAATAGACATACACAAATCCAGTCACCAGATTTTTGATAAAACCAAAACCAAAACCCAACAAAAAAACCCAAACCCACTGCCGTTGAGTTGATTCCGACTCCTAGTGACCCTATAGGACAAAGCAGAACTGCCCCAGAGAGTTTCCAAGGAGCACCTGGTGGATCTGAACTGCCAACCCTTTGGTTAGCAGCCATAGCACTTAACCACCATGCCACCAGGGTTTCCAGCAATTTTTGATAAAGGAACATAAATGAAGTCAATGGAAGAAGGCTAGCTAGTCAACAAATGGTGCTGTGTACTCGACATTCACAGGAGGAAAAATGAACCTTTACATGTCTCACATCTTACTCCCCCCACCCCCCGCCAAAAAGTCATCTACTTAAAAATTATGCTGACCATATCACATATTCTTTGGATCGATTTCTCAACTTAGTCTCTCCTACATTTCAAGAACAAACCCAATCCACAGCTTCAAAACATGTCCATAGTTAAATTTATTTTTAATAAATGGAAAATAAAATTAAAAATATACAACAGCTGTAACCAAGTATTGTTTTGCACTATTCTTTTTGGTCTTAACAAAGTAATTACATCAGACAAGGAGTTTCCTACACTGTAAACCAAGGACAGAGGCAAAAAAGGTAGCATAAAGATGAAAGTCTGAAGCACCAAAATGTTTTAAAGATACAAAGAAGAAAGAGAAGTACAGAAACAAAGGGATTTTAAAAAACAGACAATAAGGGGCTACACCTGCCTTTCTTGAAGTTTATATGAAGCTGGCTTAGGCAATCGCCCACTTTATACTAACTAGTCCCAGGAATGGTGCTGGCAAGAGGCATGGTCCTTAGGAACTGAGCTTTAAACAAAACCTTTAAACCAGTTGATGCTGAGTAGATTCCAACTCATGACGGCCCCGTGTGTGTCAGAGTAGAACTGTGCTGCACAGCGTTTTCAATGGCTGATTTTTTGGAAGTAGATCACCAGGGCTTTCTTCCAAGGTGCCTCTGGGTGGACTTAAATCGCCAACTCTTCCATTAGCAGTTGAGCACCTAACCATTTGTATCACCCAGGGACTCCATAACAATACTTTTTAGGAATATTAAAAATCTTAAGTAACAAATACTATATAGGGTACAAGGTCAAGGATTCTCCTTTGTCCTGGTCCAGAGGCAGTGGGGCTTCCAAAAAAATCTTTTCTACTGCTGTCACAACTCTTGCTTATGTGGGGAAGACAGGTGTAGCAAAGGGGTTAAAGAAGGAAAAGAGGCTGAAGGGCCTGCATTCATCTGTTGCAAGTTTTCATTCCCTTTCAGGATGACGCTGTGATTTATGGGTTGTGTCTCATATGTAATTTTATGGCCTGCTTCTTCTTTGGCCTTTTCTTCTTCTTGGCCTTCTTTAGGTTTAACCTCCGAGCCCCGGGATCTTTTTGACTCCACGTCTTCTTGGGTTAGATCTTCACCCTTCCTACCCTGGTTCACCTTCCGCCGTCGCTGCCGCCGCCTCTCTAATGCCTGGTCCCTTGTCCAATTCCCTTGATGCCCAGGCTTCTCCAGCTATAATCATACACAGACAAGCAGAAAGCAGTGTGGGCAGGTGGTCAGGCCTGGGCTCCCTACTTGGCTGGCCTGACCTACTGGTACTGCCCCTCTTCTCACCTCCAACAGTGTGCGGATTCGCTCCAGGTCTGGAGGCTGTGCAGCCTGCAGCAGCTGCCAGATACTGTAGTTCTCATCCAGGGTCACCTCAAGCAGGTCCCCTTCCATCATGAGCTCTTCCAGGGGGGCCCGGGTTGCCTCAGGCAGCTCCAATACAGGGCCAGTCAACTGTGGCAACAGTGAGGACAGCAACTCCAAGTCTAGGGGTAAGGGGAATAGGTTGAGTTAAAGGCTACCCCACCACAACAGTCCAAGGACCACAGGGGCCACTCCACATGAAGTCAACTTGACAGCCTACGCACACTTAAACATACCTCTCTTACCTGAGCTCTCCCCTGGCGTTACCTTCTCAGGACTGTCTCTGTTCTCCAGCAACCCCTGGAGCTATAAGAATGGGCAGGGGTAACTGAACTGGCCCCTATTCTTCCTCTCCCAACCCCAAACTTGGGACTGTCCACTTCTTGGAGGAAGAGGACAGACAGGCTGCCAGCAGGGAGCATCATCTAGAGATGTGGACAGTATGCAGAATGACAGGGAAGCAGAGTCAAAGGAAATGGATAATTGGAGGATAGGGACAAGGCTATAGCCTAAATAGGGATAGGGTCTAGGAGATAGGAATTAGAGGACAAGTGCTGGACTGGCAGCTCACCTTAGGCATATCCTTTCCATTGCCCTCTCTGAGACGGTCAGAGATAGGGACCGAAAGATAGGTAGGGCACTCCTCTGGCCTGGGTTCAGCCTGCAGCTGCTGATGAAGCTCTGTCAGCCGTCTCAACAAAGCAGTCACATCCTCAGAGGCCAGAGCCTGTCTGGCACGGCCTTGCCAGCTGATGGCCCTCTCTGTGAGGCACTGTAGAGCTTCGCCCTCAGGCAGCCGCACAGGCAGTCTCTGCAGGGCTACTAGCAATGCCAGGATGGTCTCCAGGCGTGGGCGCCGTGAGCGCATGCACAGTGGACACAGGAATTTGGTGTCCCACTCCCACCAGGCCAGCAGTGGGGATGAGATGGGACTGGACCTCGGGGAGCTGAGGAGTCGTGGCACCGACACACATCGCCCATGGAACCAGTCCTGACATAGGTCACACTGCAGAGCTCCCACCCCAGCCGGCACCTGCCCACACACACAGATGGAGGTTGCAGAGGAAGCTGTGGCCGACAATGACAGTGGATTGGGCTTGGCTGAGTTGGTGCGACGCAGTTGCAGGATACCCTCCTTCTCCTTCTGTTCCCCCTCCTTGAAGGCCACAATCTGCCATGCCCAGGGCAGGGGGAGATCAGGTTACCACCCAGTCCTCTTCCTTTTCTCACCCCCTTAACTCATTCCCAAACAGAAAAACTGAGGCTCAGGGGGCAAGTGGTCACCCATGATCACCCAGCTCAGACATGGTACGATAATCACCTGGCATCAGTCACTGCAGGGAGATACCCAGAACCCAACTTCTCTCCATCTATGCCCAAGCTCCTTACCACAGAGCCTGGGTCCCTGAGGTCCTGCGCAGACAGCCCCAGCAGCTCTGTGTCAGATTTGTACAACCCCAACTCCTTCTCAACCCACCGGCTGCGTTTGGTGCTGTCTGAGCCAGCATCTGCACATGGACAGAGCACCTGAGACAGGGAGAAGGGAAATGAGCAAGCATCCCCTCCACGCGCTATCTTCCCCTCCCCAGTTCACACACAGAAACTTGTATCAGCCAGGCCAGAGACAAGTAAGGCTGTGGGTCAGGGTCCCAGGCCTCACCTCCAGCAGTGTGTAGCAAGAATTCTTCTTGAGGAAGGTCTTGGAGGCCTTCTCCCTCCATGAGTGCGCTGTCAGTACCTGCAGCTCTAGCTGTCTCAGCTCCTCCAGCCCCACAGGTAGATCCCGGCCCACAGCCACGAGGCCCTCCAAATCATCCAAGCAAGGGTAGTGGTCACCATTCTAGTGACAGGGGCAAGAGAAAGCTCAGTTAAATTATGGTTAACACCTAGTGTGTCTAATATTGTGCTGAGCAATGCTGGATATTACAGTACAGTCACTGGACACAAAAACCATACACTATATATACTAGACAGATGAAACGGGATAGCAGCTACATTTCTCCTACAGCTACTTTCAATGGCGAGAACCAAAACATCCACTTAACAGACTACCAGACCAGTTATTTTGTTCTGAATTGTTTCCGCTGACCTTCTGTATGTCCAGTCTCTTCTCAGCTCTAGACCCACATACATGCTTTTCCTTCTATTTATATTCTGACATCCTCAACTCCCTTAGGCCACCACCCAACTTCCCTCTCCATGCAACAGTCTAAGGTACAAGTATCTCCCTTCTAGGTGTTGCCCTGCAGTAGAAAAATGGGGAACATGGTCCTCACTTGGATCTCATCCACATCAGCAATCCAAGCCTGTGCCTTAGCCAGAGCTTCTTTGAGTGCCTGGATGTTAGGCAGGTGGACAGGGATATTTTCTGTCTCACGGACTATGGCTTCCAGTGTGGCTGGTGAGTGCTTCTTTCTAAAATGTTTGGAAAAAGAGCAGTCAATCCTTAAAGGGCACATTTATACATTAACTTTTTTTGTCCTCAACTTCCCTTCAAAAAGCATAAGCAATAAAAAGCTTCAGAAAGTGAGTGAATAACAATGCCCCAAATGTGATGAATTCTCTGTAAACACTGGAGGGGCAATACAGGTCCATAAGATGTCAAGCTGGGTATCTGCTACCTACGTATTAATTTAGCCAAGAAAGATTTCTTCAATTGCTGCTTTTAAAATAGTACGTATCTAGGTGGGAATGGATGACATGTAATGTTAATCGTTTAGAATTTAGCAGATACCAAGCTGGGAATATGAGATCCAAAGTCATCCAGGGAAACCATTCTTAGAATCACCCCAAAAGCTGGAGTAAGTGTTCAGATGGGGAGAGGCTGGGCCCCACCTGGCCTCCAAGCAGAAATGGGCCTTCTCTTCCCATCGTTCTGCAATGGTCAGCAGTTCCTGCAGCTCAGCCCGGGCTTTGTCCACAGAAGGGCTGGAGGCTACCTTAGCGCCAGTAACCAGCAGCCCCTGCATGATGACCAGGGAGCCCCTTTGGGCTGAGGGAGCCAATGCCTGCTTCACCTCATCTAGCCAGCATGCCTGCTCCACCTGCTGTTGGAGCTGATGGACTTCTGGCACGTCCACCCCCAGCTGCTGCCCTCTCTGCAACAGGGATTGCAGTAGCTTTGGACTGGAGTGCAGTGAGGTCAGAGCCTCACGGGCCTCAGCTTGAAAGGCCTCCACTTGTTCCAGAACATCCTGCAAAAATACAGAATAAAAAACTGATTGCTCTGTCATCTCAATGCCCCAGTACCAAGCCCTCACACATTTCCCCACCTTTTCTCACAAGCATTATTGTTTTAGATATCCTCAATCATATCCTAAATACACGATCTGCCTGGTATCAACCAAGATCTTCTGTTTACCCTAAAGACCCTTGCTTCTCCTTTAATTATTTAAAATATACTTTTCCAGACCTACTTTTTAACATGATTTTATCCCTCTAGAAAGCTTAAGATCCCAAAGTCTGAAAATCTCCTCCTTCCTCAGATTCTCTAATACCAAGAGTCTAACTTTTACATTATCCTTTGCTTAGAATATTTAATTATTTCTACTTGGAAGGATATCCCCTTGTATCATTAAGCTTCTCAAAGACAAAGACAGTAATGGACCACAACACACCTCCATAGCTCATTAGAAAAGAACCTGATGTTAGAAGGTGCTACTTAGAGCAGTCAAGTTCTCAATATTCCCTGATGTCTCAGTCTTTACTAGTATCTCTCGTTAACATGGATCTCACCTTGCCAGGTCACTCCTCACCTTGACATCACCAATCTGATGCATGGCACAGGGCAGGCTGCCCATTTGATCAAGAAGGATCTGGAGCTCGGCCAGGGTCACCTGCGGAGTTCCCATCTTGTGGGAGCTATGGAGAAAAGACAAGTTCAGTGACCCTGCTAACACCACGTTCTAGGCATTCCAAGACTGCCAATATCCTCACTTTACCTCCATGATCTAGTAATACCTTCGAAGGTACTTTCTAAGTTCAGAGATTCTTAACCAATAACTTAAGATGAAAATGACTTAAGGGCATGTTATAGAGACTATTAATACAAAAAAGAGACAAAAGATATCGAACTATAAAATCAGTTTTCTAAGGAAATGTGATAAATATGGTATCTGTGGTGCCATTAAATAGAAGAATGAAAATAAAGACAAACAGGTTTACATTTAAGAGAATAAAAATATGAATTGGCCCTCTAATAGCCTCTATTTCTTTAGTAATTCAATTAAGAGATATAAGGAAGTTGAAATAAAGAGTTAAAAAATAAAAACTAACAGCCAACAGGACTTAGGAGTAATAGGTTTCACAGTAAGACTAATGGTAATAAATCTATTTTAACCCAGAAACTGAAGTAAGTGCACTGAAAGGATAAAGAAGGAGTAGAGGATGATGTGAAAGAGTTGAAATAATGGATATATTCTAGACAAAGGAGGAATAAGAAACAAGAATCCATTAGGTCAGAAGTGGAACTTCAAATGAAAAGCTCTAAAATGTATTCTTAGGTATAAATGTCTAAAACGGGAGTAAGTGAACAGCTCAGGTAGTTAGGAGAATAAAAAGAACCGGAGATAGCCTGTGGCCATTAAGTACTAAAGCCTACAACTACTTGATATGGGTATGATGGGATTAAGATGGAAAAACTACATTTCTTTACAACCTGGAAAAGGAGTTGTCTATGAAGAGTGAATTTTTTCTAGAATTTTAACTCCCCATGTCACAAAGAACTTTAACCTAACAACACAGGGTACGGAAAACAAGTAGAATATTTAAGAATGTTTGAAATGATGTATTTCTAAAGCATGGCTCAGAGACAAGAATGAAGAGAAAACATGAGAATTAAACTAGATGTAGGCACTGAAAATCCAGGTGACACAAGCAAATAAACCATCTGATCTTCTTAAGTTCTTAATTATAGCTCTGGAAAATAACTTCTTGATGGGACTGTTGTAACAGTTTTATTATTAATTTCTTTGCTTTAAATCAAGTCCAAATTTATTCCCCAAATCGGTATGAAATAATGAACTTCGTACTTCTTTAGCTCAAAATCTTTATGTTTTCCTCAAAATCTGCCCTAAGAATTCCTGAAATTCTCAGGTAGAAACTGATTCAAAATGGTACCTGTACTTTATTTCCTTGATGGTCTTATTCTGACACTAAAACTAACTGCCAACATTTCTCCACTCTTTTAAAATCGATTACTACGTTTTTAATTAAAAAATCTTTGAAACATTTTTTAAAAAATATGTTAACAGCCTTTATTTGACACTGTGATTAATTACTGCTATTTCTACTTCCAAAATTTTTTATGTATGTAAATAACTATTTTTCTCTGTAAAAAGTAAATGTATGTATTATCATTGATACTTGGTATGAATAAAACAGGTAAAAACTGAAGTTGTTTTTTTCAACTCTCAAATTTTACCCACCTACACAGCCAATAGTAAATTTTGTATAAATTCTGATGGCTGAATACTTTTTCGAGATTTGCTTACAAGTAGAGCAGGACTACAATTTTTCTACTGCATTTTCATTCCCACTGCCATTCAGGGTCAAAGTTTGAACTTCATATTATGTTTCAAATTTTCCACTTTAAATGATTTCTAGTTCATTTTATTATCTTTTTTTTGTTCATGTCTTCCAGGCCGCTCTCAGTAAAACTTGCCCAGTGTTCAGTTCAACTTTTTCACTAGATTATTTAACTTTGTCTCCAAAATGGCCATATAAACACAGTAATTTTTGCTAAGTGAATACTTATAGCTTATCCATTTTTCTTAACCATTTTTCACACACCGTCACCCTCTTCTGTCCTCTCCTGTAACATACCGAGCCTCCTGGCCAGTGACTATTCCTAGGACTTGGGAAACACAAGCCTCTGCTTTGTTCAGGCAGTTCTTTAGTTGCTGCAGCAGCTCACTATTAGGAAACCTCCTCTCATGGGCCTCAGATTCCAGTGCCCTCAGCTCTTCAAAGCCTAAAAAACAGTGTAATGGTTGTAAGGTAGGAAGCGTTATGAAAAGGAAGAAAAAGAAGTGCAGGTACCAAAGAAAAATAAATACGGCTTGCTTAGGAAGTCTTCTATCCTTTCATCACTCACTGCGCTTCTGCCCATCCTCCATCTCCAGGGCTGCTCGCACTTTGTTGGCCCAGGTGTCAAAGGACTCAGCCCGAACCTTTAGCTTATGCAGCATGGCAGGAAGCTCATCCAGGGTGTAGCGATACCTAAAGGAAGAGAAAGAAGAGCACATGTGGCCCATTTCCACGTCACCCTCTTTACCTTACTATCTCTAAGTAGGTTCCATGCTCACCGCAAATACTGCCGGCTACTGGGGCACTTGCAGAGATCATTGATGTGGGAAAGGCAGACAAGGCCATCTGGGCAGTCATAGCAGGCCAGGGCTGATAGGAAGCAGGTAGTCTTGCACTTGATGCACTGGCGTTCATCATCTGGGAGCAATTCAAAAGCTTCTCGCTCAGCCTCCGTGATGCCCTGGGGATGTTGAACCCACATATACTGTAAAGACTAGGAGCAGGGTTGTGGACACCCCACCTCAGCCAAAAATGAGCCCTGCTGTGGACTCAACCTTGTAAGTATAGCTGTGGAGAAATCAGAAGAAAAAATATAAACACACGGTTTCTGTTTTCTGTATTAAAATGCATGACTTAGAACTGAGGCACAGAACACTTATTCAGTGTCGGTATGTCTCTCTACCACAATCTACTTTACTGATTTCCTAAGGCTTGCTTCCCCCCACCCACCTTCTCCAGTAGGGCCTTTCGTAGACGTCGTTCCTCCTGAACCATAATGAACATCTCTTTATGTACAGCCACTGCAAGATTCAGATCCAGCTTTTCTGGGAAGGCAGCCATCTTGCAGATGAGTTCCTCATGGGAGAAGACACAGTATCGCCGAAGCCGGCGGTAGTGTTCAATACACTGGCGTCCAGCAGGCAGCTGCAGGTGGGTTCAAGATTGTATGTGGCTATCTAAAGACCACAGTGCCTTAGCTTCTCCACAATGACCCCGACCAATAATCTTTATGCCTTTCTACTTTCCTGCCCACTGCATTCCACACTCACCCAGTCAGCAGTGCAAAAGTTGACAGCCTCAGCAAAGTTGTAGCCTTGGTTGAAGCCACTGTGGTAAGCACGGGGAAAAGTGATAACAAATTCTCCTGCACACTGGTTTGTACGGACAACCTGAAAGAAGAAAAAAGACAAGAGTGTGTGGAGCATAATATGGGATGTGGGTTTTAGAGTATCTCTGAATTTTGCTCTACATGTACAGGAAGAGTAGAAAAGAGTATAGGCTGTATCTTTATGTACGTGGTAAAAGAAGAAACAAGAATGCAAAGGTTAAGATGGTATTCAGAGAAAAATACAAAGAAAAACATTGCTGAATCAAGACAGAAATACAAATAGTCTATAAATATGTAAAAAGCTGTTTAACTTTTCCAATAAAGAAATGTAAAATTTAAAAGCCAAGCAATGGACTTCCAATTTCCAGTCTGGCAAGTAAGGCACTTATTCTCATAGAAAAAAAATTCTGAAAATCAACAACTCTTCTTAGATTCATCAGAGAATTAAAGGCACAGAGCAAACCAGTGTCCCCAAAGCTGAAGAAAGGAACAGTTACACTGAATCACTAGCAACAGAAAACACCATGCTCCACTTCTGCTGCTAGTCCTAGACCCAGACCCAGACCTAGAACCATGTAGAAATACTTACAGGGTAAATGACTAATTGCTAGTAACTTAGGGTAGAGGCCCGTGAGAGACAAAAATTCCTGGAGCTCCAGCTGTAAGGGGCTTCTACACTTTTATGAGTTTTACCACCAGAAGTGCACCAGGTTTTTACTGTGAAACTTAGAAGAAAAATCCCCCCATGCTTCCACAGGGAGAGGGGAAAAGTAACACTTCTTAAATAATGCTCTGCTATCCTTGACAACGGCTTGCCTTCAAGGGGAACTGCTTTACCAGAGCTTTGACAATGTGGGTTTTATTAGAGCCCTGTTGACTTATAGGAGGAGAAATACCTAGCTCTAACCCATCTAGCCTTCCATATGGGGGAGGAGAATTCCCAACTCCAGCTCCATTCTAGTTTTCAATACAGAAGGGAAAAACCAACTACAGCCCTTCTGGGTTGGATATGAGGGAAAGGAAATGCCCAACCCTCTTGCTTCTAGTTTCATATAGGGTGGGGGGCAGGGAGTGGCTGGGGGCCAAGAAGCACTTGTGGAAGTCACAACCCAGTCACAAAAACTCCCTAAAAGACTTAGACTTAATCGTAGAACAAGACAGCATCTCCCCTCCTGACACTTAATCGCCACATCAACTACTGATCGTTACAAATGAATAACCTCAGTTCCTCTTACCTGATACATCATGTCCAACTTTCAAACAAAAAATTACAACACATGCTAAAAAGCAAAAAACACAGACTGAAGAGACAGAGCCTAGCATCAGAACCAGACTCTGATACAGTAGAGAATTGGGAATCATCAGACCAGGATTTAAAGTAACTATGATTACTATGTTAAGGATTCTAAAACAAGGACAACATCAAGAATAGATGGGTAATCTAAAAAACAGCCAAATGAAAATGTGAGAAATCAAAAACAATGTAATGGAAATGAAGAATGTCCCTGATTGGTACATTGGATTGGACATGGCAGATAAAAAATCAGTAAGCTTGGAGATAGGCAGTAGAAGCTACCAAAAGAAAAAAACCAAGCCCAGTGCCGTTGAGCCAATTCCAACTCATAGCAACCCACACTGAAAAGACAAAAAGATTGAAAAAGGCAGAATATTCAAGAAGAAAAGGTGTAACATAGGGGTAATGGGAATACAAAAAGGAGAAAGAAGAGAAAAAAGAAGAAACACTTAAAATAATAATGGCTGAGAATTTTCCAAAATTATTGACAGACATCAAACCACAGATCCAGCAATTGTGGAGGACATCAAGCAGGATAAACAGCAAAAAATCTACACCTTAGATTACCATATTCAAATTGCAAAAAATAAGAAAACAAGATCTTGAAAGAAGCCAGAGGAATAAACACTTTAGCTATAAAGCAACAAGGATAAGAATTGCATCCGATTTCTCTTCAGAAACCATGCAAGCAAGCAGATAGTAGACTGAATACTTAAAGAACTTGAAGGAAAAAAAAACAAAAACAAAAAGCTAAAATTCTGTACCCAGTAAAATTATACTTCAAAAATGAAAGAGGAAGACTTCTTTGAGAAACACAAAGTTAAGTGAACCTGTCACTTACTAGACCTGCCTAGAACCCCTGGTGGTGGTGTAGTTAAGCTTTTGGCTGCTCAACAAAAGGCTGACAGTTTGAATCCACCAGGTGCTCCTTGGAAACCCTATGGGGCAATTCTGCTCTGTCTTGTCGGGTAAGTAGGAGTAAAACCAACTCAACAGCAATGGGTCTGGTTTTGGTAGGAAGCCCTGGTGGTGCAATGGTTAAAATGCCTGGCTGCCAACCCACCAGCTGCTCCATGAAAGATGTGGCAGTCTCTTCCTCTTCCAGCCCTGGAAACTCCATGGGCCAGTTCAACTCTGTCCGACAGGGTCACTATGAGTCAAAATTGACTCAGTGGGAATTGGTTTTGGTTTTTAGACCTGCCTTGGAGACCCTCGGTAGTGCAAACTTGCTCAGCCACTAACAGAAATGGAGGTTCATGCCAATCCAGAATTGCCTCAGAAAAAATGTCTAGTGATTTACCTAGCAAATAAAAAGCTACTGAAGCCCTATGGAACTTCTACTCTGACACTGATGGGGTTGTCATGAATCAAATCAACTCAACGGCAACTAATTTTTTAGATCTGACTTGCAAAAAAATATTAAAAGATTTTCTTCAGAGACAAGGAGAATTATATAAGTCAGAAATGTAGAAAGGAAAACCATTAGCAGAAGAATACACGAAGGTTAACATAAACTGTTTTCATTACCTTATTCTTAACTGATCCAAGAGATAACTGTTTAAAATAAAAATAGCAACAATATACCAGGTAACTATAGATTCTGGCTCTGGTGTTGAAATGGCTAAGCATTCAGCTGCTAACAAAAACATCGGTGGTTTGAAGCCACCAGCAGCTCCACAGAGAAAATACCTGGTCATTTGCTCCCATAAAGACTGCAGCCTATGAGGCAGATCTACACAGTCACATGGGGTCACTAGGAGTTGGAATTGACTCGACAACACACAAAAACAACATCATAACAGGTGTAAAAGAGGTATTAGAAATACTCTGTTATAAGGTACCTGAACTAACCATGAAGTTGTATAGTGTTATTTGAAAATAAGCTTAGATTAGTTGTAAGTGTACATAGTGACCCTATGGGACAGAGCAGAACTTCCCCATAGGATTTCCAAAGAACTGCTGGTAGATTTGAACTGCTGACTTTGGTTAGCAACCTAACACTTAACACTGCGCCACGAGGGTTGCAATGTACATACAACTAATAAAAATTTTAATAGACATGTAATTCGTATTCTAAGGAGGAGAGAAAACAGAATCACAAAAACTAATTAAAACCAGAGAAGACAATAAAAGAGGAGGCAGAAGAAAAAAAGAATAGAACAAATAGAAGAGTTATAATTATGGCAGATACTAATTTAAATACATCAGTAATCACTTTTAGTGTGAACGGTTTATACATACCATTTAACATTGACTATTCACAGTAGATTAAAAAAATCAAGACACAGGTACATGTTGTTTATAAGTCTGGAAGAATTTCACATAAAGACACAGGTTAAAAGTAAAGGGATACTAACACTAATCAAAGAAATCTGGAGTAACTGTATTACACACTGGTTAAGAACTACAGCTGCTAACCAAAAGGTCAGCAATTTGAATCTACCTGTCGATGCCTGAAAATCCCATGGGGCAGTTCTACTCAGAACCAACACAAAGGCAACAGGTTTGGTTTTTGTTTTAAACATTAATTTCAGACAAAGGAGACTTCGAAGCAAGGAAAATTATCAGGAATAAAAAAGAATATTATATAATGATTAAAGGGTCAATTCATCAAGAAGATATAACAATCTTTAATGTCTATAAGCTTAACTACTAAAGTGTTAAAATACATGAGGAAATGTAGACCTGCAAGAAGAAATAAACCAATTTACTATTACAACTGAAGTCTTCAATGCCTCTCTACCAGTAATGGACAGATCCAGAGACAGAAAACCAATAAGGATCTAACTAAAGTGAACAGCATCATCAAGTAACTGGATGAAACTGACTGAAAGGCTATTTCATCAAACAACAGCAGAACACATTTTTCTCAAGCTCACACGGAACATTCTCCAAAAGACGCCACATTCAGGGCTATAAAACTTACCTTAACTGACTTTAAAAAAGAGAAGCCATATAAAGTATGTTCTCAGACCACAATGGAACTAAACTAGAAATCTATAATAGAAATATAGCTGGAAAGTTTTTAAATATTCGGAGGTTAAGCAACATACTTCTAAATAACACATACATAAAAAAAGAAGTCTTAAGAGAAATAAAAGTTTTCGTACTAAACGAATTTGAAAATACAACTTAACAAAATTTGTGAGATGCATGAAAGCAGTGCTTAGAAGAAATTTACAGCACTAAAAGCATATCTAAGTTCAGTAACTTAAGAGTCCATGTTAACAAACTCAAAAAAGAATAAATTAAATCCAAAGTAAAAAAGAAAAGATTTTTATAAAAATTAGAGGTGAAATCAATGAAATGGAAGCCAATTTTTATTTTTATGTTGGTAACTAATACCCTGATCTCTCCTTTCTCTACCTCTTAAAAATATCCTAGTGGTATGAACAGAATGTTAAGTTGGTAACAGTATGGAAATGGAAAGAGAACGTGTGATGTTAAACCCAGTCACCACACAAATTTATTTCTTCCAAAACTAAGTTCTTCCTAAACCCCTTTTGCCCCCTGCCTCATTTCCAGTTACTCACTGGCACACCATGGGACATAAGAGTGTTGGGATTCATGAGGGTGACAAGCTGGTGCAGGAGGTCAGGCTGGCTATCAAACAGCTCAGGTGTCAGCCTCTTCATCACCTCCTCCAAATGTTCTGCTGCCAGTGAGGGGACCCCATACCAGGTCTTCGGCTCACCCCTGCTCAGGTAGAGAGGAAGATGCATATAAACTCTATAGTCACATTCTTGCATGTGTGGAGCACTTTGACACCCATACCAGCCATTGAGACCCTGCTCACCAGTGAAGGTAGTTAATGGAGTAACTCCAGTGATCCTCAATATGCCAACAAAATGCTGAGAACACCATGCCCACATAAAGCCAGGGCACCTTCATGCCTGAGATATCTGCATTGATGTGACAGAGGACAGACTGCTCCAGCACAGGCATCACATTCAGGTTCCAACCACTGGTTGCATAGTCCTGTTGGGTCAGAGATTTGCCAGAGTGGGTAGGGAGCAGGGCTGGGTGAAGAAAGGCACACTGTGCCAGGCATATACAGGAAGATAATTGTGTTCTCAGATAATATTGCTTGTTACTATTACACTTAGTATTCCTGGCCCTCCGAAAGGCCCATATATGATTTCTGAATTAATTCTGCACCTTCCAGGGAGAAAAGAGCACTATGATCCAAAAGATTATGTGTCCATGATTCAGATTAAGACGCATTTGTCCCAAATAACATGAATGAGCAGATACACCAACACTAATGTTCATTAGAATTACCAGGGATATGGGGGAAAGAGAGGTAGGATTTACTCTCTAGGTAGTGCACACATTATTTTTGGTGATGAGAAATGGAACGGCACATGTGGGTGAAGGTAAACTACGTCACTAAAAAGTACACAAGAGAAAAAAATGTGCTGGCAATTGCTATGGCATACATAATTTTGAAACAGCAAAACAACCAAAATCATGTGTGTGGGTATATATACAAATATGTAGGTATACATGTGTATAGATATACATCGTGTTTATATATAGGTGTATTCACATACATATATATGTATTTGTGACTTATGCATATATATTTATACATATAAAATCAAGCACATATGCGGTACAGTTACAGACATTTCTTAGGCATGACCAAACACCTTGCGTGGTATGATTTCTGGGTTTGAAGGGTAAGGACCATAGAATCAAAGGACATCTCTCAGTCAGCTGTCATAATATAGTTCACAAAGTTCATGTTGTGCATCCTAGTTTCATGAGTAGTGTTTAGGGTCTTAAAAGCTTGGAAATGGCCATCCAAGATATAACTAATGGTTTCTACTCACTGGGAGTAAAAGAGAAAGAAGGAAATCAAAGACTCAAAGAAGAGACTAGTCTACTGGACAAACAGTCTACATAAACCACAGCCTCATCTACCCTGACACTAGAGGAACTCATAGAGCCCAGCTACCACTATCAACTGTTCTAATCAGGGCCACCATAGATAGACCCTGACAGAATTGGAGAAAAATATGGAACAGAACCTCAAATTTTTTTTAAATCCCAATTTACTAGGCTGGTTGAAATGGGAGGACTCCCCTGAGATACTCTTCAAATCTTAAATCAAAACTAACCCCTGAGGTCACCTTGTAGCTAAATAACAACTGGCTGAAAAAACAGTAACTGTCACCCCTAAGTAGTGTGCTTCTTCAAAAAATCACCTATATGAAACCAAACAGACAACAATTACTTCAAAACAAGATGAGAATGTAAGGGGCAAGGAAACAGACGGAAGGAAACAGAACAAGAACAGAAATAATGAAAATGTTCACACACTGTGAAAATGTAACCAATTTCATTGATTAACTTTTGCAGAGACTGTTGAATAGTAACATAAATACTGTGTCAACTTTCACTGAAAACACAATTAAGTATTATTAAAACAAAGATGCATCTGTCCCCTAAAACAAACACTCTTCACAAATGTTGTTTAGGGTCATATTACATTTATCAGTTACCTGGTATGCTCCAGATACTCTGTCAAACCTCTGATTATAATTTGTATACAACTTGTTAGACCTTAAGTAATTTACCTCTTATTTCTCAAATCCTACTCTTCCTTTCAAATGCCTCTGTATCACTAGCCAGGGTTAAAAAAAAAAAAAAAAATTATACACACACACACACACACACACACACACACAATGCTTTTAAACCTTGATAAAACTTAGTACTACAGTGGGTATTCCACAGGATCTTACCGGCTCTCTTTTTCTCTCAGTTCCCTAAATAACCACACTATGAGTCTGTCATTACTTTTGTTCATTGTTTTAAAATGTAAGCTAATATATTTACTTGGGATATCAAAAACTTGTTGGCCACAGGATGACATCATGAAAATGACTGAGTAGGGAACTCCAAGTACCTGTTCCTCCACAGAAACAACAAAAAACTTTCAAAAATACTCAAAATCAACTTTTATTAGAACTCCGGATAATTAAGAGAAATGCAAATTAAACTACAATGAGATCCATCTCGCCCCAGCATTATTGGCACAAATCAAAAAAACAGAAAATAACAAACACCAGAGAGGCTGCAGGGAGACTGGAACTCATGTACTCCTGGTTGGGATGCAAAATGATACAACCACTTTGGAAAACAATATGGTGCTTCCTTAAAAAGGCAGAAATAGAAATACCATATGATCCAGCCATTCCACTCCTAGGAATATATCCTAGAGAAATAAGAGCCATCACACAAAAAGACATGCACAGCCATGTTCATTGAAGTATTGTTCACAATAGCAAAAAGACGGAAACAATCTAGATGCCCATCAACATAAGAATGGAAAAACAAAATATGGCACATACATACAATGGCGTATTATGCAACGTTATAGAACAATCAATCTGTGAAGCAGCTCATAACATGGATGAATCTGGAGGGCATTACACTGAGTGAAATAAATCAGTCACGAAACATTTCTGAGACCACTACGATAAAAACCCATGAAAAGGTTTACACACAAAAAAAGGAACAATCTTTGATGGTTATGAGGGAGGGAAGTAGTAGGAGGGAAAACACTGAAAAGAATAGATAAGTGGTAACTTTGACGAAGGGTAAGAGAGTACACAATACTGGGGAAGCAGAACAAACTGTACAAGGCAAGGTCACAAAGCTCGACAGATACATCCAAACTCCCTGAGAACCAATTTCCTGGGCTTAGGGCTGTGGGGACCACGGCCTCAGGGAACACCTAGCTCAAATATAAACATAGTTTATAAAGAAAACATTCTACATTCTACTTTGATGAGTATCATCTGGTGACCTAAAAGCCTGTGAGTAGTGATCTAAGATACCATGATGGTCTCACCTTGTCTGGAGCAAGGGACAAAGAAGAAACTCAGACACAAAGGAAATATTAGTCCAAAAGACTAATGAACCACAACTACCACAGCATACACCAGAGTAGGGGCCCAACTGCCCTGACAGATATCATACTAGAGGGTCCCAGACAGAGCTTGAGAAAAATGTTAAACAAAATTTAACTCACAATAAAAAAAAAAAAAAAAGGCCAGACTTACTGCCCTGACAGACACTGAAAAAACCCCATGAGTATGGCCCCCGGACACCCTTTTAGCCCTGTAATGAAGTCAACCCTGAGTTTCACCTTTCAGCCAAAGACTAGACAGACCTGACAGGGAGCAAAGGCCCTGAGATTGGAGGGTGCCTGTTTGAGGAACAGCGAAGAGACTGCTGTGGTTAGAAGAGAAACAAGTTAGAGAGAAACAGACTACCGCACTGGGTTATTTTTTTATCTGGGAGGTAACAGGGGATTGAGCGTAGAACCTAGACACTTAGTAAGACAGGGAACAGAGTGGCCCCCAAATCTGCAGACAAAGTAACACGAAATGGGCCAGGGCACAGAAAGAAAGCCATTCTCCAGAACAGTGTGGTAGGGTATCTAAAAATAGCCCATAAGCTTCTTGCCTTTCAGAAACAGTTGGAGAAAAACAGGCCCAGGCACATGTGCAGAACATCCACCTTTGACTGCTATGTGATTTTCAACCAGGGGCAGTGAGGGGCTACAGCCCCATCTGGGGAATTGAACCCGGGTGGCAAGAGACTGCGCAGATGCGATACTGCGTTACGTCTTGCTATGAATCCCAGAGGACTCCAGGACAGGAACCATCTTGGAAAGCTGCTGTGAGCGCACCTTAGTTAACATATCCCTGCCTGTGCCTATGAATAAACATGAATCTTTTCCCGTCCAAGAACTTTTAAAAACTCAGGCCCATCTTTTGTTTTCTGAGGTTAGGGTATGTGTTGCTCTAGGCCCTCCTCGTCTCCGCCTGCAAGCCTCTTCAGTAAAGCTTTGCTCGTATGGAAAAGTATATGCCTTACCTGCTCATTCTTGACCAGTGAGAGGCAAAAACCTTATTCCAGTAAGAGGCCCATAAAACAAAACAAGACTAAATGGATGGGCACACCAGCCCAGGGGAGAGGACGAAAAGGCAAGAGGGGACAGGAAAGCTGGTAACGGGGAACCTAAGTTTGAGAATGGGATAGTGCTGACATGCTGTGGAGTTGGCTACCAACATCCCAAAACAATATGTATCTTAACTGTTTAAGGAGAAACTTGTGTGCTCTGTAAACCTTCATCTAAAGTACAGCAAAAAAAAAAAATAAGTTTTTTTAAAAATTGGAAAAAATGGAAATGAACTATGTGAACACTAGCAGTATGATGTGATCTTGTTTGGAAATAGAGGTTTCTTCTGTTATTTTAATGAGGGCATACCAATGTAAGACAGTCCTAAAATAATCACTTCTCAGTTATAAAAATGCCAGAATATACACAGAGACACACACAGGGAAAGATAAAAGGGGGAAGGAACACCAAAAAAGCCAAAGATTGCTGACAGGTACTAGAAACTGAGAGGCTCACAAAAAGAAATGACATGCCTGAGACTGTGATTTGGACTTTTAAACTCCAGAACTGTAGGAAAATAAATTTCCATTCTTTAAAGCAACCCACTTATGGTTCATCTGTTAGGGCAGCACTAGGTAACTAAGAAATCTAGTATGTTCAATGTCTGAGCTTCCTCTGGGACAATTTGTTTTTTCTTTTTCCAGTGAATGGTTCATACTTTTCTGTTTCTTAGGCTTTGGAAAAAATCTAGAGCATGGGACACTTTGGGGAATAGGGCTTCGAAAAGCTTCCACATTTTGATAGGCACCTAGATGGCCAACAGTGTAAGTCAGAAAAGAACTGAGAAATCCTGATGCTTTCAATTTTGGTTAACCTTCTAGATCTACATAAGCAGGAAGTAAATAATAAGGAAGAGTTACAAATGGCCAAAGTAAGCATGGAAGGACTACACCAAATGAGCCAATCTGCCAAGAAAGAAAAAGTATTTTTCTTCTCTTTTTCGGTTTCAAGCCCACAGACAAACCCCGGTTTATTGCACATCATAAATATTGTGCTATTTACAAATTGAAGGTTTGTGCCAACCCTGTGTCAAGCAAGTCTATCCACACCATTTTTCCAACTTCAAGTCTGTGTCAGATTGTGGTAATTCTCCCAATATTTCAAACTTTTCCATTATTTCTGTATCTGTTGCGGTGATCTGTGATCAGTGATTTTTGATGTTATTACTTTGTTTCATGGCGAAATAAACTATTCTCATATAATACTGTGAACTTAATTGATGAATGTGTGTGTTCTCACAGCTCTACCAACTGGCCACTTCCCCATTTTTCTCCCTTTCCTCAGGCCTCCCTATTCCCTGAGATACAGCAATACTGATATTAGTTCAATTAATAACCCTACATGATCAAGAGAAATGAAGAGTTGCACGTCTCCCACTTTAAACCAAAAGCCAGAAATGATTAAGCTTAGGGAGGAAGGCATTTCACATGCCTAGATAAGGCTCAGGAGGGCAAAGGAAAAGAAGTTTTAGCTAGCAGAGTTTAGTTCATAAGGTTTAAGGAAAGAAGCTGTCTCCATATCATAACAGTGGAAGGTGAAGAAGCACATCCTCATTTAGAAGCTACAGAAAGCTATCCGAAAGATCTAGCTAAGGTAACCGATGAAAGTGGCTACATTAAACAAGAGATTTTCAGTGCAGACAAAACAGCCTTATACTGGAAGCAGACACCATGTAGGACTTTTGAGCTAGAAAGGAGAAGTCAATGCCTGGCTTCAATGCTTCAAAGGACAGGCTGACTTTCTCATTAGGGGCTGATGCAGCTCTTAACTTTAAGTTGAAGCCAAAGCTAATTTACCATTCTGAAAATCCTAGGGCCCTTAACAATTATGCTAAATCTACTCTTCTGGTGCTCTATAAATGCAACAGCAAACCCTGGTTGACAGCACACTGTTTACACCATGGTTTACTGAATGTTTTAAGCCTGCTGTTGAGACCTACTGGTCTGAAAAAAAGATTCCTTTCAAAGTATTACTGCTCATTGACAATGCATCTGGTCACCTAAGAGCTATGATGGAGTTGTACAAAGAGATTACTGTTGTTTTCAGGCCTTCTAACGCAATTCATTCTGAACCTATAAATCAAGGAGTAATTTTGACTCTCAAGCCTTATTATTTAAGAAATACATTTAATAAGGCTATAGTTGCCATAGACAGTCATTTCTAAGATGGATCTGGGCAAATTAAATTGAAAACCTTCTGGAAAAAATTCACCAGTCTAGATACCATTAAGAACATTCATGATTCATGGGATGAGGTCAAAATATCAACATTAACAAGAGCCTGAAGAAGGTGATTCCAATCCTCATGGATGACTTGAGGGGTTCAAGACAGGAGGGAGTAATTGCAGATGTGGTGGAAATAGCAAGAGAACGAGAATTAGAAGTGGAGTCTGAAGATGTGACTGAATTGTTGCACTCTCATGATAAAACTTTAATGCATAAGGACTTGTTTCTTATAGATGAGCAAAGAAAGTGGCTGAAATAGAATCTTGTCCTGGTGAAGATGCTGTGAACATTGTCGAAATGACAAAAAAGGGTTTAGAATAGTATATAAAACGAATTGATAAAGCCCCCAAACACCTGTCAGTTTGTCCTATTGTGGGGCCCTGCATGCTGCTATGATGCTTGAAGCTATACTACCAGTATTCAAATACTAGCAGGGTCACCCATGCTAGACAGGTTTCAACAAAGCTTCCAGAACAGGGCAGACTAGGAAGAAGGACTTGGTAGTTTACTTTTGAAAAGAAGTAGCCAGTAAAAACCTTATGAATAGCAGGGAAAAATTGTCCGCTACAGTGCTGGAAAATGAGCCCCTCAGGTTCAAAGGCACTCAAAAGATGATGGGGGAAGATCTGCCTCCTCAAAGTAGAGCTAACCTTAATGACATGGATGGAGTAAAGCTTTTGGGACCGTCATCTGCTTCATCTCAAAATGAGAAAAAAGAGCTGTAAACATCCATTAATAATCAGAACTTGTACAAAGTATGAACCTAGGAAAACTGGAAATCATCAAAAATGAAATGCAACACATAAACATCAATATCATAGGTATTAATGAGCTGAAGTGGACTAGTATTGGCCATTCTGAATGCTTGGAACAACAACTTAAAGAGGCATGGTGTTGCATTCATCGTCAAAAAAGAGCATTTCAAGATCTATCCTGAAATACAACTATGTCAATGATAGCATAACATTCATACTCTGACAAGGAAGACCAATTAATACAACTATTATTCAAATTTTTATTATTCAAATTTACACCAACCACTAAGGCCAAAGATAAATTCAAGACTTTTACCAACTTCTGCAGTCTGAAATTGATCGAGCATGCACTCAGGATGCAGTGATAATTACTAGTGATTGGAATGCAAAGGAAACCCTGGTGGGCTTAATGGTTAAGCGTTGGGCTGCTAAGCAAAGGGTAAGCAGTTCAAATCCACCAGCTGCTCCTTGGAAACCCTATAGGGCAGTTCTACTCTGCCTTATAGGGTTGGAAACAAAGAATCATCATCAGTTGGAAAATATGGCCTTGGTGATAGAAAGGATGCTGGGGATCACATGATAGAAATTTGCAAGACCAATGAATGACTTCTTTATTGCAAATACGTTTTTTCAACAATGTAAGAGGTGACTATACACATGAGCCTTGAGAGATGGAACACGAAGGAATCAAATAAACTATACATGTTGAAAGAGATGATGGAAAAGCTCAGCATCATCAGTCACAACTATGCCGGTGGCCAACTGCAGACCAGGTTATCAATTGCTCATAAGCAAGTTCAAAGTGAAGCTGAAGAAAATCAGGACAAGTCCACAAGAGCCAAAGTACGATCTTAAGTATATCCCACGTGAACTTAGCGAGCAACTCAAGAAGAAATCTGATGCGTTGATCACTAACGACCAAACACCAGAAGAGCTGTGGAATGACATCATACATGAAACAAGAGGTCATTAAAAACAAAAGGATGAAAAGACCAAAGTGGATGTCAGAAGAGACTGTGTATCTTGCTCCTGAACATCAAGTAGCTAAAGCAAATGGAAGAAACAATCGAATGAACGGAAGATTTCAAAGGGCAGCTCAAAAAGACAAAATACTATGACTACACATGCAAAGACCTGCAGTTAGAAAACCAAAACCATCACTTCTAAAGGTGAAAGAACTGAAGAGAAAATTCAAACCTTGAGTTGCAGTACTTAAGGACTCTACAGCGAAAATATTAAACAACGCCAAGAACCATCAAAAGAAATGGAAGGGATATACTGAGTGACTATACCAAAAAGAACTGGTTGACATTCAACATTCCAGGAGGTACCATATGATCAGGAACTGATGCTACTGAAGGAAGAGGTCCAAGCTGCACTGAAGACATTGGAGGGAAAAAAAGGCGCCAGGAATTGATGGAATATCAATTGAGATGTTTCAACAAATGGACAGAGAACTGGAAGTGCTCACTCATCTATGCCAAGAAATTTGGACACCAACTACCTGGCCAACTGACAGGAAGAGATTCCTCCTTATGCCTATGCCCAAGAAAACTGATCCAACCAAATTCAGAAATTATCGAACAATATCATTAATATCACATGTAAATAAAAACTTGCTGAAGATCATTCAAAGGTGGCTATGGAAGTATATGGACAGAAAAATGCTAGAAATTCAAGTAGGATTCAAAAGAGAACGTGAGGAGCCTGCACATAGATTAAGAGGCAGTTGTTTGAACACAAGGGGTACCTGCATGCTTTAAAGTCAGAAAAGGTGTGCGTCAGGTTGTATCCTTTTACTATACCTGATCAATCTGTATGCTGAACAACTAACCCAAGATGTTGGACCACATGAAGAAGAAAGGGGCATCAGAACTTAAGAAAGATTCATTAACAACCCATGATATGCAAATAACACAACCTTGCTTTCTGAAGTGAAGAAGACTTGAAGCACTTACTGATGAAGATCAAAGACCATGGCCTTTGGTATTTGCATTAGGCAAACCTGCTGCAAAAGACCATTTTAAAGTGTTGAAAAGCAAAGACGTCATCTTGAAGATTAAGGTGTGCCTGACCGAAGCCATGGTGTCTGCGATCACCTCATGTGCATGCAAAAGCTGCATGATGAGTAAGACCAAAGAAAACATAACACCTTTGAGTTATGGTGCTGGGAAAGAATACTGAATATATCATGGGCTGCCAAAAGAACAAAAAAATCTGTCTTGGAACAAGTACAACCAGAATGTGCCATAGAAACTAGGAAGGTGAGGCTACGTCTCATATACTTTGTACATGTTACTAGGAGGGGTCAGTCTCTGGTAAAGGACATTGTGCTTGGTAATGTAGAGGATTAACAGAAAACATGAAGGCCCTCAATGAGATGGACGGACACAGCGGCTGCAACAATGGGCTCTAGCATAACAATGATTGTAAGGCTGGTACAGGACTAAGCAGTGTTTCGTTCTGTTGTTCACAGTGTTGCTATGAGTTGGAACAGACTCAGCCACCCCTAACAACAACAACAACATGTATAAGTACCTGCAGGCTCCTAACACCTTTGCAGACAAGATAAGTTGTATGCTGTTAAAGATGCAGATTTGGAATAATCTAATAAACAAGTACTCCAACTTAGTAATAAAAACAGAAACCCACAGTAAGTATACTTAACATACCCACTGCCATCAAGCCAAATCCAACTCGGAGTGAGTTTGTAGGAAAGAGTACTACCCCATAGGGTTTCCAAGGAGTGACTGGTGGATTTGAACTACCGATCTTTGGTTAGCAGCCAAGTGCTTAACCACTACGCCACCAGGGCCCCTACTATATTTGCAGTCTGACGATATGAAGTGCTAGTTGGTGAAGACACGAATTAACTGTTCTCTCTCTAATCTGAGCATAACTTGGTGGAATCTCTTTAAAACAATTACTAGTATCTTTCTATTCCATTTCCAAGTATATCAATTGATGCAGAAACGGCATTTGACAAAGTCCAATGCCCATTCATGATAAAAACTCTAAGCAAAATAGGAACAGAAGAAAAATTCGTCAACATAATAAAGGGCATTTATAACAAACCCAACAGCCAACATCATCCTAAATGGAGAGAGTCTGAAAGCATTCACCTTGAGAACGGGAACCACACAAGGATGCCCTGTATCACCACTCTTATTCAACACTGGGCTGGAGGTCCTAGCCAGAGTAATTAGGCTACAAAAAGAGATAAAAGGCATCTAAATTGGTAAGGAAGAAGTAGAAGTATCTCTACTTGCAGATTATTAGATCTTATATACAGAAAACCCTAAAGAATCCTCAAGAAAACTACCAGAACCAATAGAAGATTTCGGCAAAATACCAGAATACAAGATAAACATACAAATATCAGTTGGATTCCTCTAGGCCAACAGAGACAACATCCAAGAGGAAATCACCAAATCAGTACCATTTACGATAGCCCCCAAGAAGGTAAAATACTTAGGAATAATCTAACCAGACATAAAAAACCTATACAAAGAAAACTCTAAGACACTAATGCAAGAAACCAAGAGAGACCAACTTAAGTGGAAAAACATACCTTGCTTGTGGACAGGAACAGTAAATATTGTAAACAAGTCTGTTATACCCAAAGCGGTCTACAAATTCAATACATTCTTGATCCCAATACCAGTGACATCTTTTTAATGAGATGGAGAAACAAATCACCAACTTTACATGAAAAGCGAAGAGGTCCCCGATAAGCAAAGCATTACCAAAAAAAGAACAAAGTGGGAAGCCTCACACTACCTGATTTTAGAACCTATTATACCACCACAGTAGGCTGGTACTGGTACAACAGACACATAGATCAATGGAACAGAATTGAGAATCCAGACATAAATCCATCCACATATTAACAGTTGATATTTGACACAGGCCCCAAAACAGTTAAATGGGGAAAAGACAGTCTTTTTAACAAATGGTGCTGGCATAATTGGATATCCATCTGCAAAGAAATGATCCATGACCCACACCTCACACCATGCACAAAAACGAACTCAAAATGGATCAAAGACCTAAATATAACATCTAAAATGATAATGATCATGGAACAAAAAACAGGGACAATGCTAGAAGACCTAATACATGGCATAGCAGTATACAAAACATTACTAACAATGCACAAACACCTGAGGAGAAACTAGATAACTGGGAGCTTCTAAAAATCAAACACCTATGCTCATCCAAAGACTTCCCCAAACGAGTAAAGAGACAACCTACAGGAAAAGACAGTCTTTTTAACAAATGGTGCTGGCATAACTGGATATCCATCTGAAAAAAACTGCAGCAAGACCCATACCTCACGCCATGCACAAAAACTAACTGAAAATGGATCAAAGACCTAACTATAAAATCCACAACGATAAAGATCATGGAAGAAAAAATAGGGACTATGCTATGAGCTCTAATACACAGCTTAAACAGAATATAAAACATTACTAACAATGGGAGCTCCTACTAATCTAACACCTATGCTCATCCAAAGAGTTCAGCAAAAGAGTAAAAAGACTACCTACAAACTGGGAAAAAGTTCTTAGCTATGACATTTCTGATCAGCGCCTGATCTCTAAAATCTACATGATACTGCTAAAACTCATCTACAAAAAGACAACCCAATTAAAAAATGGGCAAAGGATATGAACAGGCACTTCACTAAAGAAGACATTCAGGCGGCTAACAGATACATGAGGAAATGCTCTGGATCGTTAGCCTTTAGAGAAATGCAAATTAAAACTACAATGAGTTTCCATCTCACTCCAACAAGGCTGGCATTAATCCAAAATACACAAAATAATAAATGTTGGAGAGGATGTGGAAAGACTGCTGGTGGGGATGTAAAATGGTACAACCACTTTGGAAATCGATTTGGTATTTCCTTAAAAAGCTAGAAATAGAACTACCATATGACCTAGCAACCCCACTCCCTGGAATATATCCTAGAGAAATAAGACCCTTTACATGAACAAATATATGCACACCCATGCTTACTGCAGCACTGTTTACAAAAGCAAAAAGATGGAAGCAACCAAGGCATCCATCAACGGGTGAATGGATAAATTATGGTATATTCACACAATGGAATACTACGCATTGATAAAGAACAATGAGGAATCTGTGAAACATTTCATAACATGGAGGAACCTGGAAGGCATTATGCTGAGTGAAAGTAGCCAGTTGCAAAAGGACAAATACTGTATAAGACCACTATTCTAAGATCTTGAGAAACAGCATAAACTGAGAACACATTCTTTTGTGGTCACGAGAGAGGGGAGGGAGGGAGGGAGGGAGTGAAAGGGTATTTACTGATTAGATAGTAGATAAGACCTACTTTAGGTGAAGGGAAGGACAACACTCAATACAGGGGAGGACAACACTCAATACAGGGGAGGTCAACACAACTGGACTAAACCAAAAGAAAAGAATCTTCCTGAATAAACTGAATGCTTCAAGGTCAGCAAACCAGGGGCAGGCGTTTGGGGACTATGGCTTCAGGGGACATCTAAGTCAATTGGCAAAATAAAATCTGTTAAGAAAACATCCTGCATCCCACTTAAAAGAGTGGCGTCTGGGGTCAGAAACACTAGCAAGCAGCCATCTAAGATGCATCCATGAGTCTCAACCCACCTTGATCAAAGGAGAATGAAGAACACGAAGCTCACAAGGTAATTTTAAGCCCAAGAGACAGAAACGGCTACATGAACTATAGAGTACATCATCCTGAGACGAGAAGAACTAGATGGTGCCTGGCCACAACCAATGAATGCCCTGACAGGGAACACAACAGAGAACCCCTGAGGGTGCAGGAGAACAGTGCGATGCAGACCCCAAATTCTCATAAAAAGACCAGGCTTAATGGTCTCACTGAGACTAGAAGAACCCCGGCGGTCAGGGTCCCCAAACCCTCTGTTGGCCCAGGACAGGAACCATTACTGAAGCCAACTCATCAGACATGGACTGGACTGGAAAATGGGTTGGAGAGAGATGCTGATGAGGAGTGAGCTACTTGCACCATGTGGTCACTTGAGGCTATGTTGGCATCCCCTGTCTGGAGGGGAGATGGGAGGGTAGAGGGGATTAGAAACTGGCAAAATGGTCATGGAAGGAGAGACGGGAAGGAGGGAGTGGGCTGACTCATTAGGTGGAGAGTAAATGGGAGTATGTAGTAAGGTGTGTATAAGTTTATACGTGGGAGGCTGACTTGATTTGTAAACTTTTACTTAAAGTACAATACAAGTTGTTAAAAAAAAAAAAAAAAAGCCAGAAATAGAACTACCATACGATCCAGAATCCCACTCTTGGAATATATCTTAGAGAAGTAACACCCTTTACATGAACAGATATATGCACACCCATGTTTACTGCAGCACTGTTCACAAAATCTAAAAGGATGGAAGCAACCAAGGTGCCCATCAATGGATGAATGGATAATAATTATGGTATATTCACACAATGGAATATTACCCATCGATAAAGAACAATGATGAATCCTTGAAACATTTCATAACATGGAAGAATCTGGAAGGCATAATACTGAATGAAATTAGTCAGTTGCAAAAGGACAAATATTGTCTAAGACCACTATTGTAAGAAGTTGAGAAACAGTTTAAACAGAGAAGATATTCTTTGATGGTTACGTAGTGGGGAGGGTGGGAGGGAGGGAGAGGGGTATTCACTAATTAGGTAAGTAGGTAAGAACTATTTTAGGTGATGGGAAAGACAGCACACAATACAAGAGAAGTCAGCACAATTAGACTAAACCAAAAGCAAAGACATTTCCTAAATAAACTGAACACTTTGAAGCCCAGCGTAGCGAGGGCGGGGGGGTGGGGACTGTGGTTTCAGGGGACATTTGGGTCAACTGACATAACAAAGCGTATTAAGAAGAAGTTCTACTTTCAACTTGAGTGAGTGGTGTCTGGGGTCTAAACGCAGCCATTTAACATGCATCAATGGGTCTTAACCCACGGGAAGCAACTGAAAATGAAGAACATCAAAGACGCAAAGAAAACATGAGCCCAAGAAAAAGAACGGGCCACATAAACCAGAGACCCCATCAAGGAACACAACAGGGAATCCATGATGGAGTAGAGAAAAGTGGGATGCAGAACTCAAATCTAATAAAAAACCCAAACTTAATAGTCTGACTGAGACCGGAGGGACCCAGGAGACATGTCCCCCAGACCCTCTGTGAGCCCAAAACTAAAACCATTCCCAAAGCCAACTCTTCAAAGATTAGACTATAAGACATAAAATGATACCGATGAGGAGTGTGCTTCTTAGTTTAAGCAGGCACATGAGACTATGTATGCAGCTCCAGTCTGGAGCCGAGATGAAAAAGCGGAGGGGTACAAAAGCCAGTTAAACAGACACAGGAAATACAGGATGGAGAGAAGGTGTGTGCTGTCACATTGTAGGGAGAACAACTAGGGTCATATAACAATGTGTGTGTAAGTTTCTGTATGGGAAACTGACTTCAATTGTAAACTTCCACTTAAAGCACACTAAAGAAATATATATACATATAAAAAAAAGAAAATACACTAAAAAATTTTTTTTGCTTCAGGAGGCATATGTAATGTTCATATACTGTTGCTGGCAGCAAAACACTGTAATCAATCTAATGAAAAATGGAAAATTACAGTATAATCTCACAAATGAATATTAAATAATAGGAAAAAAAAATTTATGAGCAACACCACAGATAAATTTTCAAAGCATTACACTGAAAAAAGGAGCCAGAGATATACACACAATGCAAAATTTATAATGCTCAAAAAATGCAGTTACTTCGGAAATGTACATATGTATTTAGAACGAGTAATTACAAGTAAATAATGATTAAATTCATGAAATTGAGTAATTTTGGAAGTAGTAAGATGGAGATGTGACTTGTGCAAAGGCACAGAAATATATACAGTTATATCAAAACGGTTCACTCCTTAAGTTATTTGTAGGTTGAAGAACATTATTTAATGTTAAATGCTTCATTACTTGTAAGGGGCAATCTATTTTTCAGTGTGGTTTTGAATCCTCACTCTGCCACAGCTTCCCCCCGGCTTTCATTCACCGTGGCCTCTAACCACTGTTTACTCCGAGGCTGCCACACTTGCAAACTGCAGCCTCTAATCATGGTTTATACTTCGTGCCAGATCTTTGCACATGTACAGGCCAGGATCTTGGCACACACATAGATCTAAAGCATTGCGTCCTCATCAGAGTATCACCAAAGGGTAAGATACTCTCCAGCACACAGCACAACCTGAGCCCCTTTGCAAAACAAGAGGTTCCACAATGTGGACTTCCTATGCAGCATGACTCAGCACCTGGATCTCCAAACCTGGGGATGAGAGGGCTCAGGATGCAGGGTTCTAGGAACCAATCCCTGCTGTGGACACTTCGGCACCTAAAATATCCCTGATTCTGTGGGGTGGGGAGCTTGTGGTCTTTTGGCCATGAGGCCCCATGTTTCTCCTTGTCTACACAGAATAAATTGCCAGTTTGTTTCCCTTGCAACTAACAACTGTTTTATTTTCCCTGTCTAATATGACAAGACCAGAACCCAAACAATTTGGTTACAGTTTCAATGTTGTTGTTAGGTGCCGTTGAGTCGCTTCCGGCTCATAGTGACCCTATGCACAACAGAACGAAACACTGCCCTGTCCTGCGCCATCCTTACAATCATTGTTATCCTTGAGCTCACTGTTGCAGTCACTGTGTCAACCCACCTGCTTGAGGGTCTTCCTCTATTCCGCTGACCCTGTACCCTGCCAAGCATGATGTCTTTCTCTAGGGACTGATCTCTCCTGACAACATGTCTGAAGTATGTAAGATGCAGTCTCACCATCCTTGCTTCTAAGGAGCATTCTGGTTGTACTTCTTCCAAGACAGATTTGTTTCAATACATTATACAATTAAATGTTTCAAAACTTTCAAAAAGCAACTAGAAGTATACCAAACTATTAAAACGGAAGCCAGAAGACATTTCTCCCTTTTCCCTTCATTTATATTTTTCCAATTTTCCACAATTAAAATACAGCACTTATTTTTAAAAATTAAGGAAGCAAACTTTTCACTGAGATAATAGCAGGTGCAGTTCCATGCTCCAAAGACAACAAACTGAAATTAAGCGGATGCAATTCTGTAAGAATTCTGAAAAGATATTGAAGGATTTTAGCAACTAAGAGAAAACTGAACCAAGAGAAACGTGACTTCTAAGCAGCAGTAATTTCTATTCACTGCTCCACACCATAAACTGTACTCTCACAGGGAGCCTGACTCTGTCTCTGAAATAAAACAGCAGACTTTGCTACCAGATTATGGTATGTGTTTGTGGGGTGCTGCAAGAACAAAAGCAGGGTGTCTGCCTTGGATTGGCCTTCCCTGGATCTCATGCAGGCCAGCAAGGGACACAAAGGCTATGACCTCCCGTAGCCACCTCGTCCTAACAAGTGAGACTAGGGTATATCATTAACACCTAAAGACTAAAAGAAGATTAACATAAAAGCCAAAATCATAAAATTGTTAAAGAAAAGGTTGTAGCAGTTGGGCATGGTCTTTCTTAGCATTTCCCCAAAACCAAAATGCAGAAAACTGTCAGACTTTGCACCATGAAAATTCACAACTTTTGCATTATTAAACACTCCATACAGGCATCAGCTTAAAAGAAAATACTGTCACAAATACAGGCATAAGGGTGTGATATCACCACCATGAAGTCTTTAAAACCAACCATAATAATATAAATAAAGGAAAAAAGTCAAATGATCAAAATAGTAATATGATATGGAGAGTTAATGTAAAATACTAATGATAGTAAGCAGATTAAAAATACTTAGCCTCACTGTCAATTATCATTACACAAAGAGACTTAATTTTCTACCTTCCAGTTGGTCAAAAATAGAAGAGACTGAGTATATTCAGTAACTAACATCTCATTTATTTGGGATGGGAATGGAAACTGGTAACACGTCTTCCAAGGACCCACTTTGCGGAAGCGTCATCCCTGAAATACACCTCAAACACATGTGCATGGATGCACACGAGAGCATTATTTTAACAGAAAACCAAAGCAACCTAAAATACGAACAATAGAAGAACAGTGAAAAAATTAAAGTGCAGCCCTATTGTGGAACACCAGAAAGTGATCAATCAGAAAGGAGATGTGTGTGTAGTGACCTAAAAAATGCTCATGTTAGTCTGCCGAATAGGGAAAAGAAGTATTTACTTTTTTGTAAAAAAAAATTAAGGTGGAGGCGGAGCCAAGATGGCGGAACGGATGGACACTTCCGGCAAGCCCTCTTTACAACAAAGGCCAAAAACAACAAGTGAAAAAAGTATATTTGTCACAAGCTAAGAGCCCTCAGCTTCAAAGGCAAGCTTAGAAAATGAACTGAGAGGCAGGGGGAGGTAGAGACCGTTCAGAACCGGAGGGGAGTTACTGGACCTGTACCACAGGGAGCCCTCAGGCACCATTCCTGGAGTGGCGATGGTGGCGGGCTGTACTAGTCTTCGGCCGCAGTTTCCTCAGGGAGGAGCAGCCAGCCACACATCCAACGCACACCTCCAGAACCTGAGAACGGCGCTTACAGCAAAAGCTAAGTATTTGCGTATATTTTACTGCGCACCCCCCACCCGCAAACCGGCTTCAGCGGCTGAATTCCCTAGGCCTGAGATAGGCCCTGTTGTGCACCTAGAGCCATCTTCCTGGCCTAAGGGGAAGGAAAAAATTTGCATTTGGGCAAAAATATAATTTGCTAGCTCTAGTAACTGGGGGGAGCTCAGGATAGAAGCAGCTCCTGTCCACGCATGAACCATCAGTGGACTTTGAGCACCTTTCCCTTCTGCATCGACCTGTGTGGGCCTGTTTCAGGAGAATAGGCCGTTGTTGGCAGACTCCAACCATTTCAGCTGTGCGGTGGAGAGGTGGGTGTTTGATGTTTCACATTGCTTTGCCTGTTAAACACGGTCCCCACCTACGCACATCAGGGACCTAAGGATTGGTAGCTCACTCAGCTCACCCGGCCACCTATAACAGTGGTCCGAAGATAACTGGTACCTCCCAGTTCTTACAACCAAAAATTTTGGGTGCCCATGGTCCTTCTGCAGAACCCACCCACCTGCACGCTATATGGGACAGGGACATGTTTTCCTCAGAGGCATTTGGGGGTCGGTTCTCAGCCACCTGCCTAGTTCAGAGCATGACCCCTGCTGCAATCAGATACCAGTACATATGCCAGTCAACCCTGCCCCTCTAAGACTGTAGGACAGAGCCTGCACCACACACTTGATGATCACCTACTTGGAAACCTGAGGTGCATTCATACAAGAAAACTGAATGGACTCCTAGACTGATATACCTGATAACAGCTCTAGCCATCTGGGGGCAGGACGTCTGAAGGCAAAAACAATCAAGCTAGCTCAATCAAGCAACCCATAAGGGTGTGCCAAAACAAAACAAAGCAGCTATGACACAGTAAGCAAGCATAAACTAATACAATAATTTAGAGATGGCTCGGAGACAAGAGTCAATATCAAGTCACATATAGGAACAGACCACGATCACCTCAAAAGGCTCTCAAAACAAAGAATCCAGGAATCTTTTAGATGAAAGTGCATTCCTGGAATTACCAGATGCAGAATACCAAAGTTTAATATGCAGAACCCTTCAAGACATCAGGAAGGAAATGAGACAATATGCAGAACAAGCCAAGGAACACACAGATAAAGTAACTGAAGAAATTAAAAAGATTCTTCAGGAACTTAACGAAAAGTTTAATAAGCAGGAAAAATCCACAGACAGCAATCAGAAATTCAGAAGATTAACAATAAAATTACAGAAGTAGACAACTCAATAAAAAGTCAGAGGAGCAGAATTGAGCAAGGAGAAGTTAGAATTTCTGAACTCAAAGATAAATAACTTGCACTAATATATCTGAAGAAAAATCAGATAAAAGAATTTTAAAAAAGAGGAAGTCTTGAGAATCATGTGGGGCTGTACCATGAGAAATAACCTCCAAGTGATGAGAATACCAGAACAGGGAGGGATAACAATACAGAGAGAACTGTTGAAGATTTATTGGCAGAAATCTTCCCTGATATTGTGAAAGATGAGACGATACCTATCCAAGAACCTCACTGAACTCCACATAACGTAGATCTTAAGAGAAAGTCACCAAGACATATTATAATCACGCTTGCCAAAGCCAAAGATAAAGAGAGAATTTTAAGAGCAGCAAGGGATAAATGAAAACTCACCTACAAAGCAGAGTCAATATGAATAAGCTCGGACTACTGGGCAGAAACCACGTAGGCAAGAACGGAATGGGATGACATATTTAAAAAAATTGCCTGCCAAGAATCATATATCCAGCAAAACTGTCTCTTAAACTTGAAAGTGAAATTAAGACATTTCCAGATAAACACAAATTGAGGGAATTTGTAAAATACAAACCAAAACTACAAGAAATACTAAAGGGAATTCTTTGGTTAGAAAAACAAACAGTATTAGGTATCAACCCAAGACTAGTACACTGGGCAGAGCAACCAGAAGTCAACCCAGACAGGGAAATCCAAAACAACAAAGCAAGATTATTAAAATAAATATATAAATAAAAGCTCAGAACAGGTTAACAGTAATGTTATTATATAAAAGAAGGCAACGTTAAAATAATGAAAAGAAACTAAAACGTAATCATATACCTTCCATATGGAGACAAAGATAGGGCAATACAAAGAAATAAAAGCTACGTTTAAATTTAGAAAAATAGGAGTAAATGATGAGGTAAGCCACAAAGGAGACAAAACTATCCTACTCATCAAAATGAAATGCAAGAAAAAAATAGAGACTCAGCAGAAACAAAATCAACAACAACAAATATGAGGAAAGGGCAACAGAGATAATCTACTCAGCATATAAAATTAAGTGGTAAAACTGTCAACAAGACACACAAAAAAGACATCAAAACAACAGCACTAAATTCATACCTATCCATAATAACCCTGAATGTAAAAGGGTTAAATGCACAAATAAGAGACGGAGAGCGGCTGAACGGATTAAAAAAGATCCGTCTATACGCTGCCTACTGAGAGACATACCTTAGACTTACAGACACAATCTACAACTCAAAGGATGGAAAAAAATATATCAAGCAAACAACAATCAAAAAAGAGCAGGAGTAGCAATATTAATTTCTGACAAAACAGACGTTAAAGTTAAATCCAACAGAAAGGATAAGGAAGGACACTATGTAATGATTAAAGGGACAATACACCGAGAAGATATAACCATATTAAATATTTACACACCCAATGATAGGGCTGCAAGATACATAAAAAAAACTATCAGCACTGAAAAGTGAGATAGATAGACCACTCCACAATAATGGTAGCTGACTTCGACACACCACTTTCAGTGAAGGACAGGTCATCCAGAAAGAAGCTCAATAAAGACACAGAAGATATAACACCACTATCAATCAACTTGACCTCATAGACATATACAGAACACTCCACCCAACAACAACCAAGTATACTTTCTTTTCTAGTACACATGGAACATTCTCTAGAATAGACCACGTATTAGGTCATAAAGAAAGCCTTAGTAGAATCCAAAACATTGAAATATTACAAAGCACATTCTCTGACCATAAGGCCACAAAAGTGGAAATCAATACCAGGAAAAGCAGGGAAAAGAAATCAAACACTTGGAAACTGAACAATACCCTGCTCAAAAAAGACTGGATTATAGAAGACATTAAAGATGGAATAAAGAAATTCATAGAATCCAATGAGAATGAAAACACTTCCTATCAGAACCTTTGGGACACAGCAAAATTGGTGCTTAGAGGTCAATTTACATCAATAAATGCACATATCCAAAAAGAAGAAAGGGCCAAAACCAAAGGATTATCCCTACAACTTGCACATATAGAAAGAGAGCAACAAAAGAAACCCACAGACACCAGAAGAAAACAAATTATAAAAATTAGACCTGAACTAAATGAAAGAGAAAACAGAAAAACAATTGAAAGAATTAACAAGACCAAAAAGCTGGTTTTTGGAAAAAATCAACAAAATTGAGAAACCACTGGCCAAAACGACAAAAGAAAAACTGGAGAGGAAGCAAATAAAATGAAGAAGAAATGAGATGAGCGATGTTACAGTTGACCCCACTGAAATTAAAAGAATCATATCAGATTACCAGAACCTAGAAGAAATGGATGAATTCCTAAAAACACACTACCTACCTAAGCTAACGCAAACAGAGATAGAACAACTAAATAGACCCATAATAAAAGAGATTGAAAAGGTAATCAAAAAACTCCAATAAAAAAACTCCCTGGCCCAGACGGCTTCACTGCAGAGTTCTACCACACTTTCAGAAAAGAGTTAACACCACTACTACTAAAGGTGTTTCAGAGCATAGAAAAGGATGGAATACTCCCTAACTCATTCTACAGAACCACCATATCCCTGATACCAAAACCAGGTACAGACACAAGAAAATTAAAGACCTATATCCCTCCTGAATGTAGACGCAAAAATCCTCAACAAAATTCTGGCCAATAGAATTCAAGAACATATGATAAAAATAATTCACCATGATCAAGTGGGATTCATACCAGGTATGCAGGGATGGTTCAGCAGTAGAAAAACAATTAATGTATCCACCACATAATCAAAACAAAAGATAAGAATCACATGATTTTATCAATTGATGCAGAAGAGCCATTTCACAAAGTTCAACACCCATTCATGATAAAAACTCTCAGCAAAATAGGAACAGACGCAAAATCCCACAACATAATAAAGGGCATTTATACAAAGCCAAGAGCCAACATTACCCTAAATGGAAAGACCTGAAAGCATTTCCACTGAGATCAGGAACCAGACAAGGATGCCCTTTATCACTGCTCTTATTCAACATTGTGGCTGGAGGTCCTAGCCAGAGCAATTAGGCTAGACAGAGAAATAAAGGGCATCTGGATTGGCAATGAAGAAGTAAAAGTATCTCTATTAGCAGATGACATGATCTTATACACAGAAAACCCTAAGGAATCCTCAGGAAAACTACTGAAACTAATAGAAGAGTTTAGCAGAGTATCGGGATACAAGATAAACATACAAAAATCAGTTAGATTCCTCTACACCAACAAAAAGAACATCAAAGAGGAAATCACCAAATCAATGCCATTTACAGTAGCCCCCAAGAAGATAAAATACTTAGGAATAAATCTTACCAGAGACGTAAAAGACTTATACAAAGAAAACTGCAGTACACTTCCACAAGAGACCAAAAGAGACTCACATAAGTGGAAAAACATACCTTGCTCATGAATAGAAAGACTTAACATTATAAAAATGTCTATTGTACCAAAAGCGATCTATACATTTAATGCAATTCCGATCCAAATCCCAACAATATTCTTTAATGACATGGAGAAACAAATCACCAACTTCATATGGAAGGGAAAGATGCCCCAGATAAATAAGACATTACTGAAAAAGGAGAACAAAGTGGGAGGCCTTACTTTATCTGATTTTAGAACCTAGTATACTGCCACAGTAGTCAAAACAGCCTGGTACTGGTACAAAAACAGAAACACAGATCAACAGAACAGAATTGAGAATCCAAACATAAATCCATCCATGTATGAGCAGTTGATATTTGACAAGGGCCCCAAAACAGTTAAATGGGGGAAAAGACAGTCTTTCTAATAAAGGGTGCTGGCAGAACTGGATATCCATCTGCAAAAAAATGAAACAAAGAGCCATACCTCACTCTATGCATACAAACGAGCTCAAAATGGGTCAAAGACCTAAATATGAAATCTAAAATGATAAAAATCACAGAAGAAAAAACAGGGACAACGTTAGGAGCCACATGGCATAAACAGTATAAAAAACAGTAAGAATACAGAGGAAAAACTAGATAACTGGGAGCTCTTAAAATCAAACACCTATGCTCATCTAAAACGTCAGCAAAAGTAAAAAGACTACCTACAGACTGGGAAAAAGTTTTTAGCTATAACATTTCCAATCAGTGATCTCTAAAATCTACATGATACTGCAAAAACTCAACTACAAAAAGACAACCCAATTAAAAAATGGACAAAAGGTATGAACAGACACTTCAGTAAAGAAGACATTCAGGTACCTAACAGATACATGAGGAAATGTTCACGATCATTAGCCATTAGGTAAATGCAGATCAAAACTATACTGAGGTTTCATCTCACTCCAGCAAGGCTGGCATTAATCCAAAAAACACAAAATAATAAATGTTGGAGAGGCTGTGGAGAGAATGGAACACTTATACACTGCTGTTGGGAATGTAAAATTTACAACCACTTTGGAAATTGATTTGGTGCCTCCTTAAAAAGCTACAAATAGAACTACCATACGATCCAGTAATCCCACTTCTCAGAACACATCCTAGAGAAATAAGAGCCTTTACACAAACAGACACATGCACACCCATGCTTACTGCAGCACTCTTTACAACAGCAAAAGATAGAAGCAACCAAGGTGTCCATCAACGGATGAATGGATAAATAAATTATGAGATATTCACATAATTGGATACTACGCATTGATAAAGAACAGTGAGGAATCTGTGAAACATTTCATAACATGGAGGAACCTGGAAGGCATTATGCTGAGTGAAATTAGTCAGCTGCAAAAGGACAAATTGTATGAGACCAACTATTATAACTTGAGAAATAGTTTAAACTGAGCAGAACACATTCTTTTGTGGTTATGAGAAGAGGGAGGGTGGGAGGCTGGGACAGGGGTATTCACTAATTTCTTGGTAATTAAGAACTACTTTAGGTGAAGGGAAAAACAACACACAATACAGGGGAGGTCAGCACGACTGGACTAAACCAAAAGCAAAGCAGTTTCCTGAATAAACTGAATGCTTCGAAGGCCAATGTAGCAGGGGCAGGGGTCTGGGGACCATGACTTCAGGGGACATTTAAGTCAACTGGCATAAAAAAATATCTATAAGAAAACATTCTGCATCCCATTTTGAAGTGTGGTGTCCGCGGTCTTAAATGCTAGCAAGCAGCCATCTAAGATGCATCAATTGGTCTCAACCCACCTAGATCAAAGGAGAATGAAGAACACCAAGGACAGAAGGTAATTATGAGCCCAAGAGACAGAAAGGGCCACATGAACCAGAGACTACATCATCCTGAGAGCAGAAGAACTAGATGGTACCCGGCTACAACCGATGGCTGCCCTGACAGGGAACACAACAGAGATCCCCCAACGGAGCAGGAAAGCAGTGGGATGCAGACCCCAATGGTCTGATTCATACTAGAAGGACCCCGGTGGTCACGGCCCCCAGACAGCAGTCAGATGCTTTCTACGGACCCTCTTACAACAAAGACCCAAAAAACAAGTGAATGTATTATATATAACAATCTAGGAGTCCTGAACATCAAAGACTAAGTTGAGGAGTTGGACTGAGCAATGGTAGAGGGAACAACAGTTCAGAAGCAGTGAGGGTTTGCCAGGCCTGACCTGGCCTGCACACTGAGGGCTGGATCTGTCAGCACGCACATGGTGAGGCAAGCAGTAGTGTTCAGGATGTATCTTCCACACTGGGAGAGAAAGAGCAGTAGAGAGTCTGCACATGCCTGTAGAACCAGGGAAAACTGATGCTAGATCTGTGAAAATTAAGTGCAAGAGTCTAACCTACCGCGCAGGATCAAAAAAAACCCTAATCTGCTCTAGGAAGTGCCTCTCTCCACTTCACTCACCTCTTCCCCACTTTGGTCCATTCCCAGTACGGCTTCAATGACTGCCATGCCCCTTAGGCCAGAAGTAGAACACTCACATGCCCCCAATGCCAGCTTTGGAGAGGCAAGAAGTTAATAAACAGAAACAAATAATCTCCCAGCTTCCCTAAACCTGGAACTCAGGGCAGGTACAGCCCCTTTGCCTAGGCACAGGCATAAGGGGTCCATGGACTTTCAATGCCTTTCACCCCTCCACAGACCTGCATACATCCATTTCAAGAGGACAGGCCCTCATCAGCACAGTAAAACAGGGTATGTACCTGAAGCCTATTTTAAACTGTATCAGCTATAAGGTGGAGTGGCAGATTCATGACATTTGACACCTCCCCCCCTCCGCCCATTAAGCAGGGTCCTCATCTACCCATATCAGGGGCCTGAGGACTGGTGGCTCCACCCACCTCATCTAGCCTCCCGCAACAAGGGACTGAAAATAAGTGCTGCCTCCCAGTCCTTACAATCAACAGCACTGGGTGCCCACAGTCCAGCTGCCAAACCCAATCACTACACACTCGGGACAGGGATACGCCTTCCATCCAAGCACTAATGGGCAGCCATCATAACCCCATACTACAGCCAGATACTTGTACCTGTATCAGTTACCCCTATGTAGCCGCACCTGTCTAGGACAGTGGGTAAGAACCTGTACCACACACTCAGTCACTGATAGCCTGGACACTTGAGCTGAATCCACACAAGAAACATAAACAGACTCCTGGGCTCACAGATGTAGTAACAGCTCTAACCACCTGGTGACAGGATGTGAAAGCTTTGAAGGTACCAATAATCAAGGTAGCTCATACGACCAGCCTATTTGGGCATATCACAACAAAACAAAACAAAAAGCTAGGACATAGTAAGCAAACATAAAATAAACAAAAATAACTTATTGATGGGTGAGAGACAACAGTCTATTAAATCACATAAGAAGGCAAACCATGGCTAAAGCAAGTGCCAAAACAAAGATTCAAGAAACGTTTCAGAAGAAGAGAACATCTTGGAATTACCAGGGGTAGAATTCAAAAGATTAATATGCAGAACTCTTCAAGAGATCACAAAGGAGATAAGGCAAAATGAGAACCAAGTCAAGAAGTACAAAGACAAAACAAGACAGGAACTTACGAAGGTTATAAAAGAGAATAACGGTTCAACAGGCTGCAAGAATCCATAAAGAGAAAGCAAACCTAAAATCAAAAGATTAACAGTAAAATTTCAGTATTAGACAGCTCAATAGAAAGTCACAGTAATGGAACTGAGGCACTGGAAGCCAGAATTAGTGAGACTGAAGACAGAACACTTGACACCAATTTATTTGAGGAAAAACAAAGTAAAAGAATTTTTAAAAATGCAGAAATCCTAAAAATTACATGGGACTCTACCCAGAGAAATAACCTATGAGTGACTGGAGTACCAGAACAGGGGGGATAACAGAAAATACAGAGAGAATAGTTGAAGATTTGCTGGCAGGAAACTTCCCCGGTATCTTGAAAGATGAGGAGATATCTATCCAAGAAGGTCATAGAACACCACACAGGGTAGATCCGAAAAGAAAGTCGCCAAGACGTATTATAATCAAACCTGTCAAAACCAAAGATAAAGAGAATTTTAAAACCAGCGAGGATAAACAAAGTCATCTACAGATGGGCATCAGTAAGACTAAGCTCTGACTACTCAGCAGAAACTATGCAGGCAAGAGGGTGACAGGGTGACATATATAAAGCCTTAAAGAAAAAAAAAAAACTGGCAGCCAAGAATTACATATCCAGTAAAACTGTCTCTCAAATATGATGGTAAAATTTGGGCATTTCCAGATAAAGAGAAGTTTAGGGAATTTCTAAAAACCAAACCAAAATAACAAGAAACACTAAAGAGAGTCCTCCAGTTAGAAAGTCAGTAACATTAGATAACAACACTAGAACACAGGACAGAACCAGGTATCAACCCAGTTAGGGAAACCACAAAAATAAATCAAAGCTAAACACTGAAATCAGGGAAAGAGAACATCAGTATGTAAAAGATGACAACATTAAAACAAAAAAAGGGGGACTAAAAAATGTAGTCATAGAACTTTCATAAGGAAAGGAAGTCACGGTGATATCAACAGGCAACAGATTGGTTTAAACTTAGAAAAAGAGCAGTAAATAGTAAGGTAACCACAAATGAAACTAACAATCCTGCACATCCAAATAAAAAACAAGGAGAACAAAAAGACTCACCAAATATAAAAGCGACAATGAAAAATAAAATACATAAAGAAAAACAACTCAGCACAGAAAATTACGTGGAACAAAGAAACTGTCAAGGACACACACAAAAACACATCAAAATGACTGCACTAAACTCATACCTATCAATTATGCTGATTGTAAATGACTAAATGCACCAGTAAAAAGACAGAGTGGCAGAGTGGATTAAAAAAACATGATCAGTCCATATGCTGCATACAAGAGACACACCTTAGACTCAAAGACACAAACTAAAACTCAAAGGATGGAAAAATGTATCAAAAAAAAAAAAAATCAAAAAAGAGCAGGACTGGTAATATTAATCTCTGACAAAATAGACTTTAAAGCAAAATCCACCACAAAAGATAAGGAAGGACACTTTACAATGATTAAAGGGTCAGTACGCCAGGAGGACATAACCATAGTAAGTATTTACTCACTGAATGACAGAATACATAAAATGAACTCTAACAGCATTGAAAAGAGAAACAGACAGCTCCACAACAATGGTAGGAGACTTATAACACACCACTTTTGGTGAAGGACAGAACATCCAGAAAGAAGCTCAATAAAGACAGAGAAGATCTAAATGCCACTATCAACCAACTTGACCAACTTGACCTCACAGAACACTCCACCTTACAGTAGTCATTTATACATTTTTTCCCAACACACATGGAAGATTCTCTAGAACAGGTCACATATTAGGCCACAAAGCAAGCCAGAACAGAATCCAAACCATCAAAATATTACAAAGCATCTTTTCTGACCATAAACCCATAAAAGTAGAAACCAGTAACAGAATAAGGGGGAAAAAAAATCAAATACATGGAAACTGAACAACACCTTCTTTGTTCAAAAACTACTGGGTTACAGAAGAAATCAAGGATTGAATAAAGAAATGCACAGAATCAAATGAGAATGGAAACACATTCTACCAGAGCCGCTGGGACACAGCAAAAGCAGTCCATATACATCAATTTATAATAATAAATGCACACATCCAAAATGAAGAAAGGGCCAAAATAAAGAAATTAACTCTACAACACAAACCAAAAAAGAACAGCAAAAGAAGCCCACAAACACCGGAAGAAAATAGTAAAAATTAGAGATGAAATAAACGAAATACGGAATGGAAAACCAATCGAAAGAGTTAACAAGACCAAAACGCGGCTCTTTGAAACGATCAACAAAATCGATACCACTGGCCAAATTGACAAAAGAAAAACAGGAGATGAGCCAAATAACCTAAATAAGACATGTGATGGAAGACACCACACAACAGAAGCAAATGAAATTAAAAGAATCATAACAGAATACTATGAAAAACTGCACTCCAACAAATTAGAAAATCTAGAGGACATGGACAAAATTCTAGAAAGACACTACCTAGATAAATAAACATGAACAGAGGCAGAACAACTAAATAAACCTGTAACAAAAGAAGAGATTAAAGACATAATTAAAAAACTCCCAACAAAAAAAGCCCTGGCCCTAATGGCTTCACTAGAGAATTCTACCAAACTTTCAAAAATGAGTTAACACCAGTACTAATAAAGGTATCTCAGAGCACAGAAAAGGATGGAATACTCCCCAAACTCATACCACAAAGCCAGCGTAACTGTGCTACCAAAACCAGGTAAAGACACCACAAAAAAAATAACAGACCAATATCCCTATGAACATAGACACAAAACTTAACAAAATTCTAGCCAACAGAATTCAACAACATATCAAAAAACAAAAATTCACCGTGACCACGTGGGACTTATACCTGGGATGCAGGGATGGTTCAACATGTGAAAAACAATCAGTGTGATTCATTACATAAATAAAAGACAAGAACCACATGATCTTACCAATTCATGCAGAAAAGGTTTTTGACAAAGTCCAACACCTATTCATAATACAAACTCTCAGCAAAACAGGAATAGAACTGAGATTTCTCAACATAATAAAGGTCACTTATACAAACCCAAGAGCCAAGATCATCCTAAACAGACAAGGATGGCTATTATTACCACTTATTCAACATGGTACTGGAGGTTCTAGCCAGAGCACTAAGGCAAGAAAAAGAAATAAAGGGCATTCAATTGGTAAGGAAGAAGGAAAAGAATCCCTGTTTGCTGATGATACAATCTTACAGAAAACCCCAACGAATCCATAAGAAAACTACTGGAACTAAAAAAAGATTTCAGCGAAGTAGGATACAAGATAACATTAAAAAAATCAGTTGGATTCCTCTACACCAACAAAGAGAACTTCAAAAAGGAAATCGCTAACTCAATAACATTTACAATAGCTCCCAAGAAGAGAAAATACTCAGGAATAAATCTAACTAGAAACGTAAATGTAAAAGACCTATACAAAAGAAGATACAAGACAATACTGCAAGAAACCAAAGGAGCCCAACATTAGTGGAAAAACTTATCATAGGAAGACTCAACACTGTGAAAATATCAGTTCTAACCATTCCAATCCAAATTCCAATGACATTTTTTAATAAGACGGAGATATAATTCACCAACTTCATATGGAAAGGGAAGAGGCCCCAGGTACGTAAAGCATTACTGAACAAGAGGAACAAAGAGGGAGGCCTCACACTACCTTATTTTAGAACCTATTATACCACCATGGTAGTCAGAACAGCCCGGTACTGGTATAACAAAAGATACATAGGCCATTGAACAGAATTCAGAATCCAGACATAAATTCATTCACCTCTGTGCCACTCACATTTTAGAAAACTCCAAAGTCTGTTAAATGGGATAAAGACAGTCTTTTTAACAAACGGTGCTGGCGTAACTGGATATCATCTTCAAAAAAACAAAAGAGGACTCATACCTCACACCATGTACAAAAACTAACTAAAATTGATCAAAGACCTAAATATGGTATCTAAAACGATGAGGATCATGGGAGAAAAAATAGGGACAATGCTAGAAACCCTAATACATGACATAAACAGAATACAAAACATAACTAACAACGCACAAACACTAGAAGTGAACTAGATAACTAAAAAAACTAGGAGCTCCTAAAAATCAAACATGCTCATCAAAAGACTTCACCAAAAGAGTAAAAAGAGAACCTACAGACTGGGAAAAAAATTCTGGCTACAAAAAATCCAATCAGCATCTAATCTCTAAAATCTACAAGATACTGCAAAAGCTCAACTACAGAAGACAAATAACGCAATTAAAAAATAGACAAAGAATATGAACAGGTACTTCATCAAGAAAGACATTCAGGCTAACATACATCAGAAAATACTCATGACCATTAGCTAGCAGAGAAATGCAAATCAAAACTACAATGAAGATGTAAAAGACCTATACAAAGAAAAGTACAAGGTGTTACTGCAAGAAACTAAAAGGGACCTACGTAAGTGGAAAAACGTATCTTACTCATGGATAGAAAAGGCTTAACAGTATAAAAATGTCTATTCTACCAAAAGCCATCTATGCATACGATGCACTTCCAATCCAAATTCCAATGACATCTCTTAATGTGATGGAGAAACAAATCACCAACTTCATACGGAAAGGAAAGAAGCCCCAGGTAAGAAAAGCATTACTGAAAAAGAAGAAAAAAGTGGAAGGCCGTGTTCTACGTGATTTTAGAACCTATTATACAGCCACAGTAGTCAAAACAGCCTGGTACTGGTGTAACAACAGGCATATAGACCAACTGAACAGAATTGAGAACTCAGATATAAATCCAATCACATATGAGCAGCTGACATTTCACAAAGGCCCAGTGTCAGTTAATTGGGGAAAAGGTAGTCTTTTTAACAAATGCTGCTGGCATAACTGGATATCCATTTGCAAAAAAATGAAACAGGACCCATACCTCACACCATGCACAAAAACTAACTCCAAATGGATCAAAGACCTAAACATAAAGACTAAAACGATAAAGATCATGGAAGAAAAAATAGGGACAATGTTAGGAGCAATAATACAAGGCATAAACAGAATACAAAACATTAGTAAAAACGACAAAGAGAAACTAGATGACTGGGAGCTCCTAAACACCTATGCTCATCTAAAGACTTCACCAAAAGAGTAAAAATACCACCTACAGACTGGGAAGAAATTTTCAGCTACAACATCTCTGACGAGCGCCTGATCTCTAAAATCTACATGATTCTGCTAAAACTCAACTACAAAAAGGCAAACAACCCAATTAAAAATTGAGCAAAGGATATGAACAGGCACTTCATTAAAGACGACATTCAGGCAGCTAACAGATACATGAGGAAATGCTCTCGATAATTAGCCTTTAGAGAAATGCAAATTAAAACTACAATGAGATTCCATCTCCAACAAGGCTGGCATTAATCCAAAAAAAACATAATGATAAATGTTGGAGGGGATATGGAGAGTCTGGAACACTTAAACACTGCTGGTGGGAACATCAAATGGTACAACCACTCTGGAAATACAGTTGGCATTCCCTTAAAAAACTAGAAATAGAACTACCGTTATGATGCAGAAATCCCACTCCTTGGAATATATCCTAGAGAATCAAGAGCCTTCACACGAACAGACATACGCACACCTATGTTTATTGCAGCACTGTTAACAATAGCAAAAAAATGGAAGCAACCAAGGTGTCCACTGACAGATGAATGGATAAATAAATTATGGTACATTCACACAATGGAATACTACGCATTGATAAAGAACAGTGAAGAATCTGCGAAACATTTCATAACATGGAGGAACCTGGAAGGCATTACGCTAAGTGAAATCAGTCAGTTGCAAAAGAACAAATACTGTATAAGACCACTATTATAAGCTCTTGAGAAACAGCTGAAACTGAGAACACATTCTTTTGTGGTTACGAGACGGGGGACGGAGGGAAGGTGGGAGAGAGTTATTTACTTATTAGATAGTAGATAAAACCTACTTTAGGTGAACGGAAGGACAACACTCAACAAAGGGGAGGTCAACACAACTGGACTAAATCAAGAGCAAAGAAGTTTCCTGAATAAACTGAATGCTTCGAGGGTCAGCAGAGCAGGGGCAGGGGTTTCGGGACTATGGCTTCAGGGGACATCTAAGTCAATTGGCAAGATAAAATCTATTAACATTCTCCATCCCACTTTGAAGTGGGGTGTCTGGGGTCTTAAAGGTTAGCGACTGGCCATCTAAGATGCGTCATTGAGTCTCAACCCACGGGGATCAAAGAAGAATGAAAAACACCAAACTTACAAGGTAATTATGAGCCCAAGAGACAGAAAGGGCTATGTGAACTAGAGACTACATCATCCTGAGACCAGAAGAATTAAGTGGTGCCTGGCCACAACCGATGACTGCCCTGACAGGGAACACAACAGAGAACCCCTGAGAGAAATGCAGAACAGTGCGATGCAGACATCAAATTCTCGTAAAAAAAACCAGACTTAATGGTTTCACTGAGACTAGAAGGACCCCAGCGGTCAGGGCCCCCAAACCTTCTGTTGGCCCAGGACAGGAACCATTCCTGAAGCGAACTCATCAGACATGGATTGGACCAGACAATGGGTTGGAGAGAGATGCTGATGAGGAGTGAGCTACCTGTACCACGTGGACACTAGAGACTGTGTTGGCATCTCCTGTCTGGAGGGGAGATAGGAAGGAGGGAGAGGGCTGACTCATTAGGGGGAGAGTAAATGGGAGTATAGTAAGCTGTATATAAGTTTATATGTGAGAGGCTGACTTGATTTGTAAACTTCCACTTAAAGCACAATAAAAATTATTGACAAAAAAAAAACTACAATGAGATTCCATCTCATCCCAACATGGCTAGCATCAATGCAAGAAACACAAAATAATAAACGTTGGAGGGGTTGTGGAGAGACTGGAACTTTAAACACTGCCGGTGGGAATGTAAAGTCATACAACCACTATGGAAATCGATTTGGTGCTTTCTTAAAAAGCTAGAAATAGAACTACCATACAATCCAGCAATCCCACTCCTTGAAATATGCCCTAGAGAAATAAGAGCTGTAACAAGAATAGAAATATGCACACCCATGTTCACTGCAACACTGTTCACAAGAGCAAAAAGATAGAAACAATCTAGATGCCCATCAACAGATGAATCGCTAAACAAATCACAGTATATTCACACAATGGAATAGTATGCAACAATGAAGAAAAATGATGAAACCGAGAAATATCTCACAATATGGATCAATGTGGAAGGCACTATGCTTAAATTAGTCAGTCATAAAGGACAAATATTGTATGAAATCACTATCATAAGAACTTAAGAAAAAGTTTAAACACAGAAGAAAACATTCTTTGGTTGTTGTTAAGGTGGGGTGGGAAAGGGGGGTTCACTAATTAGATTCTAGGCAAGAATTATTTTAGGTGAAGGGAAGGACAACACAGAATACAGGGGAAATCAGCATAACCAGACTAAACCGAAGTTAAGAGGTTTCCTGAACACAATGAAACACTTTGAGGCATGGTGCAGCAGGGGCAAGGGTCTCGGGACCACGGTTTCAGGGGACATCTAGGTCAAGTGGCATAATAAAATCTATTAAGAAAACATTCTGCATTCCACTTCGGAGAGCAATGTCTAGGATCTTAAACACTAGCAAGCAGCCAACTAAGATTCATCCACTGGTCCCAACCCACCTAGAGTATAGGAGAATGAAGAACATCAAAGATACAAGGAAAATGTAAGCCCAAAAGGCAGCAAGAGCCACATAAACTAAAGACTCCATCAGCCTAAGACCACAATAACTAGGTGGTGCCCAGTATCACCCACGATGGCCATCACAGGGTACACAACAGACAGTCCCTGACGGAGCAGGAGAAAAGTGTGGTGCATAACTCAAATTCACCAAAAAGACCAGACTTAATGGTCTGACTAAGGCTGAAGGAACCCCAGAAGCCATGGCCCTCTGAGACTCTCCGTTAACCCAGAACTGAGAGCATTCCCAAAGGCAATTCTACGAACATTAGAGTGGATTACAAAACATAAAATAATACTCTCGAGTGTCCTTCTTAGTTTAAGTAGATACATGAAACTAAGAGGGCCGCTTCTGTCCAGAAGTGAGATCAAGGGCAGAAAGAGACAGAAGCTGGTCGAACAGATATGGGAAACTTGCGGTGGAAAGGGGGAATGTGCTGTCACATTGTGGAGACTGCAGCTAGGGTTACCTGACAATGTGTGTATAAATTTTTGTATGAGAAATTAACTTGAGCTATAAATTTTCACCAATAGTACAATTAAAAAAAAAAAAACCAGCAGCTACACAGAGGAGTGTACATGTCTGTCAAGGGGGGCAACCACCGCAAATATAGAGGAGGCCAGTAAGGAGATGAGCCGCTACAGTCCTCAAAAAAAAAAAAGCCCCAAACCCTAGAGAAGGGGATGAATCTGAGTTTCAAACCTAACACATTATAATATTTAAATGTTGCAATTTCAACTACAAAAAGCCACAAATCATATAAAGAAAAAGGAAATAAAGGCCCCTGCAAAAGACAAAAATAACAGAAACTGTCCTAGACTTTCCAAGAGAGATGCAAAGGGAGCAATAGGCAACATTTAAAGGCGTTGTCCACCTACAGGCTTTTTTTTTTTTTTGCAGAGAACAGTGCTGTAGAAAACACCAAATGCTGGACAGAACTGAGAAAGTTAACATCTTGCAAAACTCTAATGTCCCAATTCCAACAAAAAGTAACAATCCACACTAAACATAAAAACAATGACAGATATAAATAGACTAGACAAAGGAGCAACATGGTATCTATGGAAAGCTGATTAATGAATGGATTCGAATAATAGGATAATATTTTAAAAGCTCAAAGAATTAATGCGAAGCATAGACTTAAAAAATAAATAAATGAAAGAAACAAAAAAAACAATGAGCAAACTGAGAAATTCAATGAGACAGGCATTCTAAAAAGCAAACAGATATACTGGAACTGAAGAAAATGATAACCAAAATGAAAAACTCAATAGAAGGGTTGAATAAGTTTATTAGACAGAAGAAATCAATGCAATAGCAGATAAGGTAATGAACTTCTGGCGGCTGAAGAGAAAAGAAGGCCCAAGAATGCCAAGCACAGTTTACCTGACCTAAAGTACATCAACCAGTTAAAAAAAAAAAATCATGGAAATTCCAGGAGGAAACAAAAAAAAAGAGGGGGAGTAATTATCTGAGGGAATAAGGGAGAAGACTATCCAACTCTAACAGATGGAAACCTAAAATCCAAGAAGCTCAATTCTCAGTGAAAGACAGAACATCTAGAAATAAGATCAATAATGAAATAGAACACTTGAATGACGCTACAAACCAACTAGGCCTAGTGAACATATATACTTGAACCAACTCCAGCACAACACATATATTCTTTTCTAGCGCACATGAATCATTCTTGAGGTTTGATCACAGGAGAGATAACAAGGCAAGCTTCAAAAAACTTTACAAGATTCAAAAACGAAGTATTTTTCCTGACTACAATGGTACGAAATCAGAACTTAACAAAAAAAAAAAAAGAAAGGTGAAAAACACACAAATATATGGAAGCAACACACTATTAAATAAGAGATATCAGAAAATATTCACAGTAAAGCGAAAATGAATCCACAACACATGAAAACTTACAGGACGGAGGAAAACCATTGCTCAAAATCCAATTTATAGCTGTAAATACCAGTTATTAAAAAAGATCACAAATCAAATAACTGATCAACTTGAGGAACAAGAGAATGAAGGGCAAATCAAATTCAAAGCAACAAGGGAGGAGATAAGAAAGATTAGAGCAGAGATAAAGAATAGAAAAACTAGCTTACTAGACTACTATTTGACCTGAAGGTGACTTTAGGAAAACAGTTCCTTAAAGGCTCAAGGTTCAAAAGGACACCTAAGGGAAGATGGCCTAGGTAAGTCATCCCAATTCTATGAACCCAGAAGTCTGGACTCTAGGAGAATTAAAAGGGTTTCTCATTCCCTCTCTTTTGATCATGATTCTGCTATACGATCTTTGATCACAAACATTCAATAATGGTAGCTGGTCATCATCCAATTCTTCTGGCATCATGACAAAGGACAGAGTTGGTACCAAAAGCAATCCATCAGACGTGGAGTCTAGTTCCCCTTCCACCTGGCACTCCTTTCCTCTGCTGTTTCAGGTGAACAGTTGCACCTTAAATGGCTGTTTGAAAACTTTTAAGACCCTAGATGCTACACAGTGAAGCAGGAGGTAAAAGAGAAACCTTATGAACAATATTAGGCCAACTGACTACAATGATCCACTAAACCATGACCTCAAGGTCTCTGAAAGACGGAAACCAAGTTCCATGAGATTTTTAGGTTATATATAAGCAGCACCAGTTACTGCTTTTCATATGTCTTAGCAGCAACTACATTTTCCAAACCTCAGATGGTGCATTATTGTATAAACGTTCACTTATTAAGGCACAAACTCTTCCTTGAGAAATAAACAGGAAATCTAATGCTATTCTACTTTATAGTCATAACTTCGACTTCAGATAATTCTCTAGTTATGTTATCTACTTTGCTAAGGTTATCAATAGAAACTTCTAAACCAGGAATTACAATATTTAGTACACAGAAACAAGATGGTGGAATAGTCAGATGCTTCCAGTGAGCTCTCTTACAACGAAGACCCCCCAAAAACAAGTGAAATGATTATATTTATGACAAGCTAGGAGCCTTCAACATCAAAGGCAAAGTCAGAAAACACTGAGCAGCGGGCGGGGAGAGACTGATCATAAGCAGAGAGGAGCTGCCAGACCTGAATTGCTGGGAATGCTCAGGGATCATTCCCCAGAGCAACTGTGGTGGGACTGGCGGTAGCATTCTGGATGCAGCTTCCTCACGGAGTGACAGTGAGCTTCACGGTCTACCCACACCTCCGGAACCAGAGAAGTATAGCACCCTCAGCAAAAGATAAGTACTTGGGTACATTTTACTGCACATCCAGCGACCAAGCTGGCATCAGTAGCTGTCGATTTCGCTGGGCCTGAGAGGGGCCCTGCTGCGCACCCTGAGCCATTTTCCCAGCATTAGAGAAGGAATATAATCACAATTGGGGGAAAAGAAAATCTGCCGGCTCCACTATGTTGGGGAGCTCAGGACAGAAGTGGCTCCTGTGCAGGCACAAATGGTCTATGGACACTGAATACCTTATACCCCTGGCGTGGACCTATGTGGGCCCATTTCAGGAGAACAGGTAACTGTTGGCAGACTACAACTGTTTCAGCTATGTGGTGGAGGGGTGGGTGTTTGATGTTTGCCTGTTGAACAGGATCCTCACCTATCCACATGAGGGACCTAAGGACTGGTGGTTCCACCCACATCACCCAGACACCTGCGACAGGGGTCAAAGGATTAATGCTGCCTCCCAGTTCCCACAAGCAACAGTACTGGGTGCCCATAGTGCAGCTGCAGAACCCACCCACCTGTGCACTCTACGAAACAGGGATGCGCTTTCATCACAGACATTCAGGGGACGGTTGTCAGCCCCCTGCCTTGTTCAGGGTATGACCCAATGCTGCAACCAGATATCTGTGCCTACACTGATAAACCCTGCCCCTCTAACACTGCAGGACAGAGCCTGTACCACAGACTTGATGATCAGCTACCTGGACATCTGGGCTGAATTCATACAAGAAAAGTGAATCGACTCCTGGACTGATATACCTGATAACAGCTCTGGCCATCTGGTGACAGGACATCAGGGCTTCCAAGGTGACAACAATCAAGCTAGCTCACTCAAGCAGCCTATTTGGGCATATTGAAACAAAACAAAGCAAAAAGCTAGGATACAATAGGCAAATATAAAACAAACTAATATAAAAACCTAAAGATGGCTTGGAGACAAGAGTTAAAAATCAAATCACATAAAGAAGCAGACCATGATCGCTTCAATAATCTCTCAAAACAAACAAAAAAGACATTTTCCAGCTGAAGGTGTATTCCTGGAATTACCAGATGCAGAACACAAAAAATTAATATATAGAACTCTTCAAGACATCAGGAAAAAGATCAGGAAGTAGATCAGGCAAAATGCAGAACAAGCCAAGGAACACACAGGTAAAGCAGCTGAAGAAATTAAAAAGGTTATTCAAGAACATAATGAAAAATTTAAAAAGGTACAACAGTCCAGAAAGAGACTGCAATCAGAAATCCAGAAGATTAACACTAAAATCACAGATTAGACAAATCAACAGAAAGTTAGAGCAGGACTGACGAAGTGGAAGGCAAAATTATTGAGACTGAAGATAAAACATCTGACATCAATATATCTGTCTGATGAAAACTCAGACAAAAGAATTTTAAAAAACAAAGAAACCCTAAGAATAGATGGGACTCTATCAAGAGAAATTACCTATGAGTGATTGGAGTACCAGAACAGGGAGGGATAACAGACAATACGGACAGAATTGTTGAAGATTTGTTGGCAGAAAACTTCCCTGATATCATCAAAGATGAGAAGGTATCGATCCAAGATGCTCATCAAACTCCACATAAGGTAGATCTCAAAAGAAAGTCACCATGACATAATCAAACTTGCCAAAACCAAAAATAGAGAATTTTAAGAGTGGCTAGGGATAAATGAAAAGTCACCTATGAAGGAGAGTCAGTAAGAGCAAGCTCAGACTACTTCAACAGAAACTATGCAGGCAGGAAGGCAATAGGATGACATATAAACAAGAGCTGAAAGAAAAAAACTGCCAGCCAAGAATCATATATCCAGAAAAACTGTCTCTCAAACATAAAGGTGAAATTAGGACATTTCCAGACAAACAGAAGTTTAGGGAATTCGTAAAAACCAAACCAAAACTACAAGAAATACTAAAGGGAGTTCTCTGGTTAAAAAATCAGTAATATCAGATATCGACTCAAGACTAGAACACAGGACAGAACAACCGTATGTCAAGCCAGACATGAAAATCACAAAAACAAGATAAAAAAGCACTCAAAACAGGGAAACAGTGACATCGTTACGTAAAGGAAGACAACATTATAACAATAAGGAGGGACTAAGAAATGTACTCATAGATCTTTCATATGGAAAGGATGTCAAGGTGATATTAAGAAATAAAAGTTAGTTTTAAACTTAGAAAAATAGGTGTAAATATTAAGCTAACCACAAAGGAGTCAAACTACCCTACTCATCAAAATAAATGCAAGGAAAAAATGAACACTCAACAAAAACAAAATCAACAACAATGAATATGAGAAAAAGACAATATATAAACTAATCAGCACAATAAATTAACTGGAAAAAAGAAACTGACAAAAACACATCAAAATGACAGCACTAAACTCACACCTATCCATAATTACACTGAATGTAAATGAACTAATTTCACGAATAGAGAGAGAAAGGGTGGTTGAAAGACTAAAAACATGATCTGTCTATATGCTGCCTACAAGAGATGCATCTTAGAGACACAAAAAAACTAAAACTCAAAGGATGGAAAAACATATACCAAGCAAACAACAATCAATAAGAGCAGAAGTGGCAATATTAATTTCTGACAAAATAGATTTTAAAGTTAAACCCATAACAAATGGTAATGAAGGACACTATATAATGATTAAAGGAACAATACACCAAGAAGATATAACCATATTAAATATCTATGTGCCCAATGACAGGGCCACAAGATACATAAAACAAACACCAATAGTGTTGAAAAGTGAGACAGACAGCTCCACAATAATACTGGGAAACTTCAATACACCACTTTCTGTGAAAGAATGTCCAGAAAGAGGCTCAATAAAGACACTGAAGACCTAAATGCCACAATCAACCAACTCGACCTCATAGACATATACAGAACACTCCACCCAAGAGCAGCCAAGTGTATCTTCTTTTCTAGTGCACATGGAACATTCTCTAAAATAGACCTCATATTAGGTCATAAAGCAAGCCTTTACAGAGTCCAAAATATTGAAATATTACAAAGCATCTTCTCTGATGGTTAAGGCCATAAAAGTAGAAATCAATAACAGAAAAAAGAGTGAAAAGAAATTAAACACTTGGAAAATGAACAATACGCTATTCGAAAATGACCCGGTTATAGAAGACATTAATGATGGAATAAAGCAATTCATAGAATCCAATGAGAATGAGAACACTTCCTATCAGAATTTTGGGACACAGATAAAGCAGTACTCAGAGGTCAATTTATGTCAATAAATGCACACCTACAAAAAGAAGGGCCAAAATCAAAGAATTAGCCCCACAACTTGAGCAAATGGACAGCAACAAAAGAAACCCTCAGGTGCCAGAAGAAAACAATAATAAAAATTAAAGAATTAAATGAAATAGAGAACAGAGAGACAATTGAAAGAGTTTAAAAGATCAAAAGCTGGTTCTTTGAAAAAAATAACAAAATTGATAAACCACTGGCCAAAATGACAACGGAGAAATAGGAGAGGAGGCAAATAACCCAAATAAGATGGGCGATATCACAACAGACCCAACCGAATCATATCAGACTAATACAAAAAATTATACTCTAACAAATTTGAAAATCTACAGGAAATGGACTCATTTCTAGAAACACACTACCTACCTAAGCTAACAGAGATAGAACAACTAAATAAACCGTAACAAAAGAAGAGACTGAAAAGGTAATTTAAAAACTCCCACCAAAAAAAAAAAAAAAAAAAGCCCTGGCCCTGATGGCTTCACTGGAAAGCTCTACCAAACTTTCAGAGAAGAGTAAACACCACAATCACTAAAGGTTATTCCAGAGCACAGAAAACGATGGAATATCCCCAAACTCATTCTATGAAGCCAGCATAGCCCTGATATCAAAACCAGGTAAAGACACCACACACACACACAAAAAAATTACAGGCTTATATCCCTCATGAACTTAGATGCAAAATCCTCAACAAAATTCTAGCCAATAGAATTCAACTACATATCAGTAAAACAATTCACCATGACCAAGTGGGATTCACACCAGCTATGCAGGGATGGTTAATATTAGGAAAACAAAAAAATGCAATCTATCACATACATAAAACAAAAAACAACCACCACAAGATCTTACTAACTGATGCAGAGAAGGCATCTGACAACGTTCAACACCCATTCATGATAAAAACTCTGAGCAAAATAGGAATAGAAGGACAATTCCTCAACATAAAAAAGGGCATTTATACAAAGCCAACAGCCAACATTATGCTAAGTGGAAAGAGCCTGAAAGCATTCCCCTTGAGAATGGGAACCAGACAAGGATGCCCTTAATCACAACTGTTATTCAACATTGTTCTTGGAGGTCCTAGCCAGAGCAATTAGGCTAGATAAAGAAATAAAGGGCATCCTTTGACAAGGAAGAAGTAAAAGCATCTCTATTTGCAGATGACATTATCTTATACACACAAAACCCTAAAGAATCCTCAAGAAAACTACTGAAACTAATAGTTCAGCAGAGTATAAAAACTCAAGGAATAGTTTAAACGGGGAAGAAAATATTCTTTGATGGTTACGAGTGAGTGGAGAGAGAGTGGGAGAGGGGTATTCACTATTTAGATAGTAGACAAGAACTAATTTAGGTGAAGAAAACATGATACAGGAGAGGTCAACACAAATGGACCAAACCAAAAACATCGACTGGTCTCAACCCACCTACAGCAAAAGAGAATGAAGAACTCCAAAAACACATGGTAATTATGAGCCTAAGAGACAGAAAGAGCCACAAATATCAGAGACTGCATCAGCCTGAAACCAGAACTAGGAGCAGAAGTGCAGTGGGATGCAGACCTCAAATTCTCATAAAAATACTAGACTTAATGATCTGACTGAGACTAGCAGGACCCCGGGGTCATGGTCCCCAGGCCTTCTATTAGTCCAAGACAGTGACTGGACTGGACTATACGATAGAACTAGGAGCAGAAGCGCAGTGGGATGCAGACCTCAAATTCTCATAAAAATACTAGACTTAATGATCTGACTGAGACTAGCAGGACCCCGGGGGTCATGGTCCCCAGGCCTTCTATTAGTCCAAGACAGTGACTGGACTGGACTACACGATAGAAAATGATCCTGGTGAGGAGTGAGCTTCTTGGCTTAAATAGACACATAAGATTATGTGGGCGGCTCCTGTCTGCAGGGGAGATGATAAGGCAGAGGGTGACAGAAGCTGGCTGAATGGACATGGGGAATACAGGGTGGAGAGGAGTGTGCTGTCTCATTACGGGGTATACAGCAACGTGTATGTAAATTTTTGTATGAGAGACTGACTTGATTTGTAAACTTTCACTTAAAGCACAAAAAAAAAAAAAAAAAAAAAAAGGATGGAATAACCAAAGTGGCTGTCAACAGATGTATGGATAAATTATGGTATATTCACACAATGGAATACTACGTATCGATAAAGAACAATGATGAATCCGTGAAACATCCTAACATGAAGGAAACTGGGAAGCATTATGCTGAGTGAAACTGGTCAGCTACAAGCCCACAATCACAGTAACTCAAGAAATAGTTCAAAAAGAGAAGAAACTATTCTTTGATGGTTAATATAGTGGGTCAGGAGGGAGGGAGACAGGTATTCACTGATTACATAGTAGACAAGAACTATTTTAGGTTAAGGAAAGACAACACACAGTACATGAGACGTCAGTACAACTGGACTAAAGCAAAAGCAAAGAAGTTTCCTGAGTAAGCTGAATGCTTCAAAGGCCAGGGTAGCAGGGGTGAAGGTTTGGGGACCACGGTTTCAGGTGGCCAGTAATAAAATCTATTAAGAAAACATTCTGCATTCCACTTCGGAGAGCGACATCTGGGGTCTTCAACACTAACAAGCTGCCGTCTAAGATTCATCAGTTGGTCTCAACCCCCCTGGAGCAAAGCAGTGAAGAACACCAAAGACACAAGGTATTTATGAGCCCAAGACACAGAAGGGCCACATAAACTAGAGTCTACATCAGCCTGAGACCAGAAGAACTAGATGGTGCCTGGCTACAACTTATGGCTCCCCTGATACGGAACACAAGAGAGAACTCCTGAGGGAGCAGGAAAACAGTGGGATGCAGAACTCAAATTCTCGTAAAAAGACCAGACTTAATGGTCTGAGTGATACTAGAAGGACCTTTATCCCCAGACCTTCTGTTACCCCAAGACTGGAACCATTCCCAAAGCCAACTCTTCAGATAGGGATTGTAGACTGCACTACAGAAAACGATACTGGTGAGGAGTGAGCTTCATGAATCAAGCAGACACATGAGACTATGTGGGCAGGTCCTGTCTTGAGGGGGGATGAGAAGGAAGGGGACGACAGAAGTTGGCTGAATGCACACGGAATACAGCGTGCAGAAGACTGTACTGCCTCATTATGGGGAGAGTAAGAATATACAGCAAGGTGTATATAAATTTTTGTATGAGAAACTGACTTGATTTGCAAATTTTCGCTTAAAGCAAAATAAGTTTTTTTTAAAAAGTACGATATTTAAATCCATTTAATGTTCAATTATTTCCTTTAATGCAATAATCAGCTATTATAGTAACTATATAAAATATCTTATGGTAAGGATTTTCCTCATCTTTTAATTCTTTTCAAAGTTTCTTTTTTGGTTTTATTTTTCCTTCCTCTTACATTTATTTTTCCTTTTGGTTAACTGAACGTATATAAACACACAGCATAAAAAGAAACAGTTCAAATCTGCAGGTCAAAAACAAAACAAACTTATTAGTTAGACGTTGTTGTTAGGTGCCATCAAGTTGGTTCCAACACATAGTGACCAAGTATGTAATAGAATGAAATTCTTCCCTGTGCCATCCTCACAATCATTGCTGCGTGAGCCCACTGTTGCAGACGTTGTGTCTATCCATCTCATTGAGGGTCTTCCTCATGGTGTCCTTCTCCAAGGACTGGTCCCTTCTGACAACATGTGCAACGTTAGTGAGATGAAGTCTCACCACCCTTGCTTCCAAGGAATACTCTGGATGTACTTCTTTGAAGACAGACTAGTTCATTCTTCTAGCAGTCCATGACGTGGCCAATGTATTTATATTTAAACCAAATATGTATTTATATCTAAGCATAAATTTAATCAGGAAGGTCAAAGACATGTATGTTGAAAACTATAAAACACTGCTGAAAGAAATTTAAAAAAAATCTAAATAAGTTGACCCCCATCCATCTGTCAGTTTGTCTTACTGTGCTGGCTTGGGTGTTGTTATAGTGGAAGCTATGCCACTGGTATAGGGTCACTCTTGGTGGTCAGGCTTCAGTGGAACTTCCAAATTAAGACAGGCTACGAAGAAAAGCTTGGTTATCTACTTCTGAACTTTAACCAATAAAAATCCTATGGATTACACAGAATTTTGTCTGGTACAGTGACGGAAAACAAGTCCCCTGGGTCACAGGCACTCAAAATACACAGGGGCTACAACAAGGGAACTCAGATATACCAATGGTTCTGAAGATGCTACAGGAGGAGGCAAAGTTACATTCTGTTGTACATCAGGCCTCCTTGTGAAGGAGCCAACTCAATGGCAACTAACAACAACAAATGTGACGGACGGTCTGCGTTCACGTGTTGGAAGACTTAACATTGTTAAGATATCAATAGTATCCAAAACCATCAGGATTCAATGCAATTCCTACCAAAATTCCAACAGGCTTTTCTGCAGAGATGGAAAAGCCCATCCTCAAACTTATATGGTACTGTAAAGGATCTCAACGGTAAAAGCAATCTTTAAAAAAAAAAAAAACACAAGTATGTTCTCACTTTTGTGAACTGACATGACCAAGCAGATATTTAGAAATGGTCACTTATATCTAACCTGGGTTTGAAGGATGAAGGATTCACTCTCTGGATAGTAGACACTTTCACTTTTGGTGACAGGTAAGGTAACACCAAATTAGGGTGAAGTGTAGAAGCATGACTAACGTAAACAATTTTAATAGAAAGTACACAACAAGGGCCTAGCAGTAATTGGTATGGCATATATAATTTTGAAACAACAGCAACAACGACCAAAAAATATACGTGGGGGATGGTGGCACAGTGCTTAAGAGCTCGGCTGCTAACCACAAGGTGGGCAATTCGAATGCATCGGCCGCTCATTGGAAACACTATGGGGCAGTTCTATCCTGTCCGATAAGGTCACTATGAGTCGGGATCAACTCGACGGCAACAGGTTTGGTTATTTTGGTATACGTATTATGTAGGCATGTATGTGTATAACTACGTAGAGTACGCATATGCATACATACACAGATATGTACATCTGTGAGTGTGTCCACATATACTCATATGTATAATAAAGTACCTAACTAGTACAGTTACAGATACTTCTTGGACATAACCAAACACCATGCAGGTCTGAATTTCTGGGTCTGAAGGATTAGGACCACAGACTTGTGGGACATCTCAGTCACTTACCATAACATAATCCAAAAAGTTATATTACACGTTCTAGTTTGGTGAGTAGGGTCCGGGAGCTTGAAAGCTTGAGTGTCGCCACCTAAGATACAACTGTTAGTCTCTACTTGTCTGCAGCAAAAGAGAAAGGGGAAATCAAAGAATCAAGAAGTCTACAGAACCAAAGCCTCTACCCTTAGACCAGAAGAACACGATAGTGCACAGCTACTACTAATGACCATTCTAATCAGGGACACCACAGATAGATGCTGATAGAATGGGAATGAAATGTGGAACTGAACCTCAAACGCCTCCAAAAAGAAGAAAGGAAAGAAAAAGAAACCAGACCTGCTAGACTGGTTGAGACTAGAGGACTCTCTGAGACTAACAGCCTGAAATAGTCTTCAAAGCTTGAATTGAAACTAACCTATGAGTTTACCTCATAGCTAAATAACAAACTGGCTCAAAAATAATGCATATCACCCACAAGTATCATGCTTCTTTAAAAAATCACCTATACAAGACCAAACGGTCAACAATTACTTTAAAATAAAGATGAGAACATAATGGGGCAGGGAATCTAGATTACACTAGTGAAAACAAAACAATCAGAACAGAAATGATGAGAACGTTCGTAAAGAATATAAACAACGTCAATGAACAACTAGTGTAGAAGTTGAATGGTAATCGAAACTGCTGTGTTACTCTTTACTGAAAACACAATAAACTATGATTACTAAAAAAAAAGAAAACCAGCAAGATTTGCACTTTTCAACTGCAAACATTCAATAACCAACATAGTCTTACACTGGTACAAGAGAACACATATAAACCAGAGGAGGAGAATTAAGAGTCCAGAAATAAACCTACACAGCTATGATTATTTGATTTTAAACAAGGATCACAACAAGTATATTTTACGGGAAATGAGTCTTGTAAATAACACACGGTGCTGAGACAACTGTTATTCACATGAAAAATAAAAAGTTGGATCTATTCCTCACATTGTATATGCAAGTTAACTTAAAATGGATCTATAACCTAAATATAAAAACGAAAACAATAAAAAATATAGACACATGCGTATAAAACGATCTACATTAACTGTGAGCATTCCTAAAAATTGCAGTTACACAAGTTTGCTGAGCTTGGTCAACCTTCCCAACTACTCTTGCTGTGTGGATCAACTCCTCTATAAGGCCATAAATACAGGCCAACCTGTAAACAAGGCCAAATACTAATTCTCTTGAGTCTGATCCACAGAGTAAGACAATTATACTAAGAATAACTCCTTAGCATCCACAATACTGTCTTGGAGGAAGTACAACCAGAATGCTCCTCAGAAGCGAGAATGGGGAGATGACTTCTCACGTATTTTGGACATGTTATCAGGAAGGATAAGTCCCTGAAGAAGGAAATTATGCTTCGTAAAATAGAGGATCAGCAAAAAAAGAAGACCCTCAATGAGATGGATTGACACAGTGACTGCAACAATGAGCTCAAGCATAACAACTGTGAGGATGGCACAGGACCAGGCAGTGTTTCTTTCTGTTGTGCACAGGGTCACTGCGAGTTGGAACCAACTCAACAGCACCTAATGACATCATTATCATCCACGATAGTAATGAAGAGGATTATTTTTCAGCTTTCTCTCCCCAAATGAGATTACTTCTTTCCACAGTATTTTCTGGCTCTCTACCCAGGAAAAATTTCTAATGGAATTTGCCAGAATTTAGGACATTTTATGGGTCACTCTGACGAATATAAGTCACCTTGTGCTAAAAGATGAAATTTGTTTCTGTGTAATTCTATGTGTTCCACATCATGCATGTAAATTGGTAAGCTTAATGAGGACTCTGAGTCCATTCTTTTCTTTCAAGCTACATGAATAAACTGATTATACTGTTTGTGTTTCTCTATAACACAGTAACTAAAAGGTGATAAAATTCCAGTATTTAGATTTATGGAAAAACGAAGTACCATGGTAGCTTCTAACTGATAGCATCATAGTGTTTCTTTGTGTCTTTTACCCTTCAGAAATGTAAGGAGGAAAAAGTGATGGTTATGGTGGCTATCCAAAATTCTGCATCACTTACAGAAATAAAAAAGCATGAATGTAAACTTACACAAATCTATTACAAAGTTAACTAGTATAAAACATGCATAGCATACAAGTTAGAAATAAAAAAAAATTCTGGGTCACTGACAGATCACCTAATGGCATCAAACATAATCCTTAATCTCTAATACACAAAAACAATATTATGAGGAAGTACCCATGAGGAAGAAACTCTGGTGGCGGAAGGGTTAAGTGCTACAGCTGCTAATGAAAGGGTCGGCCGTTCGAATTCACCAGGCTGTCCTTGGAAACTCTACGGGGCAGTTCTACTCTGTCCTATGGGGTCACTGTGAGTCGGAATCAACTGGACAGCAGTAGGTTTGGTTTGGTTTGGTTTACGCATGAGGACAGGGCTGGTTTTCAGATGCTAAAATGACCTTCCTGTCATAGTGTTAAAATGAATTACCAATAACATTACCTGTTCCTCAGGGGACAGGTTCCGTTTCCTATTGCTGACTGGAAAGCCACTGCCGAATTCTTTGGAATGAATGTCTGCCCCATACTCAACTGTAACATCCTCTTCAATGCTGTTCACCAGCCTCCAGAATTCTTTTTCCACTAGCTCTGTAGGCACCATCTGAGAAAACAGGTGCAAAAGACGATCACTGCCCAGCAAACTTTACCCTCATTTTCTAAGACCACCTGACTCCAATTCCTCTGGCCCCAGCCCTTGACCACATACATGTACGGGCATGTTGAAGTAGTCAGCCTTGAAGGAGTCCGCCATTTCACCAAAACTCTGCAAAGTGTACTCCTGGGTAGCCTGCTCAAAGCCAAAAGCTTCAGGGGGCCGTTTACACTCCTGAAACAGAGACTATTTCACCAAGACAAAGGCAATAAAATGAAGGACCCAGATAAAAAAGTAAGGATGGGAAGAACAAAGTTTCTTTAGGTTATATTCAATATCCAATACTGCCCCTTCACATTTTCCTATGTTTCCAGGTAGAATAGTTTTAGTATCTACTAAACGTACTTCCTTGTCTTTGTTCCTATGATTCACATCGTGTGGTTCCCTGTCCTGCTTCTTAGTGTTTAAGTCTCTACCATCCCAAAGCTAATCTGTTCAACCCCTCTGGCTTATTCTATCATGAATAAACAGAGTCCAACGGACGTATTAACTTGGAAAAAGACACTATTACTATTACTATTACTATTACTACTCTAGTTTCCCTTAAAACCAGGAGAGTAGATTCGAGAAAAATACCAAGAACTAAATTTAAAATGTCTTTGCTGGACAGGCCTTACCGCCATTACACACTTTGGGCACCTCCATACCCCTCTGGGGATTTCAGGAAGAGGTGGTAATAAGCAGAAGATGTGGTAATTATCATCACAGCCGTCACAGAGAAGCAGCTTATCATCTTCATCCCCTCGAGAACACATTCGGCAAACATATGCATCAACCTACCAGGAAAAATTAAGTGAAAATACAAGTTGCTTAGTCTATGATACCTAATCCCAGGTTTCCAGATCATTCACTTTGAATGTTTTACTCATGAGTTCATGTTTTAGTGGAAAATAAGACATAAATAATTTCAAAATAATACATGTTAACAAATGAATGTTGTTAAGGTGTTTTGGGAGCAACAAAGTAAATTTTCTGTATAAAGTTTAACAGCATAGACCAAAATCACAAAGTTATAAACTTGCATGGATCATTTAAAAAATTATTCAGTTAATAGTAATGGGAACAGAGTTCAAGTCGGACACAAAAGATCAAGTGACCAAATATCCACGATTACACCCGTTATTTTTGTGTAAACTTCACTGATGTCCACTGAGTTACTATTTAATACACTGTCTAAACTTAAGACACTGATGGTGACAAAAAATTAGAAGTCCGTATGAAATGCACTCAATATCAAGAATCATCAGGGAACTACAAATTAAAAGAATGATGGAATACCACTACCTATCTTCAGAAATGGCTAAAATGAAAACAAAAACTGCCAATTTTAATTGTGAGGACGTAGAAGAATTAATGTAAAGTGGTCAACTATTTTTGAAAACAGTGTGACTGTATTCTAATACTAAAAATACACATATTCTCAGTTCTAGTGATTCCAGTCCTATTTTTATATACAATGAAATGCCTAAATATGCTAAGGGCGTACACTTTTATGTTCACAGAAGTATTATTCCTAATAGCCAAAAACTAGGTAACTACCACAAAATCTATAAACAGTTAAATATAGAAACCATAATAAAATTACTTAATAAAACAATCCAACATGGAGAACTCATATAATAATATATACAACGGTATATACCATCTGATACTACTTATCTAAACGTACAAACACCAAACAAAATGAATCTACATATTTTTGTGTATTCCTGTCACACTGCAATCACAATAAAATGGCAATATAACTGATGAATTAGATGCAGGAGAGAGAAGTCATGTACTAGAGGGTTAAAAAGTAAGATCCATCAGTGACAGTTCATAAGATGAAGAACACAGGGACAAATTGGGACATGGTTGGAGAGTTAAGGATAATCTCTCAGTTATGTAGACAAGATTAAGAGCCCCAGAGGAATCTGGAGCTCCAAAGAGAAATCTGTTCAAGGATAAAATTTCTGGGAACATCAACGCTCACAGAGCTGGGAGATGAAAATTTTAGCAGGCGGATGAAAATAATCAAAGCAAAATAAAATCAGTCAGAAGGCAAGAAGGATAATCAAAAAAGAAGCTAAGAAGTAGGAAACTGGTGAATAGACGAATATACCTAAAGAAAAATAAACACTTCTATACAAAATGTGATGCTTTAAGAATCCTGATGCACTTGCCGGAAACAAATAGCTCTTCAACATATTGATATTTGATCAGATTATCTTCTACACGTGAAAAAAAAAATCCATTGCCGTCTAGTCGATTCCAACTCACAGCAACCCTACAGGACAGATTAGAACTGCCTCAGAGGGTTTTCAAGAAGTGGCTGGAGGATTTGAACTGCCAGTATTTTGGTTAGCAGAGAGCTCTTACCTACTCCACAAAAAGGGCCCCTCCTACATAAAAAGCTGTAAAATTTCATGAATTGCCTATTGTTGAAGGTGAAATTAGACAGCATAATTTGGTAGAAAGTTCTGACCTAAAAGTGAGAAGAACACAGGAGTTCTGATGTTGACTTTAATACCTTGAAAAGATTTCTGCCCCTTCCTGACCATCAGTTTCTTCAGAGGAGTGAGCTGAATAAGAGGAATAAGGTGATTGAAGGAGAGAAGAACTGATGTGGTAAAAGTAATTTTAGGTTTTATTTAGTCCTTATAGTTCAAAAACAGAACTTGTGCAACATCATAATGGGTCTTACAAACTGAGCACTGCTGTGATTCTTCCGTAGCCGCATGGTCATCCTCGTGCAGGGCTCTGGGCTATGACTCAATTTCTCCTTGGGCAATGCTGACGTCACTTTTCCATCCTCACCTGGCTCCTCCTTCACTACAACAGTGGGGGGACATCCAGGTTCTTCTTTATCTAGGGAATCAGAAGAAAAATGCTGAAAACAAAGAAATCTATCCTGCACCAGAATTAATAATCCATCTCGCCCCATATTTCTCCTTTAGACTGTCAGCCTGTTAGTCCTCACCTTTCTTTCGAAGAGTCTTATCTTTGGCCATGAGGCCGAGGCCCATCATCTTGGGGCCTGCCCCATAGATCTGCAACTTCTTCAGCTCTGGATTCTTCTCAATGTCCTCCTCTGTGGGCTCTGGCTATTGAAAGAAGATCCAAATAAGGAAGTGAGTTTTAAATACACAAATATAACACTTTAGACAAGATCCAGGCCTTCGTATTTGCAAAACATTTCAGATCCTATAAAAGGAGTAACATAGTTTAAAACAAGCCAAGACAGAGAAGGGACCAAAATGGTGGAGTACTTAAGTGCTTCCGGTGATCCCACTTTTAACATAGACCCGAGAAAACAAGTAGAGCAATTAGTTTTGACAAGCCAAGAGCCCTCAACGTCAAAGGCAAAGACAGGAGATCAGACTAAGCAGCAGGGGGAGGGAGAAACGGTTCAGAAGCAGAGAGGAGTTGCCAGACTGACTGGGCAGGAACCAGCACCCCCCAGACACAATCTCCTGGCATGACCGAAGCACGGCTGGCAGTGTTTTGGATGGGGATACCTCACAGAGAGACAGCAGGCTACACAATCTAACAACTACAGAATCAGAAAACAGCACTCTCAGCAAAAGTACGTTTATCTAATTTACTGTGACCCCAGCCCCCAAGCCAGTTTTGGTGGCTGTCAATTTCCTTGGGCCTGTGATAGGCTCTGCTGAGCGCTCTAAGCCATTCTCCTGGCCTTGGGGAAGGAATAAATTCACAATATGGCGAAAAGATAATCTGTCAACTCCACTAAACTGGGGAGCTCAGGACTTAAGCAGCTCCTGTCCAGGCACAACCAGTCCATGGACTTTGAATGCCATTCACCGGTGCTTGGAACTGTGTGGGTCCATTTCAGGACCCAAGACTAGAACAATGGACAGAGCAACCAGGTATGAACCCAGACACGAAATCACAAAAATAAATCAAGATAAAAAGCTCTCAAAACAGAGAAATAGCAGTCATTATGTAAAAGATACCAACATTAAATCAATAAAGAGGGACCAAAACATATATTCACAGATCTTTCATATGGAGAGGAAGTCAAGGCGACATAAATAAATAAAAGTCTGGTTTAAACTTATAAAATAGGAATAAATAATAAGATAACCACAAAGGAGACTAACGATCCAACACATCAGAATAAAACATGAAAACCATAAATAGTCAGCAAAAACAAAATGAACAGCAATGAAAAACAGAAACAGACAATATACAGAAAAACTATTCAGCACAAATAATTAAGTGTAAAAAAGAAGCTGTTGACAACACACAAGACATCAAAGTGACAGCACTAAATGCATACCTATCCATAATTACACTGAATGTAAATGGACTAAATGCACCAATAAAGAGATAGAGAGTGGCAAAAGGATAAAAAAACAATATTATCTATATGCTCCCTACAAGAGACACACCTTAGACTTGAAGACACAAACTAAAGCTCAGAAGATGGAAAAATATATTAATCAAACAACAATGAAAAAAGAGCAGGAGTAGCAATATTAATTTCTGACCAGACTTTAAAGGCAAATCCACCACAAAGGATAAGGAAAGACACTTTATAATAATTAAAGGGACAATATAGCAGGAGGATATGACCATATTAAATACTTACACACCCAACAGGGCTTCAAGATACATAAAACAAACTCTAACAGCACTGAAAAGTGAGAGAGACAACTCCACAATAACAGTGGGAAACTTCAACACAGCACTTTCGGTGAAGGACAGAACATCCAGAAAAAAGCTCGACAAAGACACCGAAGATCTAAATGCCACTATCAACCAACTTGACCTCATAGACATATACAGAACACTCCACTCAACAGAAGCCATGTATACTTTCTTTTAAAATGCACATGAAAACAGTCTCTAGAATAGACCACATACTAGGTCATAAAGCAAGCCTTAACAGAATTCAAAACATCAAAATATTACAAAGCATATTCTCTGACCATAAAGCCATAAAAGTGGAAATCAACAACAGAAAACATCAGGGAAAAGAAATCAAACACCTGGGAACTGAAAACCTTCCTCAAAAACTATGAGGTTATAGGAAAAATTAAGGATGGAATAAAAAAATTCGTAGACTCCAATGAGAATGAAAACACTTCCTATCAGAACCTTTAGGACAAAGCTAAAGCTGTGTTCAGAGATCGATTTATAGGAACACATGCAAAAAGAATAGCCAAAATCAAAGAATTATCCCTACAACTTGAACAAATAGAAAGAGAGGAACATAAGAAGCCCTCATGCACCAGAAGAAAGCAAATAATAAAAATTAAGACTACAATTTAATGAAATAGAGAACAGAAAACCTACTAAAAGGGTTACCAAGACCAAAAGCTGGTTCTCTGAATAAATTATCAAAATCGATAAACCACTGGCTAAAATGACAAAAGAAAAACAGGAGAGGAACTCAAGTAAGAAATGAGATAGGCGATATCACAACAGAACCAACTGAAATTAAAAGAATCATATCACATTACCATGAAAAATTGTACTCTAACAAATTTGAAAACCTACAAGAAATGGACGAATTTCTAGAAACACACTGTCTGCCTAAACTAACATAAACAGAGGTAAAACAACAAAATAAACCTGTAATAAAAGAAGAGGTTAAACAGATAATTTAAAAAACTCCCAACAAAAAAAGCCCTGGCCCTGACGGCTTCACTTGAGAGTTCTACCGAACTTTCAGAGAAGAGTTAACACCACTGGTATACATATTACAGAGCACAGAAAAGGATGGAATACTCCCAAACTCATTGTATGAAGCCAACATAGCCCTAATACCAAAACCAGATAAAGACACCACACAAAAAGAAAATTACAGGCTTATATCAGGAAACCCTGGTGGTGCAGTGGTTAAGTGCTACGGCTGCTAACCAAGAGGTCGGCAGTTCAAATCCCGCATGTGCTCCTTGGAAACTCTACGGGGCAGTTCTATTCTGTCCGATATGCTCATGTTACAGACGGGCAAGAGGCCCCAGATAAGCATTACTGAAAAAGAAGAACAAGGTGGGAGGCCTTACCTTACCTGATTTAAGAACCTATTATACCGCCCCAGTAGTCAAAACAGCCTGGTACTAGTACAACAACAGATACATGGACCAATGGAACAGAATTGAGAATCCCAACTCAAATCCGTCCACATATTAGCAGCTGATATTTGACAAAGGCCCAAAGTCAGTTAAATGGGGAAAAAACAATCTCTTTATCAAACGGTGCTGGCAGGACTGGATATCCATCTGAAAAAAAATCAAACAAGACCCATACCTCACACCACACACAAAAACAAACTCAAAATGAATCAAAGACCTAAACATAAAATCTAAAATGATAAAAATCATGGAAGAAAAAACAGGGACAACACCAGGAGCCCTAATACATGGCATAAATAGTACACAAAAAATTACAACAATGCACAAGCAGAAGAGAAACTAGATACCCGGGAGCTCCTAAAAATCAAACATCTATGCTCATCCAAAGACTTCACTAAAAGAGCAGAAAGATTACCTACAGACTGGGAAAAAGTTTTTAGCTATGACATTTCTGATCAGCACCTGATCTCTAAAATCTACACGATGCTGCAAAAACTCAACTGCAAAAAGATATATAACACAATTAAAAAATGGGCAAAGGACACAAACAGGCACTTCACTAAAAAAAGACATTCAGGTAGCTAACAGATACATGAGGAAATGCTCACGATCATTAGCCATTAGAGAAATGCAAATTGAAGTTACAATGAGATTCTGCCTCACTCCAATGAGGCTGGCATTAATCCAAAAAAAAAAAAAAATAATAATAAATGTTGGGGAGGTTGTGGAGAGATTGGAACACTTCTGCCCTGCTGGTGGGAATGTCAAATGGTACAATCACTTTGGAAATCAATTTGGCGCTTCCTTAAAAAAAACAGAAATAGAACTACCATATGATCCAGCCAGCAATCCCACTCCTTGGAATACACACTAGAGAAATAAGAGCCTTTACATGAACAGACATATGCACACCCACGTTCATGACAGCACTGTCTACAATAGCAAAAAAATGGAGGCAACCAAAGTGCCCATCAATGGGTGAACGGATAAATTATGGTATATTCACACAATGGAATACTATACATCAATAAAGAACAGTGATGAATCCGTGAAACATTTCATAACATGGGGGAATCTGGAAGATGTCACGCTGAGTGAAATTAGTCAGTTTCAATAGAAGAATTTTTGTATGAGACCACCATTATAAGAACTCAAGAAACAGTTTAAACAGAGAAGAAAATATTCTTTGATGGTTACGAGAGGGGGTTGCGAGAGCAGGAGGCAGACGGGTATTCATTAACTAAATAGCAGATAAGAACTACTTTAGGTGAAGGGAAAGACAACACACAATACAGGTGAGGTCAGTACAACCGGACTAAACCAAAAGCAAAGAAGTTTCCTGAATAAACTGAATGCTTCGAAGGCCAGCAGACCAAGGGCAGGGATTTGGGGACCATGGTTTCACGGGACATCTAAGTCAATTAGCATAATAAAATCTATTAAGAAAACATTCTGCATCCCACGTTGAAGAATGGCATCTGGGGTCTTTAAACACTAACAAGAAGCCACCTAAGATGCATCAATTTGTCTCAACCCACCTAGAGCAAAGGAGAATGAAGAACACCAAAGAACAAGGTAATTATCAGCCCAAGAGACAAAAAGGGCCACATAAGCCAGAGACTACATCAGCCTGAGACCAGAAGAACTAGACGGTGCCTGGCTACAACCAAGGACTGCCCTGACAGGGAACATAACAGAGAACTCCTGACGGAGCAGGTGAGCACTGGGATGCAGACTCCAAATGCTCGTAAAAAGAGCAGACTTAATGGTCTGACTGAGACTAGAAGGACCGCTAAAGGTCATGGTGTCCAGACCTTCTGTTAGCCTAAGACTGGAACCATTCCCAAAGCCAAACAGGGATTGTATTGGACTATGGGATAAAAAATGATACACGTGAAGAGTGAACTTTTTGGATCTAGTAGAGTAAGTGGGCAGCTTCTGTCTGGAGGGGAGATGGGAGGGTGGGGGGTCAAAGCTGGCCAAATGGACACAAGGAAAGAGAGTGGAAGGAAGGAGTGTGCTGTCTCATTGCGGGGAAAGCAACCAGGAGTACACAGCAAGGTGTACATAAATTTTTCTATGAGAGACTGACTTGATTTGTTAACTTTCACAGTATACACAATAAAAGTGAAAAAAAAAAAGTTTAAACACTGAAGAAAATATTCTTTGATGGTTAAGAGGGTGGGGGGGTAGAGGGATATTCACTAATTAGAGAGTAGACAGGAACTATTTCAGGTGAAGGGAAAGGCAACACAATACAGGTGAGGTCGGCACAACTGGCCTAAACCAAAAGCAGTTTCCTGAATATAGTAGAACACTTCAAAGGCCAGAGTAGGAACAGTGGGGGTCTGGGGACCACGGTTTCAGATGACATCTAGGTCAACTGGAATAACAAAACGTATTAAGAAAAAATTCTACATCCCTCTTTGGTGAGAGACGTCTGGGGTCTTAAACACTAGCAAGCAGCTATCTAAGATGCATCAATTGGTCTCAACCCACCTGGACCAAAGGAGAATGAAGAACACCAAAGACGCAAGGTGATTATGAGCCCAAAAGAGAAAAAGGACCACATTAACCAGAAACTACGTCAGCCTCTGACCAGAAGCACTAGGACAGTGCCCAGCTATAACCAACAGCTCCCGTGATAGGGAACACAAGAAAAAAACCCTAAGGGGGAGCAGGTGGATGCAGACCTCAAATTCTCTAAAAAGACCAGACTCAGTGGTCTGACTGAAACTAGAAGGACCGTGAAGGTCATGGTCCCCAGGCCTTCTGTTAGTCCAAGACTGCAAGCATTCCTGGAGCCAACTCTTCAGACAGGGATTGGACTGGACTATATATGACAGAAAATTATTCTGGTGAGTAGTACACTTCATGGCTTCAGCAGACACATGAGACTAAGTGGGCAGCTCCTGTCTGGAGGTGAGATAAGGCAGCAGAGAGATACAGGAACTGGCTAAACAGACATGAGGAATACAGAGTGGAGGGTCTAAGTGTGCTGTCTCATTAGGCGGAGAGTAATCAGGAGTATGCAGCAAGGTGTATGTACATTTTTGTATGAGAGACTGACTTGATTTGTAAACTTTCACTTAAAGCACAATTAAAAAAAAAAAATAAAATTAGCCAAGAGCCTGTATCCATTTTTAAATCTTTTTATGTGTTTTTAGCTGGAAGTAAAGTGTGGCCATACAGGGGAAAATAGAGAAACTTGCAAGGTAATCTCTTTTCTTAACTTTTTTTCATGTTAAAAAGGAAATAATAAAATACTCCCATACCTGCAAGGTCACTGTTAAAATCAAACACAATGAAATACATATCCTATTCTAGAGAATTCAATAAATGTAAATAATCCTTTTTCTGAAACCGTCTTGAAGATGCAAACAGGATAAAGGAGAACTCCTATTCCACCTGAATTCAGATCATTAGAAACAATTCTTTCTCCCCTCAACGTAATTAGAGACCTGGGAGAAGGAAAATCCATTATACGTCAAAAAATGGTATTAAGTATCATTTCTAGTGCTTATCTTTTACGCTTTGGCATCATAAGACAGATTTAATCTATGTTTCAAATAGCTTTTGTTCTAATTTTAAAATAACATTCGATTTACTCTTAATAGATTTTCTTCTAAATATACTTAACACACATACACAGACACATATTTTTGGTTTTGTTTTATTCCCACAATAATTAATGCAGGCAATAATACATATTATATGACAACATCAAAATGTATGTATCTGATCAATCCTTTTTAACAGCATCTTAGTATTCTATACTGATATTCAGAAATAATTAAACCTACTCATATTATACAATTTTTACAGTTTTTTGGTATTATAAACATGATGCAATATTGAAATATTCATTGCACACCATTCTGAAAGACTGACAGAAGTTGGATATATACATCTAAAATTTTAAGTTATTAATTATAAAAAGGCAGTATAATCTTACACTATTAGTTCTCTGTATTCTTGACGTATTTTTAGTATTTACCAGTTAGATGAAAATAAAAAAAATATGTATTTTTTTGGTTTTTCGTTATTGTTTTGTCTCCCCACTTATAAAGCTGTTATAATCGAGTCGATTACAACTCATACGGACCCTAGGGGACAGAGGAGAACTGCCCCACAGTGTTTCCAAGGAGCATCTGGTAGATCTGAGATACTTATAAATAAGGTTAAATATCTTTCGTGTTTTGAATTCATTATTTAATATGACTATTTTCTGTAGAACAAAAAAAGTAAAAGCTGGAAAATAGGCTGTGAAAAAATGAAAAAGATCCTATCAGTTTTCTACTCCTGGAACTCCTAAATTCCATGTACATTTATTTTTTCTATTAATATGTTACATAAGTAGTCTTTAGTAAGGAAAAACTTAAATGTGTTTTAAAAGACTAATTCTTAGGTTTTTTAAAATATGAAATTGCACAGTATTACTCTTAACCTTTTAGTGGCTTTACTAACGATGGATGACACACACCGTAATAGATAACACATGTTAATCTTACTTACAATCGGTTTTTGTTTTTACCGGTTTTACCTGTTTCCTTTTCTGCCTTATCCATAATTTATTTTTGATTATTCTTTTCCCCCTAATGTCTTGGAAACATTCTCTTTATAGTTTTAGTCAACCAGTAAATACTTCAAGAATTCCCAAAACCTTTCAAGCAATATGGGCAACCCCACTCCCAACAAAAAAAGGCACGTAAAGCCCAGTTTGAATTTGAGAATCTTTTGTGTAACCTTGGCTGGTACATACAATTTTAAAACAATTATACTCAGAAATAACTTCCTAATCATTACATTCTCATTTTTCTTGCTGAATTTACTTTCCAACATATTTCCTGCTATAAAGAACTAAGATACTACCACAGAATCCATCTGAATTTCCACAATCTGAACTACATGTTATTTCTCAGTTCTTCCTTCTATGCCGTAGTGTTAAATATTCCAAAATCTAATGTTATTACTAGGAATATTCATAGAACACCTAAGAATATGCAATCTTACCCTAAATTAAGATATTTCAGAATAAAAAAAATCCCAAACATTTTATCAAGGCACTGTATGTACAGCATGCAAAACAGAGTAACAACGAAAAATTGTCAAACCAACAGCGAAAACACCAGAATTATACAATGTACTCTGCAAAAACCACTCCAAGATTCAGAAAAATTAATTCACAAAAGCTAGCCTGGAAAATTATGTTAACGGAATAAAAACAATTTAATTTGTGTAAAACTACAGAAACAAAAATACTTCAAACGATCTAACTGGAACAAGAACAGTAAAACGTGCTGATTTTTAGCGAATTCGAACCTGAACCAACTACAGGTAAAAAAGAATGTATTACAGGAACGGTTAAGTGATTGTGCCTAAAAGTAAGCCCCAGATTAATATTGGCAGCTTAAGGAAAGAAAAAGAGGCACTCACATCAGGCTGCAGTCTTTTTGCCCGCCGACTACAGTTGCTGATCTTTGAAGGCTGCACAGACTGTCGAAGGGGTATACCATGGGGTGTGTATTCCTTGTCTCTTTCCTCACTGTCAAATGGGTGTGTACTGCACTGCTGGGAATAGGAGAAAATGTAGGATCAAGAACTGGAATAAATTCATAATTAGCAAATGACTGATTCCTTCATCCTAAACCTCTGGCAACCAAAGCTGTGCTCTTTCTACCTTACACAAATCCATCCTCCTCATTCTTCTTGAGTGATAGAACAGTTGTTTTGAGAATCTCCCTATGCTTTGGCTTATGTAGGCACACTATGGTGAAGAACACAATCTTTGGAACAAGACCACCTTGGTTTGAACCTGGGGTTTTACCCTTGTTATCTGTGTACCTTGTGCAAACACACTGGACCTCTCACTGTGCTCGTTTCCTTGTCTGAAAAAAGGCGTAATAAAAATACGAAATCTAGTATGATTGAGTAGATTAAACAAAATGTGTTACAGACATGTGCATACATAAACACAGTTTTAAGTTTTTTTTAAAAGTGCTTTGCACATAATAAAATCTGAAAAGTTATTTAAAATATCCAGCTAAATCAGTTGCCATTCCTTTTTAAGTTAAACCAAGTAACACCAGACTTTTCCCTCCAAACTTCTTTTACTTGAGTCGCCCCCAGGAAGCTTAGTAATTTTATGTGTTGTGTTTTTCATGTAAAACAGGAATTACTTTTCATTAATTTCTAGTCTAAGATCTTACCGATAAAAACACTAAGTCTCTAAAATAGACGGAAAGGCACTCCAATTCTCATCTAGCTAGCCAAGTAGGTATTAAACTTTTTCACAAAAGAGGCTATAAAATATTTGCCAAGGTTAATTCCTGGAACTTTTGATTCCATCAGTGAACTCAGACTCTTTAAAACATCTATGAAGAAAGCACAACCCAGAAAGGAAAAAACAAAAACAAAGCAAAATCATATCAGGTCGCAAACCAGCTAAGTACTCTCACCACAAGATTGGCTCCAGACTGAAACATTTCATAAGGGTAAATGATGCGTTCATAATGAGATCGTAGCAGTGAGCCAATGTTTTTGCCTGGTGGGAAGTTGAGGCGCTGGGCAACTCGAGCCCACCGACGATCCTTGCAGATGGCTTCATAGCCACCTTCCTCCTTCACAATCTAAAAGTTTAAAAAAGGTCATGAATACACTGAAGGAGGTTTGAGCAGACCTTCTGCAAAGGCCTGAAAAGCCTCCTTTACCTTCTTACATTTTGCAGATAAAAAATACGTATTTTACAGCAGATTTTCTCCAAGATCAATATTCTGAGAAATGACACTGGACTGCAGTACCTAAGTTTTTAATCACAAGTAAGGTAAAATATGAAGAACTGAGCCTTCTCCCCAAGCCAACCTATCCAGCATTCAAAATATTGTGCCAAAAAATGCTGCTAGGTTGTGTGTACTTTTCTTTCCTACCCAGAGACATGATGTTCAATCACAGAGAATCCCCAAGCCAAGGCTTTTTATTTTTCTTTTTGAAGAGGGATTATTCTTACCTTATTGAGGCTGTAGAGGTCTAAGATCCTCCGCTCCACATTGGGAATCTTTAAAGAAGAGCCTTGGATTTCCCAAAACTTTGCAATCTGGTCCAAATAGTTTAGTTTCACTCTGGTCTGAGCCTGGGGAAAAGAAGACCTTATGAGGCTGATTTACTCTATACTGACTTTGGTCTAGGGTGGGGTGAAAAGACAAATATTGTTCTACAGTACCTGTGGTTTTACACCAACAAGTTAGAGCCCAGATTTCACTGGCTAACTCATCACTGGTTTCTACAAAAAGCTCAAAGAGTCTGGGTCTTTAATCTAGAAGGAGTTCTCAGAAGTTAATGCCTTAGTATTAAAATCTTTCATCCTTAAAGAATTATCCTTCAGTGTAAAGAGGTCGTCCCAAATTATACCTACTCCTTGCTTATCAGCTGTCTTGTTACTAGATATTCTGCATTTACAGTTGTGAAAAATCTCCTATCTGACTATTTTGCACATTAAGGATGTACATGAGGCAGTGACAGACACTGGCTGTGATAGTTAAGACTATGTGTCAACTTGGCTAGGCCATGATTCTCAGTGGTTTGGCAGTTATATACTGATGTAATTTGGCTTGGTTATGAAATGGGGTAATTTTCTAGTTACGCAGTGATGCACTCATGCTCTGTTTTGTGACCTGATGTGATCATTCCCCATTTTCACATAATACCAATTTTTACATAATGACTTAGTCTTGGAATCTAAGCACATGAGTAAGAGAGAAGTGAGTATATTTAGGCTGAATCTAGTATTTTCTTTCGACAGTCATGTCCAACCTACAGATATACAACTGAAAGGATTATTAAATCTTCCCAATCTATGTCAGAAACCTGGACAGAAAAGTGGTTTCTGAATCATCCCTTACCCTGTGTAATTTTGGAGCTTCCAGTCACTAACCACAGTCAAAGTTTCTAATAGTAAAACCAAATGCCAAACCATCCATACATTTTCTATGTTTAAAACTGAGTTGAATGTGAGACTTAATTGACCACTTTAAAACACAACCTTTGTTTCTTCTATCTCAGTCTATTACTAATTACAGTTCATTTTCTTTAAAAACAACATGTGATACCATTAGCTTAGGCTAGAAATTTAGGAGACCCTATTACTGCCCCAGACTTGATTTTGCTGAAGAAAAAAAATTAAAAGAAGATTCAAAATGATAAAATATGTGGGTATAGGGGTGACATGAGGAGAACAAAGCAGAAAAAGTAATGTCTTTCTACCTTCCAGGCTGAAAGTAAGCCCATTCCATAGCAGAAAAATACATCATTCATTTTCAGAAATTTAAAAGCCCCCTTCATGTTCTCACATTTTGCAGACAATAAGGATGTATTTTACAAAAGATTTTCTCCAAGATCAATGTTCTGGGAAATGACATAGTCTAATTTACAGTCATAATACACTGGACTTCAGAACTTAAGTTCTTAACCACAAGTAAGGTAAGATTAGGGAGACCTGGAAGCGCAGCAGTTAAGAGCTCGACTGCAAACCAAAAGTTCAGCAGTTGGAATCCATCAGCCATTCTCTGGAAACCCTTCGGGGTAGTTCTACTCTGTCCTGTAGGGTCACTGTGAGTTGGAATTGACAGCAATGGGTAAGAAAAGATTGTATTATTGCTTAGGGTTCTCTATAAAAAAAAACACCAGCTTCCTTCCTATCTTACCTCAAGTTCATTTAGCCTCTGGATGCGAGGAGTGAATCTGAAGTTATCAACTTCTACTGCAAAGGGAGGCTGCCAATCCTAAAAGAAAATAAATAACCTGGTAATTACAGCACAGTAAAAGTGAACATGGTGAAAATTTGAACATGTTATTACCCCCCTTTTAAAATTTCTGGTTGCTACTTCTGCCCACTAAAGCCTCAAATGGTTGCCTGTCAGAAATGCTGCAGTCAGGGTGACCAGCTGAAAAAAGAAGAGTATGACGTGCGAGATACAGACATCTACTCCAGATAGCCTTCTGAAAAGGAGTTATTTGCCATAAGGGTCATCTAGGTCAACTAACATAACAAAGTTCATAAAGAAAATGTTCTACATCCAACTTTGTTAAGCAGTATCTGGGGTCTTAAAAGCTCCTGAGTAACCACCTAAGATAAATCTATGGGTCCCACCCCATCCTGAGCATAACAGAATGAAGAGTGAAGAAAAGACAAAAGGGAATTATTAGTCCAAAGCACTAAGGCACCACAAGTATCACAGCCTCCACCAGCCTGAGCCTGGAATTAGATGGTGTCCAACTATCACTACCAACTGCTCTGACAGGGATCACAACAGTGTTCTGGATACAATAGGAGAAAATGTGTAACAAAATTCAAATTCACACACACACAAAAAGACCAGACTTACTGGTCTGACAGAGACTGAAAGAACCCCCAAGACTATGGCCCCAGAACACCCTTTTAACTCAGAACTTAAGTCACTCCTGAAGTTCACCCTTCAGACAAAGATCAGACAGATCTATAAAATAAACAATAGCACACATGAGAAAGTGCTTCTTAGTTCTATCACGTATATAAGACCAAAAGGGCAACACCTGTCCAAAAGCAATGAGGAAAATGCAGGAAGGGAGAGGAAAAAGATAGATAGAACCCGGGAATCTGGGTGTGGAAGAGGCTGTTGACGCATCATGGGGATTGCAACCAATGTCCAGAAACAATCGGTGTATAAATTGTTGAATGAGGAATTAATTTGGTCTGTGAAGCTTCACCCAAACCACAATGTAAAAAAGGAGTTATTTGCATATTAGTTATTTAAGCAGGTAGCCAAGGGTCATTGCAGTTTCCCTTCTTAATTAGGACAAACATGTAGCAGTTTATAGTTATGAGTATACCAAGCCAAGAAGAAAGGCCTCCAGGTGAAACATAACCAATCTAATTGGTGGCAGAGATTCCACATCCCACACATCACCGGCTCGTTTTACACACAACGTAGGTAACATAAAAAAATGAAAATACCCCAAGTCTGGTGGCTAACTACAACTACGTAAGCTTTTATACTTGATACCGTTCTCAGTACATTAAAAATTCCCTTCAACTTAAGTATGGCTCACAGCGACCCCATGTGACAGAACAGAAATGTTCCACAGAATTTTCTAGGATGTGATCTTTCAAAACGGTTCAAACAGCCAATGTCTCACCCATCTCTTAACCCCTGCGCCACCAGAACTCCTTCAATGTAAACATAAATTATTATGTCACAGACATGTTGTAACAGCAGCACAGGGTAGAACCAATTTCCAATCATAACCTTTCATCTCTAAAGTTGCCAAATCTTTAAAACCGCACGGAATCTGTTCATACAGGATATAGGTTTTCTCATCACAGGATGTCTACCTGATAAGTTATTTAAAATATGGGAGACAAGCTACTAAAAAGATTCAATTACGAAATCCTCCGATAAGGGCTTGTGGGGCTTAACATAAATTCCACCCATTCTAATTTTTGCTTTGGAGTCTCACCGCGGGTGGGCGGATCTTGCAAATGCCAGATTTCTCTGCGATGGGCCTGATTTTCGCGATGTAGCCAAGCGGGTCTCGGAACTCGGCCCAGCTGGGCTCGAACACGGGGCACTCTGGCGGTGGTAGAAAGTCTTCAGGCCCTGGCTCCATGGTCGACCTGGATGCTAATCTATGAAATGAGATTCGATATTTCGTCACCGTGGCATAGATCTTTCCTGAGCCTAAAACCGGGGGCTCAGAAATGGCTTTACTTTATTCTTAGTTCTGAAATTAATAGGTGAGAGGTGTACTGCTTACCAATCGTCACGGACTTCACTTTTACAGCCACCATCTTGACCTCTGAATTTTCCCGTCTGCCTTTACACAGTGTCACTCCGCGGATCGATCCTGCAGGCTTCTAGGTATCGCCAAACGTAAGAGAGTGGTGCACTCCCGCAAAAAGTTGAAGACGCAAGGGAGGGTTCACCCACAAAAATCCTTAATTTGGTCGAACGAGTTACCTTAAACATCACAGCAGAGCAAGATTGTAAATAGTACCGCCGGAACTTTTTTCCTGGGTCCATTGCGCATGTCACGCCTGCGTATTAGCGGGAACAACAGTGGAAGGAGCCAGGGTAAGTGAGCAAAACCCTTCTTTTCTGCAGGAAAAACGCTCGTTTACGAAGAAAGTAACCCGGAGGGTTGTCCTGTCTCTTTCTAGAAGTCGCTACGCTCCGGGTGCGCTAACGAAATTTCTTCCAAGACTTAAGGGTTCCCATTTCTGCACCCTGGCTTTGTGGGACGTCAACACGTGACTACAATGTAGACTTCTAGAACCCTGGTAGAGTATAAACTGTTTACATTTATCTAATCTGCTTCACTTATGGAGTCCCTTGTTGGTGTCGCTGGGCTGCTAACCCACAGGCATTTCACAAGGAAAATTTGGTGATCTACTTCCAAGTAACTAGCCATTAAAAACTTCGGGGAGTACAGTTTGGCTTGATGGCAGCTAGCTTTGGTTGGGAGCCCTGATGGCGCAGTTTTTGAGAGCTTTACCGCTAAAGCCAAAAGATTAGCAGTTGAATCCACCTGCTGTTCCTGGAAATCTTGTGGGGCAGTTCTCTTCTGTTCTGTAGGATCTTATAAGTCAGCTTGAGTGGATGGCAATGCGTTTGGTTTTGGTTTTGTTTCGTTTACATAGCGCCTGCTATACGCACAATTTTATTACCACTGTTTTTTTCACAGAGGGTCCCTGGTGGTGCAGTGGTTAAAGTAATCGACTGCTAACCAAAACGTGGGCAGTTCGAAACCACCAGCAGCTCGGTGGGGGAAAGCTGCGGCATTGGTCTTACTACGGTTTACAACCTTGGAAACGCAATGGGGTCGCTACGAATCCGTATCCACTAGACGGCGTGGGATGGGATGGGCCGTTTTTACAACCTCGAGATTGAACTTCATAAAAAGATGTGCAGAAAGAAAAATATTACATGTAATGATATATGTAACAATTAGTAAGGGATACAGTTAATGATGATTATTAAAAGAAACAGCCTGCCCCCCCCGCCCCCCCCAAAAATCAGTCTGATGTTAAAATGGAGGAAAAAGAGAGAGAGAGAGAAAAAAAAAAAAAAACCCTGGAGCAGACAGACTTAAACACAGAAGTGAACTAAACATACCAAAATCTAAGGGGCCAAATAAAATAAAAGGTCCTATCTCTTTTCTCCAACGTATCTCACATGGGTAGGAAGAAGTGGAAACAGACATAAATCTCAGCAACGTCTAGTTTGAGTGGGGGAAACCACACCTTGGTGGACTTGTTTTATATTGGTTGTTTTTTTGATAAAGGAATCATACTGGTTGATTTTTTTCATTGAATTATGCTTTTCCATGACAAATACTAATTCATGCTGAGCTTTTATTTTTAAAAAAGCTGTACCTTCCCTGCCTAATTTTGTTACAATGATGTATATCAGTCTTAGTGTAATGTATGATAAAAGTATTTATTTTCCTTAAGAATCTGTTTTACACTTACAGAATGCATTTTGCAGAATCTTCTTAGTCTCTTTTTTAAAATAATTTATTGAAAATATAAAGTATCTGTTCCTTTAAAAACTAGTTGTAGGGTGGTAAGAGGTAGGTTTCAATAGAGAAACTGGGTACAAAGTTCACTTTGAGGTTTGTTGGTCTATTTGAATATTCTGTTTTATTTTACACTGTTTCCGGCTTTTTTTTTTTTCCAGAAGTTTATCCACTTAATCTGCATTATCAATCTCATCAGGTTTTTATGATATATACATACATAAGTTTGTGTTTATATGCATGTAAATATACTCCGTTTATGTTAATTTTCCTGTTAAATTTTGAGGTAGTTTGATATACATGCTTTTCTCTATTCAGAAAATCAGACTCACAGTGGTTTAGCCTGTATTATTAATCTATTTTGTGGTCAGAGTTTTCCTATTTTCCACAATAGTAAAATATCTTTTAATGAAACAGGTTAGAAATATCATTTACATACCATTGAAGTCAGCGTTTTAAAGTATACTGTTCAGTGGTGTTTTGTATATTCACAGAGTTGTGCAACCATCACTGGTATCTAATTTCAGAACACTTCAACACTTCAACAAGAAAGCCTCATTTTCTCAGAAGAACTAGATTGTGCCTGGTCACTGCTAATGACCACCATGACAGGGAACACAACAGTCACAGACGGAGCAGGAGAAGAACGTAGAACAGAATTCAGGATCACATAAAAAGACCAGACTTACTGGTCTTGAAGACATTGCAAGAACCTCTGCAACTGTGGCCACCAGAAGCACTGTTAACCAAGAGCTGAAACCATTCCTGACACCCACATTAGATAGGGCTATAAAACAAAAAAATAACACAGGTGACAAGTGTGCTTTTTAGTTCAGTCAGATACATGAGACCAAATGGGTAGCTTCTGTCCAAAAGCAGAATGAGAAGGCAAGAAGGGACAGAGCTGGTCAAATGGACATAGGGAACCCAGGGTGGAAAGGGGGAGTGTTCTGTTACATTGTGAGGACTGCAGCTAATATCACAAAACAATATGTGTATAAATTTTTGTGTGAGAAATTAACTTCAGCTGTAAACTTTCACCCAAAACATGATTAAAAAACAAATCTCATTCTTGTTTGTAGAGCTTACCCTGCCCCTGGCAGCCACTAACTCACTTTATGTCTCTCTGGATATGCCTGTTCTGGACATTTCATATAAATTGAAATGGCATATTGCTTTCTTGTTTCTACCTTGATTGACTTACCACAGTGTTTTCAAGGTTAACCCATGTTGTAGATTGCTTGTTGTACTTTGTTCCTTTTTATGGCTGAATAACCTTACATTGTATGGATGTAACACATTTGGTTTATTTGTTTGTGGCTATTAGGAATACTGCTGCTATGCACATTGCTTACAAATTTTTGTGTTTTTGTTTCTCTTAGTATGGCTTTAACTTTGATATACTTAAGTAGAATTTCTCAGTCACATGCTAAAACTTACATTTAACCTTTTGAGGAATTGCCAAACTGGGAAATGAGAATCTAAAGTTGCTGCATCATTTTACAGTCCCACCAGCAGTGTAAGAGGATTGCAATTTCTCCATAGTCCCATCTACACTTACTTACTGCTTATGGCTATTCTAGTGAATGTGAGGAGCCCTGGTGGTACAGCGTTTAAGAGCTCAGCTGCTAACCAAAGTGTCTGCTCCTGGGAAGCCCTATGGGGCAGTTCCACTGTGTCCTGTAGGCTGTCTGTGAGTCACAATCAACTACAAAGCAGCAAATGCAGAAGTGGGTGTGAAGGACTCGTAGGGGTGTAGGTTAAGCGTGGGACTGCTGAACCAAAGGTTTCTGATTTACCACCCCCTAGAGGCACTTTGGAAAAAAGCCTGCCAATTGCTTTCGAAAAGTCACTGCCTTGAAAACCCCATAGAGTGGAGTTTTACTCTGCAGTGCATGGGGCCTCCATGAGTCAGAATGACTTGACAGCAACTGGTTATGGTTTTGGTAGTGGATGTGAGATTGTAGGAGTCACTTAACCATGGTACAGATGGTTAAGTGCTCAACTACTAAACAGAAAGTTGGCAGTTAGAACCCACTCGGAGGCACCTTAGAAGAAAGGCTTAAGATCACAGTCTTAAAAACCCTATGGTGCAATTCTACTCTGTATGCTTGTGGTTGCCATGAGTCAGAATCAAGTCCACAGCAACTGATTTGGTTTGGTTTGGTTTGTTAAGGTATCTCACTGTGGATTTGATTTGCATTTCCTGATTTGCAAGTGCTTTTTTGCCATTGGACATCTTTTGAGAAAAGTCTATACAAATCTTTGGCCCATTTTTAAAATTGAATTATTACTCCTTTTATCGTTCAGTCATAAGTATTTTTTAAATATTCTAAACTATGGTAATTTGTATATGTTTTCTTTCTAGTCTCTGGGTTTTTTTTTTTTTCTCTTGATGTCATTTGAAGCACAGAAGTTTTTAATTTGGTGATATCCAGCTTATCTTTTTTTTTTTCTCATTTGTGCTTTAGTGTTGGAGCTAAGAAGGTTTTGCTTAAGAAAGTCACTAAGTTTTACTGCTGATTCTCTTCTGAGAATTATACTTTCAGTTCTTCATTGAAGTTTTTTACCTATTTTGAGTTAGGTTTTATATGTTGTGTGAGGTAAGGATTGAACTTAGTTCTTTTGTACGTTGCTGTCCAGTTAGTTGTTCAAGGAGGCCTGCTGGCACAATGGTTAGTGCTCAGCTGCTAACCAAAAAGCTGGCGGTTTGAACCTACCTAGCGGCTTTGTGGGAGAAGACCTGGTGATCTGCTCCTGTAAAGATGATAGCGTACAAAATCTTATGGGGTAGTTCTACTTTGTCACATGGAGTTGCTATGAGCTGAAATCTACATAGTGGCAACCAAGAAACAACATCCAGCTGATCCAGCATAATTTGATAAAGAGATTGTATTTCTCCATTAAGTGGTATTGGCACTGTCGTTGAAGATCAGTTAACCACAAATGTATGGGTTCATTTCTATATTCTGTTATCTTCCACTGATTCGTGTCTATCCTGGTGGCAGTGCCTAACTTTTGTTTACTATAATTTCGTATAATATTTTGAATTGGGACATGTGAGTCCTCCTACTTCATTCTTTTTCAAGGTAGTTTTGGCTATTCTACGTTCCTTACATTTCCATGTGACTTTTTGGATCAACTTGTCTATTTCTGCAAATAAGCAACTTGAGATTTTGATAGGAAATTAATTTACAAGCAAATTTGGGGATATTACCGCCTTAACAATGTTAGCAAGTCTCGCAGTCTGTGAACAAGGGAGGTCTTCCCATGTATTTAAACCATCTTTAATTTCTTTCAACAATGTTTTGCATTTGTGACTGTACACGTTTTGCAATTATTTTGTTAAACTCTTTCCGGATTATTTTATTCTTTTTTTAAGCTGTTACAAGTAGAATTTTCTTGCTTTTCTAGTGTTTATTGGTAGTGCACGATTGCTATTTGTATGTGGATATTCTGTCACGTAATTTTGCTAACCTCATTTATTTTGCTGTGTTTTTATGTATGGATTTCATAATTTCTACATGGAAGATAATGCCGTCTGCTAATAGGTTTATATCCTCCTCCTGGTACAATCTTCATTGTTATGTTATGAACAGAAGTGGCAAGAGAAGATCCTTGCCTTGTATCTGATTTTACCGGAAAAGCTTTCAGTCTTTCGCCATTAAGTGTAACGTTGTTGGCCGCTGTCAAGTCAGTTCTGACTCATGGCGAATGCACGTTTGTAGAGAAGAACTGCCCTGTAGGATTTTCAAGGCTGTGACCTTTCAGAAACAGTTTGGCAGGCCTGTCTCTCCAGGTGCCTATGGATGGGTTGGAATTGCCATCCTTGTAGCTAATACTCAAGTGCTTAATTGTTTATGCCACCCGTGAACTCCCAAGTATGATGTTAGCTTTGGGCTTTTTGTAGATGCCCTTTATCAGATTGAAAGGTTTGCTTTCATTCCTAATTTGTTAAGCATTTTTATCATGAATAGGTGTTGAATTTTGACATATGCTTTTTTCCCCCAGTATTTGTTGAGATAATCTTCTTGTTTTTATTCTTTTATTATTATTTCCCAGTTCATAAAGAATGACGTTGTTGTTTTGTTAGGTGCTGTCGAGTCAGTTCCAACTCTTAGCGACCCTGTACACAACAGAACAAAACACTGCCTGGTCCTGAGCCATCCTTACAATCATTGTTATGCTTGAGCCCATTGTTGCAGCCACTGTGTCAGTCCACCTTCTTGAGAGTCTTCCTCTTTTCTGTTGACCCCGTACTTTGCTAAGCATGATGTCCTTCTCCAGGGACTGATCCCTCCTGACAACATGTCAAAAATATGTAAGAAGCAGTCTAGCAACACAGGTGTTCCCTGCTTTCTGCCAGGATCCATCTGACATCAGCAGTGATATCCCTGGTTCCATGCCCTCTTCTGAAACCATCCTGAATTTCTGGCAGTTACCGGTCAGTATACTGCTGCAGCCATTTTTGAATGATCTTCAGCGAAATTTTGCTTGTGTGTGACACTAATGATGTTGTTCTATAATTTCCACATTCAGTTGGATCACCTTTCTTGGGAATAGGCATAAACATGGATCTTTTCCAATCAGTTGGGCAGGAAGCTGTCTTCCATATGTCCTAGCATAGGTGAGTGAGCACCTCCAGCACTGCATCTGTTTGTTGAAACATCTCAATTGATATTCCATCAATTCCTGGAGCCTTGTTTTTCACCAGTGCCTTCAGGGCAGCTTGGACTTCTTCTTTCAGTACCATCAGTTCCTGATCATATGCCACCTCTTGAAATAGTTGAATGTCGACTAATTATTTTTGGTATAATGACTCTGTGTATTGCTTCCCTCTTCTTTTGATGCTTCCTGCGTCATTTAATATTTTCCCTATGGTATCCTTCACTATTGCAACTTGAGCTTGAATTTTTTTTTTTTTCAGTTCTTTCAGCTTGAGAAATGCCGAGCATGTTCTTCCCTTTTGGTTTTCCATCTCCAGCTCTTTGCACATGTCATTATCGTACTTTGTCTTCTTGAGCAGCCCTTTGAAATTTTCTGCTCAGTTCTTTTACTTCATCAGTTCTTCCTTTTGCTTCAGCTGTTTGATGTTCGACAGCAAGTTTCAGAGTCGCTTCCAACATCCATCTTGGTCTTTTCTTTCTTTCCTGTCTTTTCAGTGACCTCTTGCTTTCTTCATGTATGATGTCGTTGATATCATTCCACAATTCGTCCAGTCTTCGGTCACCAGTGTTCAATACATCAAATCTATTCTTGAGGTGGTCTCTGAATTCAGGTGGGATATACTCAAGGTCATACTTCAGCTCTCATGGACTTGCCCTGATTTTCCGCAGTTTCAGTTTGAACTTGTATATGAGCAACTGATGGTCTGTTCCACGGTTGGCCGCTGGCCTTGTTCTGACCGATGATACTGAGCTGCTTCATCATGTCTTTCCACAGATGTAGTCAATTTGATTTCTTTGCGTTCCATGTGGCGAAGTCCATGTGTATAGTTGACGTTTATGTTGGTGAAAGAAGGCATTTGCAATGAAGAAGTCGCTGGTCTTGCAAAATTCTATCATTCGATCTCCAGCATCGTTTCTATCACCAAGGCCATATTTTCTGACTAGTGATCCTTCTTCTTTGTTTCTAACTTTGGCATTAAAATCACCAGTAATTATCAATGCACCTTGATTGCATGTGCCATCAATTTCAGACTGCAGCAGCTGATAAAAATCTCCTATTTCTTTATCCTTGGCCCTAGTGTTTGGTGCATAAATTCGAATAATAGTCATATTAACTGGTCTTCCTTGTAGGCGTATGGATATTATCCTATCACTGACAGCATTGTTCGTCAGGATAGATCCTGAAACGTTCTTTTTGACCATGAACGCAGCACCATTCCTTTTCAGGTTGTCATTCCCAACATAGTAGACTATGTGATTGTCCGATTCAAAATGGCCAATACCAGTCCATTTCAGCTCACTAATTCCTAGGATATCGATGTTTATGCGTTCCATTTCATTTTTGATGATGTCCAATTTTCCTAGATTCATACTCCATACATTCCAGGTTCCAATTAACGGATGTTTGCAGCTGTTTCTTCTCATTTTGAGTCATGCCACGTCAGCAAATGAAGGTCCCGAAAGCTTTACTCCATCCATGTTATTAAGGTCGACTCTACTTTGAAGAGGCAGCTCTTCCCCAGTCATCTTTTGAGTGTCTTCCAACCTGCGGGGCTCATTTTTCAGCACTGTATCAGACAATGTTCCACTGCTATTCATAAGGTTTCCACTGGCTAATATTTTCAGAAGTAGACTGCCAGGTCCTTCTTCCTAGTTTGTCTTAGTCTGCAAGCTCAGCTGAAACCTTTCTTCCATGGGTGACCCTGCTGGTGTGCAATACCAGTGGCATAGCTTCCAGCATCACAGCAACATGCAAGCCCCCATAGTCCAACAAACTGACAGACACGTGTTGTTGTTAGCAGTCATGAAGTCAGCTCCTGACTGATGGCAGTTCAGTGCACAATGAAATTAGGTAGTTGTGATCCATAACGCTTTCACTGACTAATTTTTTGGAGGTAGAATGCCAGGCCTTTTTTCCTACCTTGTCTTAGTGTGGAAGCTGTACTGAAATCTGTTCAGTACCATACCTGTTGCTGTTGAGTTGATTCCAACTCATAATGACCCATAGGACAGAGTAGAACTGCCCTGTCGAGTTTCCAAGAAGGGCCTGGTGGATTTGAACTGCCAACCTTTTGTTAGCAGCCATAGCACTTAACCACTAAGCCACCAGTGTTTCTGTTCAGTACAATAGCAACATAGAAATATCCACCAAGATACAGGAGGAGGAGGGTGCACTTCAGGTGCATAAACTATGAATTGAATTAAGGGCTCCCATATGCAAGGCAAGAATTCTACCATTTATCTACTACTGCCTTACTGAAGAATTAAAAGTGCATAATCTATCCAGAAAATATCCTGAATCTCATTTTGGAGAGTGGTGTCTGGGGTCTTAAACACTAGCAAGAGACCATCTAAGGTGCATCACTTGGTCTCAACACACCTGGAGCAAAGGAATAAAGAACATCAAGGACACAAGGTAGTTAAGAGCTAAAGAGACAGAAAGGGCCACATAAATCAGGGACTACGTCAGCCTGAGACCAGAAGAACTAGATGTTGCTCAGCTACAACCAATGACTGCCCTGACAAGGAACACAACCCAGAACCCCTGAGGGAGCAGGAGGATGCAGACCTCAAATTCTTGTAAAAAAACCAGACTTAATGATCTGACTAGACTAGAAAGACCCCCAAGGTCATGGACCCAGACCTTCTGTTAGCCTGACACAGGACCCATCCCCAAAGCCAACTCTTAAGACAGGCTTTGGACTAAACTATAGGATAGAAGATAATCTGGCAAGGAGTGAGCTTCTTGGCTCAAGTAGACACATGAGACTATGTTGGCAGCTCCTGTCTGGAGGGAAGATGAGAGAGCAGGGGGGAACAGAAGCTGGCTGAATGGTCACAGGAGTACAGGATAGAGAGGAGTGTGCTGTCTCCTTAGGGGGAGAGAAACTAGGAGTATATAGCAAGGTGTATATAAATTTTTATATGAAGAGACTTGATTTGTAAATTTTTACTTAAAGCACAATAAAAACTTAAAAAAGAATAAAAAGCAAAGTTGTCAGCATTGAGTCAACTCCAACTCATGGTGACTGCATGTGTTACAGGGTAGAACTGCTCCATAGGGTTTTCTCGTCTGCAGTCTTTACAGAAGCAATTCACCAGAGTTTTCTTTTGCAGAGCTGCTGTGGGGAGAGGTTTGAACCAGCAATGTATAGGTTAGTAGCAAACCACTTCTGCCACCCAAGGACTTTCATTAAAGAATACTATGTTGAAGTAAAGTGATAGAGAATCTCATCAGGAAGTGCTAAAAGTGTAATACTGCTATTAGAGCTAATAAAGTCAGCAAAGTAGCTGGATATAAGATCAGCCCAACACTCAAAATTAGTCGCATTTCTATATAATAGGAACGTACACTCTGAAAAGGAATTTAGAAAATGATTCCAATTATAGTAGTATTTAAAAATTAAATATTTAGGAATAAGCATAGCCAAGAAATTTAAAGACTTATTCTCTGAAACGTTCAAAATATTGCTGAAAGGAATTAAAGAGAATGCAAGCGAATGGAAAGTCATCTGTATTCATGGGTTGGAGACTTGTTGAAAACCTAAATGTAATATCTAAAATTATAAAACTCTTAAAAGAAACGTAAGTGGTAAGTCTTTGTAGTCTTGGATTTGGCAATGAATTCTCGGGTGTGACACCAAAAGCACAATCTACAGATTCAATGAAATGAGATCACTATCAAAATCCCAATGGCCTTTTTTTGAGAATTGGAAAAACTTATCCTAATATGAATTTTAATTCATATGGAATTGCAAGGGATCCTGAATAACCATAACAATGTTGAAAAAGCAAAACTTGCAAGAATCATACTTAATGCCTTTAGAGCACTTCAAAGTTACAGTGAATAAAAGTGTGGTACTGTCACAAGCATAGACATACAGACCAATGCAGCGTAATTGAGAATTGAGAAATAAATACATTTATGGTCAATTGGTTTTATCAAGGTACCATTAATTGGTGAAAGAATAGTCTTTTCTACAAATGGTGTTAGGGAATCTGGGTGGTCATCTGGTAAAAAATGAAGTTGCGTCCTTACCTGATGCCATATGCAAAAATTAAAATGGATCAAAGACCTAAAGGTAAGAGCTAAAGTTATAAAACTCTTAGAAGAAACATAGTAGTAAGTTTTGTGATCATGGATTTGGCAATGAATTCTTGGGTAAGACACCAAAAGCACAACCAACAAAGGCAAAAAAAAAAAAAAAATCAAATGAAAACTTTTGCTCATCAAAGAACACTGTCAAAGATGGTGCCTGGCTACTGCTCCTGACTGTTCTAATCAGGACCACAATAGGTAGATCCCGATAGGATAATAGAATAATGTAGAACACAACTCAAATTCTTAAAAAGTCCAGATTTAGTGGCCCAGTTGAGATTAGAGGACTCCTGGAGCTGTTACCCACCAATGCCCTTTAAATATTGAACCAGAACTACCCCCTGAGGTCACTTTTCCACTAAATAGTAGATGTTTGGCTCATAAAAAAGAATATCCCCGTGAGTACTATGTTCTTTCAAAAAATCGTCTGTGTGAACCAATGAGCAATTACTCTAAAGCAAAGACAAAAAGGGAAGTGGGGCAGGGAAACTAGATTACTAGAAATGGAACAACTAGAACAGAAATAATGAGAATGTTGACATTGTGAAAAGTATAACTAATGTCTGAACAATATGGAAATTGTGAAATGGAATTTGCTATGTAAAGTTTCACCAAAAGCACAATAAAATACTATTTTTTAGAAAAGGAAAAAAATAATTGAAAAATTGTCAAGAAAGTGAAAAAAATAACCTACAGAATGGGAGAAAATATTTTCTGTTTATAAACTGATAAAGGTCTAGTATCTAGAACATACAAAGAATTCTTGAAACTGAACAGTGGGAAAACAAAACATGGGCAAAGAACTTGAAAAAAGGAAATAAACAAATGGCTGAAAAGCACATGAAAAGATGCTCAGTATTGTTAGTCATTAGGGAAATAACAAAACCAAAATGAGGGACTACTTCACCACTCTCTGTGATAGCCAAAATTAAAGAAAATGAAAAATAAATTCAATAATGGATGTGAAGAAACTTAAAGCCTCTTACACTGCTGAGGGGAATATAAAATGATATAGCTACTGTAGAAAATAGTTTGGTGGTTCCTCAAAATGTTGGACATGGAATTATCATATAACCTGGAAATTCCGCTTGGCATATACCCAAAAGAATTGAAAACAGGTATTCAAATAAAAACTTGAACATGGTTTTCACAGAAGCATTGCTGTAATCATCAAAAGGTAGAAGGAAACCAAATGTTCATCAAGGCATGAAATGGTAAACAAAATATAATGGAATATTGTTCAGCTGTAAAAAGAAGTGAAGTACTGATACACGGCACAACATAGATAAAACCCAAACATTTCCCTAAGTGAAAGAAGCAGGACACAAAAGATCATGCTTTCTATGATTTCATTTATATGCAATATCCAAAATAGGTAAATCCAGAAAGAGAAGATAAATGTTTGCCAGTGGCAGGAGGAGGGGAGAGTAAAGAGCGACAGCTTGATCCATTTGAAGATTTTGTTACCCTTTGGGTGATGAAAATGTTTTGAATTTTGTAATGTTCATACAGCATTGTCATTGTAGTAAATGCCGTTGCTTTGTGTACCTTAAAATGATTGTTACGTGAATTTCATTTCATTAAGGAAAAGTAATACTGCTTTATTCCACCTCAAAACTATTTTGGTCTCATAACTCTAATCAAATTTAAAAGTATTGTTTTAAGTTCATCTCTATATAACTAATATTTCGGTCGGCTTTTTATTTTCCAAAAGAAATCCAATTTTAATCTTAAAATATTTGTTATATGGCTAAAAAAAATGGCAGCAGAATTCTCTTTTACTTTATACAGAAAGAACTCTAAAAGCTAATTTGTAAATGTCTTGGCAATGGCAACCTTTTTCATCTTGTACATTCTACAGAAATGGCAAAAGGATTTGTTCAATGTTATCGGTGTTATCTTGGGGTAGTCACCACATACCATGTTTGCTGTATGTCACAAATAAAGAAATCATTCCTGGAGCATTTCAAGTATAAATTAATAACAAAATACATAATAAACACAGGAAAACTTTTAAAAGTGTTTGGTAATATACACAACATTAAATAAAAGTATAATTTGTCATTGCAAGTGCAGTATTTCCATTCAATTAGGAATGGAAGCAGAAAGTTTTATTATGAATGTAGATTCTTGACCCAGGACGTACCATTAACACCCATACAGAATAGAGTATTCCAAACTACAAGAAAGAGAGGGCGGTTTTATCAGTTGAAGTAAACGAAAGTCTGTGCTTTCTGAGGCACCAGGGGAGGGGATGCATTGCGAACATTACAAGGAGTTTGTTAAACTGTGATCTTAAACAGTTGACATGGATAGAAGCTTTTGGGACCTTGCTGATGTGGCATGACTCAAAATGAGGAGAAAAGCTGCAAACATACATTAGTAATGGGAATGTGGAATGTACAGAAAATGAGTCCAAAAAATTTGAAAGTTGCCCAAAATACAATGGCATGTGTAAAGATCGATACAGACTGAAATGGTGAGCTGAAATAGACTGGTATTGGCCATTTTGAACCAGACAATCGTATGGCCTGCAATGCCAGAAATGACAGACTGGGGAGGAATGGTGTTGCGCTCATCATCCAAAAGAGCATTTCAAGATCTGTCCTGAAGTACAGTGCTGTTAGTGATGGGATAATATCCATATGCTTACAGGGAGGTCAAGGTCATATGCGTATTACTCAGACACCAACCACTAATGGCAGAGCTGAAGAAATTGAAGATTCTTACGAACTTCTGCAGTCAGAATTGATCAAGAACATGCAATTAAGAGGCGCTGACAATTCCTGGCAATTGAAATGCAGAAGTTGGAAATGAAGAAGGTTTGGTAGTTGCAAGATATGGCCTTGGTGATAGAAATGATGTTGGAGATCACATGATGGAATTTTACAAGACCGACGTCTTCTTCATTGCAAATACAGTTTTCAACAACTTCAACAGTGTCTGTACGCTGTTCATGGATCTCACTGGATAGAGAACACAAATCAAATTGGCTGTATTTGTGGAAAGAGACAATGGAAAAACTCAGTTATCAGTCCGAACAAGGCCAGAGGCTGGCTGCGGAACAGACCATCAATTGCTCACATGCAAGTTCAACTCGAAGCTGAAGAAAATTAAAACAGGTCCACAGGAGCCAAAATACAACCTTGAGTATATCCCACCTGTATTTGGACACTCTCTCAAGAACAGATTTGACACGCTGAACAGTAATCACCAAATACAAAATGAGTTGTGAAAGAGCATCAGGGACAACTTTAATGAAGAAAAGCAAGAGGTCACTAAAAAGACAGCAAAGAAAGAAAAGACCAAAATGGCTAACAGAAGAGACTCTGAAACTTGCTGTTGAACTTAGAGTAGCTAAAGCGAATGGAAGAAATGATGAAGTAAAAGTGCTGAACAGAAGATTTCAGAAGGCAGCTCAAGAAGATGCAGTAAAAGAATGAAATGTTCAGAGACCTACAGTTAGTAAACCAAAGTGGAGAACACACTCGGCATTTCTCAAGCTGAAATAACAAGAAAAAATTCAAGCCTCGAGTTGCAATTTTGAAGGATTCTGTGGGCAAAATATTGAATGAAACAGGAGGCATCAAAAGTAAATGGAATGACTACATCAGAGCCACTGTACCAAAAAAAATTGGTTGGTGTTTAACCATTTCCTGAGGTAACACATTATCAAGAACTGATGGTATTGAAGGAAAACATGCAAGCTGCACTGAAGCTATTGGTGAGAAGCAAGTCCCCAGGAATTGATGGAATATCAATAGGAATGTTTCAACAAATGGATCCAATATTGGAGACACTCATCTATGCCAAGAAATTTGGAAGACAGCTACCTGGCTTATACTGAGTGGAAGAGAACCATATTGGTGCCCATCCCAAAGAAAGGTGATCCAACAGGATATAGAAATTATAGAACAATATTGTTAATATCACCCACAATTTAAATTTCACTGAAGGTCATTCAGAAACAATTGCTGCAGTACCTTTACAGGGACCTGCCAGAAATTCAAACCAGATTCAGAAGAGGACATGGAACAAGTAATATCATTGCTGACATAAGATGGATTTTGCTGAAAGCAAAGAATCTCAGAAAGTTTTTTAACTGTGTTGTATTGATTGCGCAAAGGCATTCATCTGTGTGGAATATAACAAATTATGGATAGCACTGTGAAGAATAGGAATTCCAGAACACTTAACTGTACTTATGAGGCACCTGTGCATAGACCAAAGGCAGTTGTTGGAATTGAGCATGGGGATACTGCATGGTTCAAAACCAAGAAAGATGTGTTTCCAGATTGCATCTTTTCACCATACTTATACAATCTGTATGTTGAGCAGGTAACCTGAGAAACTGGACTGTATGAAGAAAAAAATGGCATCAGGATTGGTGGAGGACTCATTAACAGCCTGCATTATGCAGATGATACAACTTTGTTTGCTGAAAGTGAAGAGAACTTGAAGCACTTATTGGTGAAAATCAAAGACTACAGCCTTCAATAGGGATTACACCTCAATCTAAAGAAAACAAAAATCCTCAAAAGTGGACCAATAAACAGCATCGTGATAAATGGAAGTAAGATCGACATTATCAAGAATTTCATTTTTCTTAGCTCCAAAAGCAACACCCATGGAAGCAGCAATCAGGAAATTAAATCACGTATTACATTTGGTAAATCTGTTGCAAAAGTCCTCTTTAAAGTCTTTAAAAGTGAAGATGTCACTTTGGTGACTAAGGTACACCTGACCCAAGCCATGATAGTTTTAGTCACTTTATGAACATGCAAAAGCTAGACAATGAATAAGAAAGACTGAAGGGGAATTGACACCTTTGTATTATGGTGTTGGTGAAGAATATGGAATATACATATCGGGGACTGCCAGAAGAATGGACAAACTTGTCTTGGAAGAAATACAGCCAGAGTGCTCCTTGGAACTGAGGGTGATGAGACTTTGTCTCACATACTGTGGACATGTTATCAGGAGGAACCAGTCCCTGGAGAATATCATGCTTGGTAAAGTGAGGGTCAGTGAAGAAAAAAAAAAAAAAAAGACCCTGTATGACATGGATTGATACAACAGTGGGGTTAAACTTAACAATGATTGTGAGGGTGGCACAGGACCGGGCAGTGTTTTGTTTTATTGTACGTAGGGTCTCTATGAGTCTAAACCAACTCTACAGCATACTCAGGGTTCTGTTTTGGCTGTCATGAACTTGTTTTGATTTTCTTCAGCTTCATGTTGAATTTGCACGTGAGCAGTTGATGGTCTATTCTACAGCATACCCCATCCTTGTTCTGACTGATAATACTGAGCTTTTCCATCGTCTCTTTCTACAAATGTAATTTGATGCCTCTGTTTTCCATCTGGTGAGGTTCACATGTGCAATCACCATTTATGTTGGTGAAAAAAGGTACTTGCAGTGAAGAAGTTATTGGTCTTGCAAAATTTTGTCATGCGACCTCTTGTGTTGTTTCTATCACAAAGGCTGTATCTTCCAATTACCACTGCTGCTTCTTCATTTTTAAGTTTTGTGTTCTAATCATGAGTAATTATCAGTACGTTGATCAATTTAAGACTGCAAAAATTGGTAAGAATCAATTCGTTCATTTTAAATATTGGTAGTTGGCATGTAAATTTGAATAATAGTTGATTAACTGGCCTTCATTGTAGGTGTATTAGTATTATCCTATTAAAGACAGCATTGTACTTCAAGATAAATTTCGAAATGTACTTTTTGATGAACTTGATGCCATTCCTCTTTAAATTTTCATTGCTGGTGTAGTAGACCATCTGATTGTCAGATTCAGATTGGCTGATACCAGTCCATTTCAACTCACTAATGCCTAGAATATCAATCTGTATGTGCTGAGTTTCATTTTTGACAACTTCTGGTTTTCCTAGATTCATACATATTGCATTCCACATTCTAGTTATTGATGGATGTTTGCAGCTGTTTCTTCTTCTTTTGAATCAGGCCACATCAGCAAATTAAGGTCCTGAAAGCTTGACTCATCTACATCACTAAGGTCAGCACTAATTGCATGGCAGCCCTACCTCAGTTTCATTTTTGAGTGCCTTCCAATGGAAGGGGCTCATCTTCCAGCACTGTATATGAGAATGTCCTGCTGCTTTTCATAAGGTTTACACTGGCCTTTTTTTTTTTTTTTTTTCCCAGAAGCAGACTGCCAGGTCATTCTTCCTAGCAAGCCTTAGTCTGGAAGCTTCACTGAAACTTGTCCACCATAGGTGGCCCTTCTGATATTTGAATTACTGTTGGCATAGCTTCCAGCATCGCAGCACTATAGAAGCTACCACAGTATGACAAACTGACAGATGTGTGATCTATCCTTACTAAAACATTTGGCTAATAAAGGACATGAAGTTTCTAGAGAAGGGTTACAGTTAGCTCAGCCCTCTGCCAAATATTTAGGTCACTTGATTTCTTCATCAGAGCCTGGTGGCATAGTTAAGAAGCTTGGCTGCTAACCAAAAGTTGGTGGTTCAGACCCACCAACCGCTCCTTGGAAACTCTATGGGGCAGTTCTACTCTGCCCTGCAGGATCTCTGTGAGTCAGAATCAACTAAGTGGCAATGGGTTGATTTTGCATATGGCATTTTTGTTATCCCTCGAGCAAAGACGCTATTGCATCCTTTTCTTTACCTAAAACAAATAAATAAAAAAACAACCAAGTGGATATCTGGGCCTCTGCGTCTATTATTGAGACCAAATTCCTAAATAAAGATGATTATCTTTCCTGTTATTGTTTAGACTTAATAGAGCAGCTTCTGAAACCCATAATGATTTAAAGGACGCTGCTTTGACTCTGATATAATTTTATTTGTAGATGGCCCTTATTAGAAACCCTTTACTCTCATTACCAGGCTGGTTTATGCCATTACAACTTCTCTTGAAGTTCTGGAAAGTCGGGCTCTTCCCAAAGTCACTTCAGCTGAACAAGGTAAGCTCATTGCTCTTAGCAGAGTCTGCAGACTTGCTAAAGGGAAGTCCATGAACATTTTACATGTTCCAAATATTACTTTGGAGTTATTATTTTGGGATAGTATGGAAACAGAGGGTTTTTAACCATTTCTGGTAACACTATTAAAAATGAGGCTTTAGTAGCAGACCTCTTAGATGCCTTAGTGCTCCCTTCTCAAATCACTGTGTTTAAAACACAGGCACACCAGCTGAAAGGAGATCCCAAAACTGAAGAAATTAGAGGAAATAACCTTTCTGATGCAGCTGCTAAACAAGCTGCTTCCCAAATTATTGTTGCCTCTGTATTAGCTAAGGAGTGTGTAGAGGGGCCTCTGGAATAACCTATAGAGAATTGTTCTCATGAAATAACTAGTACTTTCATGCCCACCAAAGAGAAGCTTTTCAAACATCAGCAGGTGGCTCAATCAGATGAAATTGAAACATGGAAAAGGTCAGGCCATTACCAAGACCCTGACACTAAGTTATGGCTAGGACCTGATGCTAAAATTTGCTTCCTAAACTTTTACATGTACCCATGGTAAGTACTTTACATGAGGACATTCACCTAGGGGAAGATAAAAAGATTGACATTTTGAAGAAATAGTGATGGGAAAAATTATCTGAGGTATCTGAGCATGTGGCCTCATTGCTTGAATGGTAGTTAGATTTTATCTGGCTTCCACCTCAAATGGTTATAAATATGTCCTAGTGAAGATTTATAGGTTTTCTCATTGGGTAGAACTTTACCTTGCTGACATGCTGTTGCTCCTTTTAAAGCAAAAAAGCTCCTTGAAAACATATGACCTTGGGATGCAACAGAAATTCTTGGAAGTGATTGGGGAACACATTTTACAGGACAAGTTATCCAAGAATTATGCCAAATCTCCCCCATGTATCAGAGATTGCTTTGTCCTTGTCCTTAGTCCCAAGGACTTCTAGAAAGAAGCAACGGTAAAATAAGAACTCACCTTGCTAAGATTCCCAAATCCTTAGTTCTTTTAAATTAAAGGAGCCCTCATTTTGCGTCTTACGAATTCACTCCTTGTGAAATAGTTACTGGAGCGATCCATGACCCTCCTTACATTGCTTCTACCAACTATAACTTAAAACAATCTGAATTAATGAAATACTGTGTCTCTAATGTGACATTCTGAGAAATATTTTCCATAAAGAAACATTCAAAGAGCAAAAACCTGACTCTCATCTACTTAATATTAACCCTGCCTGTAACATTTAGTGGGAAAGACTTGCATTTTTTAAAAGATTAGTTAGAGCCTTGCTCAAAGGGACGATTGTTTAGTTCTTTTAACTAACCCTCACACAGTGAAATTTAAAAGGAGTTAACTCTTCCATTCATTTATCACATTAAGGAAAGCTAAAGTCCCTAGCTGCACTCGATAGCCTGCTGGAGATTTGAAACTCCCTAGCAACCAGAAGCTAGTGGCTTCAGAATCAAGTAGCTGATTTGAAGATGGTGGAACGAGATTACATGCAAATTGCTAAAATTTTTGAACTCCATTTCGTAACTCCTGGTATTATAGTAGTTTTGACTGTTTTTGCTGACTTGTGGAGTTATGTTTTAGTGACTTTGGTAGTCTTTGGTTACCAAATTGATTGAAATCATTGATTGAAATTGTTGCCCATTGGGTGGTATCTATAGCTTTTGAATCACGTTTTATTTTACCAATTTAGGTTCGTCGTCTAGTGTATTACTAGAAAAGGAATTTGTTCTACATATTGAATAATTTTTAACCTTTTTCTCCATTATAAAGTTTTTAATAAGTATTCTGTTTCTGTTTCAACCATCAATGATGCTTGGCATGAAAATGCTTTTTATCAAATTGACTCAATCAGTAGCCAGTGCCAGTAAATTTGAATAATGCTGGTTATGTTACTTATCCCTTTTGTCTACACAAGACGGTACTTATCCAATTGCTGTGCCAGTCTTGGGTTATAAACTCGCAGCCAATTAAAATTAAAAACCTTATCGGCAGGGATGAAAATCTTACTGTCAGTGGTGTGTTTCTAGCCCTCTCTTGGGTGGTACCCCAGTGCTCTGTAGATCTTCTTGGGTATATAGGGGAGCTTCATCTTGCATGGAGATGATTGGGAGGAGAGCACAAATTGGGTGGACTCCAAGAAGCTACTTGTTTGGCTTCCTGATTGATAGTGTTATACCTTTGTATTATTGCACGGTCCCCTTTTTGGTGAGCTTGGCAGTGTACTACTGCACCTGCTAGGTTTTTAGGTCAGCATCCAAAAGTTACAACAGTTCAGTTCCATACTTAATAATTTCATCTCCTGCGTTTAAGAGAACCCTTTCTTTCCACAAGGCCCCATGCACATGCAGTGCTTTAAAAACAGTTGGAATCCATGTAAATTATAATTCTCTTACCTTCTGCCAATTCTAGAACTCTTATTATGATAGTGAATGCAGCCCATATGTGCCAGTTGGTAAGGGTTTGGGGTTTCAGTAACGGTTTGCTTTCAGTAACAGTGGATAAAGAGACAGTCACCTACCCTGCACACCAGACACCCTTTTTCACAAACTGCCGTCAGTGAACCAGGTATCATCTGGGTTGAGCAGAGGCTCATCTTGCAAATCAGGCCAACTTGAATAAATACGATCAAGGGTTTCAATACAATGGAGCATACTTTCCTTTTGGGGGTTGACTGGCAACAGGGAGGCTGTGTTTAGCCGTGAACTGACCTGTAAAGTCAAATTTGATTTCCCCCAAAATTGGGTTTGTTACAGTGCTAGCCGCCTGGAGGTGAGCCACAAATGTCCTTTTTGTTCCAATACTGCAGTCACTGCATGAGGGACAGATGCAGTAGTACCATGTCCCAAAGTAAACTTCTTAGCCTCTTTTATAATAATGCTAGCTGCGACAACTGCTCAGGCAGGCCAGCCAGTGTTTGAGACAGTGTACACATTTGTAGAGAAATAGGCAACAGGGTATCTCCATGGTCCCAACAACTAGATTAATACACTAACGGCTACTGGCTACTGTTCTTTCACCTATATGATTCAAGAGGTTTTTGATAATCTGGCAGCCCTGAGGCTGTGGCTTTCTTCAGTTGGGACTTTAAATCACAAAAGGCCCATTGACAGTCAGGAGCCCATTCAAAAAGATCTCTCTCCACCTCCTGAGTAACCTGATAAAGAGGTTGTGGCAGGAACCCAAAACTGAGAATCTAGATGTGACAGAAACCTGCCCTTGCCACGAATCCTATGAGTTTTATACATGTATTAGGAGGTGGCAGATGGTTTCTATTCTTTGAGGTGGTAAGCACTTTTGCCCTTGGGAGATAAAGAAACCTAGGTATTTTACTTCTGAGGTTAGCTTGTAACTTTCCTAAAGACGGTCAGTATCCAGCTTCAGCCAAAAAGTTTAAGACAGCCAGCCACAGCATTTGTAACAGAGTCTTCTTCAGACTTGCTTCATATCAGGAGATCATTCATATATTGCTGGACCACTCCTCGGTTGAGCGGGGGGAACCACTCTAGATCTTGGATCAGCACTTTTCCAGAAATAGTGGGCGAGTTCTTAAACCCTTGGGGTAATACAGCCCAACAGAGCTGTTTCTTTCCTTTGTCCCCTTCCCATTTGAAAGCAAAGATCAGCTGGTTCTCAGCAGCCCATGGGTTACAAAAGAAAATGTCTTTTAAATCTAAACAATGAGTGCAGGAATGCAGGAGAGCTGGTAGTAGGGTATATGTGTTTGGAACTACCAGGTGTAAGGTCTTTACTACTGTGTACATAGCCCACAAATCTTGAGAACAAAGTGGTGCTCACCGGTTGATGCCTTCTTCACCAGGAGGGTGAATAGGGATCAGCACTCTCTGAACAGTCCCCATTGTAGGTATCGAGTGATCAGTCCCTGTAGTCCCAGATGAGGCTCAACTCTCAGCAAATATTGTTCAATCCAAGGAAGCATGATTTTGGGTAACAGTTCTGTGGTCACAGGGAGAACAGTCCAAGCTCATCGTGGCTGGCCACTGGCCCAAAGCCACAGGGCCACTGCACCAACTGCACTTTGAACTGTGAGTGAGATGGATGCTGGAGATGTTGAGTGAGGGCTAAGAGAGCTGCTTCTGCTTTCCAGGGGTTTCCTGGCAGTACTGTCAGAGTCAAGCTTTCATCAAAAGATAGGCACTTAGGACATATACAGACAGTTTTGGGATAGTTTAGTTTTTCCTATTTCACAGCCCACTGACTACAAAAAGGATGTAGTCATCTCTTTTCCAGTCACCCTGACAACTTGAGTGCCTTTGGTCAAGGCAGTCCCTGTAGGCTTCTGGGTGAGTAGCAAGAGGGCTGCTCTGGTATCAACCAAAAAGTCTACTGGCTGACCTGCCATAAGTTTTACCAGGGGATTGGTAGGAGGCAAAAGTTGTCTCCACAGTCTCTGTCATTCAGAGTTCCCCTGCTCTTTCATAATTCCTTGAAAAAGCTTCCGTCTTTCAGTTTTGTCTGGCTCTTTTCGTTCTTTCTTTTGGGACACTCATTTTTCCAGTGTCTCTCCTTCTTATAAAATGCACACTGGTTTTTCTTTAATTGGGACCTGTTCTTACCTTGGTCTCATCATCTTTCTCCAGATGATCTTAGAGCAACAGCCAGTAAGTAGATCACCGTTGCCAGATGTCTGGACCACCACAGGTTGAGAAACCGCTACAACTCAAGCAGAGGTACACCTTCTCTCTTCCCGGGTCCTTCCCAGGAACTCAGTAGGGAGATTGAACCAGTGCCTGAGTAATTTGAGCCCCATACTGTGTGCCGAAAATTTGTTGCCTGGTTAGGGTCTGTGCCCTGGAGCAGCTGAGTCAAATGAAACATACTTCAAGTCAGAAAGAGAATAAATTTATTTAGGAGGTGTCTACCAATGGGAAATCTGACAGCAGTGCAGCCTGTCTCTATGGAGTCCCAAAAGGCATTTTTACGTGGCATTTATATGTGATCTTTACAAAGGTTACAAGTGTCTTTGTAGCTTGCAGATGGCATGGCCAGATGAGTTTCTCATTACAAGGTAATTACAAGACACTTTGTCAGACTAAAGAGATACATGCTGGACAGCTCTTTATCAGGCTAAAGATACATGCCAGACATGTGGGTGCTAATCTTCCTGTGGAGGGTTGTAAGTCACAGGTGGCCAGACACAGCAAAACAAAGTCATTAACAAATGTATGTGGAAAGGAGAAGGCAGGCAAAAAAAGAAAACTAACAAGTTCATCATGGCGTTAGTTATTTCAAGCTCTCAGTCACTCATTTTGAAAAGGAGAAAAGATGCTAGGAAGTATTAGGGTCACATTTGTATGAGCAAAATGTTATTAGTATAAATATTTTAGAAATTGTATACTATATGGCACATTCCTAGATATTTCTCCATGTTCTTACTGTCCATTATATATTTCTATTTATTAGAATTCTTATTCTGTTCAACTTTGTGTTAGAAAACCAAAGTATAGTGTTATCAGTTATAACTTCACTTCTTTAAATTATTACCTTAGTCGCAAATTTTTATTTCTCTAATTTAAATGAAGTACCATGGTTTTTAACAGGGGATTTACACTGCTTACCTATGGATTTTTATTAATATTCAGATGTTTAGAAGCTACCAAACCAAACCCACTGTTATTGAGTTATTTCTGACTCATAGTGACCATTAGGACAGAGTAGAACTGCCCCATAGGATTTTCATGGCTGTAAATCTTTATGGAAGCAGACATATCTTTCTCCCACAGTGTGACAGTTGGGTTCCTTTTGGTAAGCTTAACCAAAGCTCTTCTAGGATCTACTAGAGATGACAATCTCCTTACTTGATAATCTTGATATAGTCTTCGTATATGCTAACTATATATTAGGTATTTTCATATTAAGTTGTGTCTCAGGATTATAATATGTTAAATTTAAAGTTATTTTTCTCTAAATAAAGTGTTCAGCCATTTTCATAAAGTCAGATAAAATACCTACTTTTCTTTAAAAACTAGTTAATCATGTTTAGAGATATTTTGTCTAACTTTTTAAAAATTGACTTTATTTTGCTTTGCATGTTAGAGAGTAACCATATTACCTTGTCAATGCATTATTTTGTAATAAATTCTCATCAGATCTTTCACTTTGTGTTTTTGGTGAAGTTTTACACGACAGTTTAGGTCCCCATTCAACAATTTCTATACAAGTCGTTCAGAGATATTGGTTACATTCTTCTCAGTATGTGAACATTCTCATTATTTCCGTTCTGGTTGTTTTGTTGCCGTTAACTAGCTTCCCTGTCCCCTTACCTTCTCATCTTTGTTGACTGTTTGGTCTCATGTTGTTGTTGTTATTAGGTGCCATTGAGTTGCTACCAGCTTATAGCGACCTTGTGTACCACAGAATGAAACACTGCCAGGTCCTATGCCAGGCTCACAATCATTGTGCTTTAGCCCATTTTTGCAGCCACTGTGTCAGTACATCTCATTGAGGGTCTTCCTCTTTTCCACTGACTCTGTACTTTACCGAGCATGATGTCCTTCTTCAGGGACTGATCCCTCCAGACAACATGTCCAAAGTGTGTAAGGCGCAGTCTTGCTATCCTTGCTTCTGAGGCACATTCTGGTTGTACGTCTTCTAAGACAAATTTACGTTCTTTTGGCAGTCCGTGGTGTGGTCAGTATTCTTTGCCAGCACCACAATTCAAAGGCATCAGTTCTTCAGTCTTCCTTATTTATTGTCCAGCTTTTGCATGCATATGATACCATTGAAAATACCATAGCTTGGGTTAGTGCGCCTTAGTCTTCAAGGTGACATTTTTGCTTTTCAACACTTTAAAGAGGTCCCTTGCAACAGATTTGCCCAGTGCAATTTGTCCTTTAATTTATTGACTACTGCGTCCATGGGTGTTGATTGTGGATCAAAGTGTAATGAAATCCTTGACAACTTCAGTCTTTTCTCCGTTTATCATGATGTGGCTTATTGGTCCACTTGAGAGGATTTTTGTTTATGTTGAGGTGCGACCCGTACTGAAGGCTGTGGTCCTTGATCTTCATCGTGAAGTGTGTCAAAGCAGTTTTGCATAATCTGTATAACACAGGTTGTTACGGAGTCTTCCTCAAATCCTTATACCCCGTTCTTCTTTGTATAGTCCAGCTTCTTGGGTTATTTCCTTAGCATGCAGATTGAATAGGTACGGTGAAAGGATACAATCCTGTCACACACCTTTCTTAACTTTAAACCGCTTAGTATCCCCTTGCTTTGTGCAAACAACTGGCTCTTGATCTAAGTACAGGTTCCTTGGGAGTGCAATTACGTGTTCTGGAATTCCCATTCTTCCAGTGTTATCCATAATTTCTTATGATCCACACAGTTGAATACTTCTGCATTGGTCTTATATAGGTGATTTTTTAAAGGAGCACGATGCTTACAGGTGATAGTCTTTTTTTTTTTTTTAATTTTTTTTTTTTTTGTGTGTTTCAGTGGATTATTTACACTTCAGTTTAAGTTCCTATTCAACAGTTTCTAGACAAGTTTTTCAGAGACATGGGCTACATGCTTCACAGTGCATGAACAGTCTCCTTATTTCCATTCTGGTTGTTCCCTTTCCATCAATCCCTTTTCCCTGTCACCTTACCTTCTCATCTTTGTTGACTGGTCTCATGTATGTGATATTTTGAAGGCTTACAGTGCTTACAGGAGATAATTATTATTTTTATTTTATTTTTTAGTAGTTTATTTTTAGTGTGTTTAGTGAAGGTTTACACAGCAGTTTAGGTAGATCTTCCACTTTTAAAACATTATTAGTAGTAAAGTTAACCGTGATCATTTTTAAGTGTTGTCATCTGTAGGTAGTTTTTATTCTGACTCCCTGGAATCGTTTGCAATCAACCACAGCAGAGTATTTCAACAAAAGGGACAATCTTAGAGATACATGAAAAGGACTGTCTCAGATATTTTGGGCTCAGCCTTCTAATGTCATTGCTTATACCACTGAACTAAATCAAGTGTTCTAGAGCTCTTGTCAAGAAGCTGATGAGTTTACAAAACTGCTAATCCAGCATAGAGTGGAACAGAAATTAATTACGTAGGACTGAGTAGACTAAAAACTTAAAGGTCATTCCTACTCTAAGAATGGAAAAAAATATATCAAGCAAACAGCAATCAAAAAAGAGCAGAAGTAGCAATATTAATTTCTGACAAAAAATATTTTAAAGCTAAATGTACCACAAAGGATAAAGAAGAACACTATATAAGACTAAAAAGAAAATATACCAGGAGAATATAACCATATTAAATATTTATGGACCCATTGATGGGCCACAAGATACGTAAGCTCTAACACCATTGAAAAGTGAGATACACAGCAGCACAGTAATAGTAGGAGATTTCAACATAACACTTTTGGTGAAGGGTAGAACATCCAGAGAGAACCTTAGTAAAGACACGGAAGGTCTAAATGCAGCAATCAACCAACTTGACCTCAAACACATATATGGAATACTTCACCAAACAGAAGCCAAGTGTACTTTCTTTTCCAAGCCACGTGGAACATTCTCGAGAATAGACACGTATCGGGTCATAATGCAAGCCTTAGCAGAATCTGAAACATCAAAAAATTACAAAGCATCTTCTCTGACCATAAGACCATAAAAGAAATCAATAACAGAAAAAGCAGGGAAAAGAAATCAAACACTTGAAAGTGAGCAATACCCTGCCCAAAATGACTGGGTTATAGAAGACATCAGGGATGGAGAAAAGAAATTCATAAAACCCAATGAGAATGAAAACACTTCCTATCAGAGCCTTTGGGACGCAGCTAAAGCAGTGCTCTGAGGTCAACTTCTATCAACAAATGTACACATACAAAAAGAAGAAAGGGCCAGAATCAAAGAATTATCCCTACAACTTAAATAGAGAGCAACAAAAGAAACCCTCAGGCACCAGAAGAAAGCAAGTCATAAAAATTACAGCAGAATTAAATGAAATAGAGAACAGAAAAACACCTCCAAGAGGTAACAAGACCAAAAGCTGGTTCTCTGAAAAAGTTAACAAAATTGGTAAACCAATGGGCAAACTTGACAAAAGAAAAACAGGAGAGTAAGCAAATAACCCAAATAAGAAGTGAGATGGGTGACATTAAAACAGAGCCAACTGAAATTAGAAGAGTCGTATCAGATTATTGAGAAAAATTGTACTCTAACAAATTAGAAAACCGACAAAAAAATGGATGAATTTCTAGAAACACTACCTACCTAAACTAACACAAACAGAGGTGGAACAACAAAATAAACAAAAGAAGAGGTTAAAAAGGTAATTTAAAAACTCCCACCAAGAAAAATCCCTGGCCCGGACAGCTTCACTACAGAGTTCTACCAAACCTGCAGAGAAGAGCTAACACCACTTCTACTAAAGGTGTTTCACAGCATAGACAAGGACAGAATAATTCCAAACTCATTCTATGAAGCGAGCATATCCCTGATACCAAAACCAGGTAAAGACACCACAAAAAAAGAAAACGACAGACCTATATCCCTCATGAACTTAGATGCAAAAATCCTCAACAAAATTCTAGCCAGTAAAATTCAACAGCATATCGCAAAAATAACTTACCATGACCAAATGGCATTCATACCAGGTATGCAGTGATGGTTAAATGTTAGAAAAACAATTAATGTAATCCGTCATATATAAATAAAACAGAAGACAAGAGCCGCATGATCTTATCAATTCATGCAGGAAAGGTATTTGACAAAGTTCAACACCAATTTGTGTTAAAAACTCTCAGCGAAAGTAGGAGCAGAAGGAAAATTCCTCAACATAATAAACCCAACAGCCAACATCATCCTAAATGGAGAGTCTAAGAGCATTCCCCTTGAGATCGGGAACCAGACAAGGATGCCCTTTATCACTACTCTTAGTCAACGTTGTGATGGAGGTCTTAGCCAGAGCAATTAGGCTAGATAAAGAAAGAGCATTCAGATTGGTAAGAAAGAAATAGAAGTATCTCTATTTGCAGATGACATGATCTTATATACAGAAAACCCTAAAGAATCCTCAAGAAAACCACTGAAACTAAAAGAAGAGTTCAGCAGAGTATCAGGATGCAAGATAAACATACAAAAATTAGCTAGATTCCTCTACACCAACAAAAAACATTGATGAATAAATCACCAAGTCAATATCATTTACAGCAGCTCCCAAGAAGATAAAATGCTTAGGAATAAATCTTACCTGAGACAAAAAAGACCTATATAAAGACAACTAGAAGACACTACTGCAAGAAACCAGAAGAGGCCTACATAGGTTGAAAAACTTACCTTGCTCATGAATAGGAAGACTTAACATTGTAAAAATGTCATTTCTACCAAAAGCCATCTATAGATACAATGCGATTCTGATCCACATTCCAACGACATTTTTTAATGAGGTGGAGAAACAAAGCACCAACTTTATATGGAAGGGAAAGAGGCCCTGGATAAGTAGACCATTAGTGAAAAAGAAGAACAAAGTGGGAAACCTCACTCTACCTGATTTTAGAACCTGTTATACGGACACAATAGTCAAAACAGCTTGGTACTGTTACAACAACAGATACATAGATTAATGGAACAAAATTGAGAATGCAGGCATAAATCCATCCACATATGAATAGCTGATATTTGACAAAAGGCCGAAGTCAGTTAAATGGGGGAAAGACAGTCTGTTTAACAGATTGTGCTGGCATAACTGGATATCCATCTCCAAAAAAGTGAAACAAGACCCATGCCTTTCACCATGAACAAAAACTAACTCAAAATGGATTCAAGACCCAAATATAAAATCTAAAATGATGAAGATCATGAAAGAAAAAATAGGGACAATGCTTGGAGCCCTAATAGACTCATAAACAGTATAGGAAACGTTACTAACAATGCAAAAGAGAAACTAGGTAACTGGGAGCTCCTAAAAATCAAACACCTGTGCTCATCCGGAGACTTCACCAAAAGAATAAAAAGCTTACCTACAGACTGAGAGAAAGTTTCTAGCTGTGACATTTCCTGTCAGCATCTGGTCTCCAAAATCTACATGATATGAAAAACTAATCCACAGAAAGACAAATAACCCAATTAAAAAATGGGCAACGGATATGAACAGGCATTTCACTAAAGAAGACATTCAGGTAACAGATACAGGAGAATATGCTCATGATCATAAGCCATTAAAGAAATGCAAATCAAAACTACAGTGAGATTCCATCTCACTCCAACGAGGCTGGCATTAATCCAGAAAAGACAAAATAATAAATGTTGGAGTGATTGTGGAGAGACTGGAACATTAAATACTGCTGGTGAGAATGTAAAATGGTACAACCACTTTGGAAGTCGATTTGGTGCTTCCTTAAAAAGCTAGAAATAGAAGTAGCATACCATCTAGCAATCCCACTCCTTGGAATATAGCCTAGAAAAATAAGAGCCTTTACATGAACACCCATGTTCATTGCAGCATTGTTTACAATAGCAGAAAGATGGAAGCAACCAAGGTGCCCATCAAGAGATGAATGGATAAATAATGGTATACTCACACAATACTATGCATCATTAAAGAACGATGGTGAATCCGTGAAACATTTCATAACATGGAAGAATCTGGAAGACATAATGCTGGGTGAAATTAGTCAGTTGCAAAAGGACAAATATTGTATAAAACCACTATTATAAGAACTCAAGAAATAGTTTAAACAGAGAAGAAAATATTCTTTGTTGGCTACGAGAGCGGTGAGGAAGAGGGGTTTTACTAATTAGATAGTAGATAAGAACTATTTTCAGTGAAGGGAAAGACAACACACAATACAGGAGAGGTCCGCACAACTGTACTAAACTAAAAGCAGTTTCCTAAATAAACGGAATGCTTCGAAGGCCAGCGTAGCAGGAGAGGGGGTTTGGGGACCATGGTTTCAGGGGACCTCTAAGTCAATTGGCATAATAAAATTTATTAAGAAAACATTCTGCATCCCACTTTGGAGAAGCATCAGGGGCCTTAAATGCTAGCAAGCGACCATGTAAGATACATCAATTGGTCTCAACCCACCTGGAGCGAAGGAGAATGAAGAACATCAAAGACACAAGGTAATCATCAGCCCAAGAGACTTCAAGAGCCACATAAACCAGAGACTGCATCAGCCTGAGACCAGAAGAACTAGATGGTGCCTGGCTACAACCGATGACTGCCCTGACAGGGAACACAACAGAGAACCACTGATGGAGCAGGAAAGCAACGGGATGCAGACCTCAAATTCTCATAAGAAGACCAGACTTAATGGTCTGATTGAGACAAGAAGGACTCCAGAGGTCATGGTCCCCAGATCTTCTGTTAGCCCAAGACAGGAACCATTCCCAAAGCCAACTCTTCAGATAGGGATTGGACTGGACTATGGGATAGAAAATGATACTGGTGAAGAGTGAGCTCCTTGGATCAAGTAGACACATGAGACTATGTGGGCAGCTCCTGTCTGGAGATGGGCTGAGAGGGTGAGAAGCTGGCTGAATGGACACGAAAATAGAGAATGGAGGGAAGGAGTGTATAGTTACTAGGAGTATATAGTAAGGTATATATAAGTTTTTGTATGAGAGACTGACTTGGTTTGTAAAGTTTCACTTAAAGCACAATAAAAATTTTTTTTAAAAAATCGTGGGTTTCGTGTGGGAATTATTACTGATATTTTGATGTTCTATTTTCTGGGTATAAGAAACCTCTCTCTTCTAAACTGTGGAGTGTGTTTTGCAAAAATGAAACATCATTTCTCTCTGCCTGATCCTTCTGGAATTGGAAAACTCTTAGTATTCTAATTTTTATGGCAATGTAATTATTTGCATAAGTTCAGTAAGAGTCTGTCATCTTCATTAACAAGACATAACTGGAAACCTCTGCTACATAACCAAGTTTTGACTGAAATACAGTATTTAAAATGATGATCAGAGAATCAGATATGACCAGACACTTTTAAGAAGCTAAGATTAACTTTATGGGGTTACTGTTTACAGAGCCCTTCGAGGATATTGGCCTGTTAACCTGGAGAGAAACACCCAAATCTGTGTGTACTGCAAATACAGTCTAATGGCAAGTTCTTGGCTTGACTTCCTAGCCTCAAGAGGCTTTATAGTCTAAGATTCTTTATAAAAACTTCAGCAAAGCAAATTTAAAAGGCCCATATGATAAATTATAATTTTGCTGTCTTATTTTTAGGTAATGTCTTTTGATTAAGAAGAGGATGATTGTAGAGAGACATTCTGTTTGAATAGAGTTTTATGTCAAGCCCTTGTATGCTATCAGATTCTGATCCTGTTGTCTTTGAGCTATTGTACGAATTTGTATAAACTACAACTAATGGTTTTGCTTTCTACCTGCAGGTTGGACTGGTCCTTGTCCTGTTATTCTTATATATCTGTACATAATCCATTAACCAAAGGTAAAATGAGAAATGTGAAAGGAGCATAAAAATTGCTAACTAGGGGGTAAATTCTAAAAAGATTAAATCAGAAATTATCAAAAGAAGAATTCTTACCATAGAAACACTTACAGGATACTCTATGTTATTGTCGTGTGCTGGTCAAGTTGATTTTGATTGATAACAACCCTATATGATAAAGTAGAACTGTTCCATAGGGTTTTCTTGGCTGTAATCTTTACATGAGTAGATCGCCATGTCTTTTCACCCAAGGAGCCACTGTGGTTCAAACCATCAGTGTTTCAGTTAGTAGCTAAGTGCTTAAGCGTTGCACCAGGAGGCCTGTAGCTATAGTTGGTGTAATACCCTTAATTACTGAAATAGCTGATTCTTTCATTAAAAGGGAAATAACTAGACATCCAGTAGTTTTAGATATTGTAAACCTTGAATTAGAAATTTTCTAAGTTTGATAAACTTAGAAAAGCTGTAAAGGCCATAAATAAAAAAGGATCTGAAATTTGAGCTATGATGTTTCAGAGTTCATGTGGGGAATATTACTGATGTTTTGACATTCGGTTAGACTAACACTGGATTTCCTTTTAGTCTCCCAAGGGGGGTCTCTCTGGGCATTAGTATCACTTGTTTTACTTGAACTAACACTTCTGGGGAGGTCAAGGCTCGATCATAAAATAGAAAAACGAATCATTGCGTTAAACAAATAAAATCTAGCTCAGGTTTTTTTGTTTGTTTTATTGGTTAGATTTTAGCTGGTTAGGGTCATGAGGACCTTGGCTTTGAAGCGCACTCCAGCGAGCCTTGTTCTTCTTGTAGTTAAAGTCTCCCTGGTGCACTGGGTCCTGAGTCTTAAATGCTACTAACACATTTCCAGATAATCTCGTTAAGACTGGAACGGAAAAATGAATCAGAGGTTGGCCTTCAAGAGTATGAACCTGACGTTGTGACCTGTAAATAGTCTGTAGAATACTTTGCCTGAATGACCATACAGTGACTGATGGTAACGACTTACTTAAATTTCGATAACACCTTTCAGTAAACTGGAAGTATGATCAAAGGGGAGGGGTTGTTAACCTGACTATATGAGGCCCAAGATAGAATCACTTATGCTATGCCCCACATCAGCAAACGAGAACTGAGCTAGTTTCTATTTCCTGTAAATGCCCAACCTACCCAGGAGGTGAAACCTAACAGTCTAGTTGACTCTTCAGGAGATGAAAACCTAAGCTTAGGCAATCAGTACTTGCCTGCTCAGTTTAACCCAGTTCCAACTTTCCCCTTAATTTCAAAGAAACATAATGCTTACCAGCCAATCCAAAATTTGGCCAGTATAGCTTCCTTGACCCTATGTATCTGTGCCCCATAAAAACCTATACGATTTGTACCACCCTCTGGGGCTGGTCTTGTCTGACGTCTAGACAAGACATTCCTCAATTCCTCATTTGCAAATAAAACTTATGAGTTTGTACTATAACCTGTTAGCATCTGAGCCTGTTTACATTTAAGAGAGGGATAAGAATCACCATAATTACAAAGCTGATTCCTATGACGTAGAGGTCAGATATACTTCGACTCTCCAACTTTCTCCACCATTTTTGACACCAGCTATCCACCAGCGATCTATACATTTAATGCAATTCCAATCTAGATTCCAATGACATTCTTTAATGAGATGGAGAAACAAATCACCAACTTCCTATGGAAGGGAAAGAGGCCCCGGATAAGTAAAGCATTACTGAAAAAGAAGAACAAAGTGGGAGGCCTTAATCTAGCTGATTTTTGAACCTGTTATACCACCATGGTAGTCAAAACAGCGTGGTACTGTTAAAACAGACACATAGACCAATGGAGCAGAATTGAGAGTCCAGACAAAACTTCATTCACCTATGAACAGCTAATATTTGACAAAAGCCCAAAGTCCGTTAACGGGGGAAAAGACAGTTTTTTTGAACAAATGGTGCCAGCATAACTAAATACCCATCTGCAAAAAAATGAAACAAGACCCACACCTCACACCATGCTCAAAAACTAAAAATAGATCAAAGACCTAAATAGAAAATTTTTAATGATACAGATCATGGAAGAAAAAATAGTGACAATGCTAGTGTCCCTAATATGTGGTATAAACAGTACAAAACATTACTAACAATGCACAAACACTGGAAGAGAAAGTAGATAACCGGGAGCTCCTAAAAATCAAACACCTCTGCTCATCCAAAGACTTCACCAAAAGAGTAAAGATTACCTACAGACTGGGAAAAAATTTTTAGCTATGACATTTTCGATCAATACCTGGTCTCTAAAATCTACATGATACTGCAAAAACTCAACTACAAAAAGACAACCCAATAAAAATGGCCAAAGGATATGAACAGACACTTCACTAAAAAGAAGACATTCAGGTAACTAACATACACCTGAGGCAATGCTCACAATCATTAACCATTAGAGAAATGCAAATTGAAACTTCAGTGAGATTCTGTCCCACTCCAACAAGGCTGGCATTAATCCAAAAAACACAAAATAATATGTTGGAGAGGTTGTGGAGAGACTGGAACATTAAATACTGCTGGTGGGAATGTAAAATGGTACGACCCCTTTGGAAGTTGATTTAGTGCTTCCTTAAAAAACTACAAGTAGAACTACCATACGATCCAGCAGTCCCACTCCGTGCAATATATCCTAGAGAAAAAAGAGCCTTGACATAAACAGATACATGCATACCCATGTTCATTTCAGCACTGTCCACAATAGCAAAAAGATGGAAACAACCTAGGTGCCCATCAACAGATAAATGGATAAACAAGTTATGGAATATCCACATGATGGAATACTACACAATGATAACAATGATAAATCTGTGAAACATGTCATAACATGGATAAATCTGGAAGGCATTATGCTGGGGAATTTCTCGCAAAAAGACAAATGTATGAGACCACTGTTATAAGAAATCAAGAAATGGTTTAAACACAGAAGAAAACACCCTTTGATGGTTATGAAGGTGGGGCAGGAGAGAGGGGGTATTCATTAACTAGATGATAGATAAGATATATCTTAGGTGAAGGGAAGGACAACACATGATACATAACACACAATAGTCAGCATAACTGGACCATAAGCTAAAAGTAAGGGTCTTAAACGCTACTAGCAAGCTGCCATCTAAGATGCATTGATTAGTCTCAACCACCTGGAACAAAGGAGAATGAGGAATACCATAGATATATGACAAAGATGAGCCCAAGAGACAGGAAGGGCCACATAAACCAGAGACTCCATCAGCCTGAGACCGGAAGAACTAGGCGCTGCCTGGCTACCACCAGTGACTATCCTGATAGGGAACACAACAGAGAGTCCCTGATGGAGCAGGAGAAGAGTAGGGTGTAGAACTCAAATCCAGATTTAATGATCTGACTGAGGCTGGAGAGATTCTGGAAGATACGGCCCATGAACACTCTGTTAGCCCAGAACTGAAAGTATTCCCAGAGCCACCTCTTCAGACAAAGATCCGACTGCACTATCAGACATAAAATCATAATCGTGAAGAGAGTGGTGCTTAGCTCAAATAGATACATACATGAGACTAAATGGACAGCTCCTATCCAGAGACAAGATGAGAAGGCAAAAATGGATAGAAGCTGCTTGAATAGACAACAGAAATCCAGGGTGGAAAGGAGGAGTGTGCTGTCACATTATAGGGAAAGCAACTAGGGTCACATAATGTGTGTATAAATTTTTGTAAGAAAATAACTTGAACTGTAAACTTTAACTTAAATCACAATAAAAAGAAAAAAAAAACTGGGCAAAAGACTTGAGTAGATATTTTTCCAAAGAAAATGTACATATTGCCAATAAGCACATCAGAATATGTTCAGTGTCATGAATCATCAGATTATTGCAAATTCAAACTAAATGAAATACCACCTCGCAGCCACTTGAATGGCTGTTACCAGAAAAACATAAAAAGTGTTAGTGAGAATGTAGAGAAACTAGAACCCTTATCTATTGCTGGTGGGATTGTAAGATGGTGCAGCCAGTGAGGAAAATTGTTTGGCAGTTCCTCTAAATTTAAACATAGAATTTCTGTATAACCAGGAAGTTCACTCCTAGGTATATACCAAAAAGACTTGAAAACAGGGACTCAAACAGATAGCTTGTACTGCAGCGTTCATTGCAGCATTATTCATAATAGCCAAAAAGTGGAAACAACTCATATCTATCAACTGATGAATGAATATATAAAATGTGGGCTATATATACAATGAAATATTATCCAGCCATGAAAAGAAATAAAATACTGATATATGCTAGAGTATGCATGAATCTTGTAAACATGCTAGGTGAAAGAAGTCAGATTCAAAATAACAAATACTGTATTGTCTCACTTATATGGAATGTCTAGAACAGGCAAGTACATACAGATGGGAAGTAGATTAGTGACTGCCAGGGTCTGGCAGAGGGGCAGAGCTATATCTGAAGGGTCACCGACTTTCTTTGCAGGGTAAACAAAAAAAAAAAATTGAAAATGGATAGTGGGGTGGTAGTACAATATGGTAAATGTGAACTGCCACTGAGTTATACATGTGAAAATGGTTGCAGCAGTACATGTTTTGTAATCTGTATGTGTCACAAAAATTGTTTTAAAAGAAAATAGAGAAAAAGACAGAAGTTAATGAGGTTGAAAAATGCTAGCTAACTTAATTGAGGAAAAATGGAGAAAGCAAAAATACCTTGTACTCTGAAAGTAATAAATTGTTGTTAGGTGCCGTCGAGTCAGTTCCGGCTCATAGCGACCCTATGCATTACAGAATGAAACAGTGCCCGGTCCTGAGCCATCGTTACAGTCGTCGTTATGCTGCAGCTCATTGTTGCAGCCACTGTGTCAGTCCACCTCCTTGAGGATCTTCCTCCTTTCCACTGACCCTGTACTCTGCCAAGCATGATGTCCTTCTCCAGGGACTGAACCCTCCTGACAACATGTCCAAAGTATGTAAGACGCAGTCTCGCCATCCTTGCCTCTAAAGAGCATTCTGACTGCACTTCTTCCAAAACAGATTTGTTCGTTCTTTTGGCAGTCCATGGTACATTCAGTATTCTTCGCCAACACCACAGTTCAAAGGTGACAACTCTTTTTCGGTCTTCCTTATTCATTGTCCAGCTTTCGCATGCAAGTGATGCGATTGAAAATACCATGGTTTGGGTCAGGCGCACCTTAGTCTTCAGGGTGACATCTTTGTGCTTCAAAAGTTTGAATAGGTCCTTTGGAGCAGGTTTACCCAGTGCAACGCGTCTTTTAATTTCTTGACTGCTGCTTCCATGGCTGTTGATTGCAGATCCAAGTAAAATGAAATCCTTGACAACTTCAGTCTTTACTCTGTTTGTCATGATGTTGCTCATTGGTCCAGTTGTGAGGATTTTTGTCTTCTTTATGTCGAGGTGCATTCCATACTGAAGGCGGTGGTCTTTGATCTTCATTAGTAAGTGCTTCAAGTCCTCTTCACTTTCAGCAAGCAAGGTTGTTTCATCTGCATAACGCAGGTTGTTAGCGAATCTTTCTCCAATCCTGATGCTCCATTCTTCTTCATATAGTCCAGCCTCTCATATTATTTGCTCAGCATACAGATTAAATAGGTATGGTGAAAGAATACAACCCTGAGGCACAACTTTCCTGATATTAAACCAATCAGTATCCCCTGTTCTGTCCGAACAACTGCCTCTTCATTTATGTACAGGTTCCTCATGAGCACAATTAAGCGTTCTGGACTTCCTATTCTTCGCAATGTTATCCATAGTTTGTTATGATACACACAGTCAAATGCCTTGCATAGTCAATAAAACACAGGTTAACATCCTTTTGGTATTCTTTGCTTTCAGCCAGGAACCATCTGACAACAGCAATAATATCCCTGATTCCAAGTCCTCTTCTGAAACCGGCCTGAATTTCTGGCAGTTGCCTGTCAATATACTGCTGCAGCCATTTTTTGAATGATCTTCAGCAAAATTTTGCTTGTGTGTGATATTAATGATATTGTCCTGTAATTTCCACATTCAGGTGGATCACCTTTCTTGGGAATAGGCATAAATATGGATCTCTTCCAGTCAGTTGGCCGGGAAGCTGTCTTCCATATTTCTTGGCATAGACGAGTGAGCACCTCCAGTGCTGCATCTGTTTGTTGAGACATCTCAATTGATATTGCAACAATTCCTTAGCCTTGTTTTTCGCCAATGCCTTCAGAGCAGCTTGGACTTCTTCCTTCAGTACCATTGGTTCCTGATCATATACCACTTCTTGGAATGGTTGAACATTGACTAATTCTTTTTGGTATAATGACTCTGTGTATTCCTTCTATCTCTTCTTTTGATGCTTCCTGTGTCATTTAATATTTTCTCCGTAGAACCCTTCACTATTGCAACTTGAAGCTTCAATTTTTTCTTCGTTCTTTCAGCTTGAGAAATGCCAAGCATGTTCTTCCCTTTTGGTTTTCCATCTCCAGTTCTTTGCAGATGCCATTATAAAACTTTACTTCTTGAGATGTCCTTTGAAATCTTCTGTTCAGTTCTTTCACTGCATCAATTCTTCCTTTTGGTTTAGCTGCTTGACGCTCAAGAGCAAGTTTCACAGTCTCCTCTGACATCATTCTTGGTCTTTCTGTGTTTTCAGTGACCTTTTGCTTCATGTTTGATGTCCTTTATGTCATTCCACAACTCGTCTGGTCTTTGGTCACTGGTGTTCCATTTATCAAATCTGTTCTTCAGATGGTCTCTAAATTTAGGTGGGAGATACTGAAGGTCTTGCAGAATTCTGTCATTCGATAACATTTGCTTATAAAATTAGCGTTAAGTTAAATAGGGCAGCATATTCCTTGAGGTGACCAGCAAATAGGCACTCCTATACATTGAAACTGAGATACAAAATGGTACCACAATATACCAGAATTCTTGGGGTGCAGCTAAAACAGTGTATAGAAGGAATTTTATACCTATAAATGTCTACATTAAAAATGAAGAAAGAAAAAATAGGTCTCAATTCAATAACCTAAGCTTACATCTTAAGATGTTAGAAAAAGAGCAAACAGCCCAGAACAATCAGAAGAAATTAATGAGCTAGAGAATAGACAAACATCAGAGAATATTAATAAAACCATTGTTTCTTTGAAAGATCAACAGACTGACAAATCGTTATTTAAACTGATCAGAAAAAAAAAAGTGGGCTAGTTATTAAAGTTAGGGATGAAAGAGAGGACGTTACTGCCAGTCTTACATGTATGAAGAGAATAGAGTAAATGGTGGCAAAACTCAGGTAACAGATGAATTTGACAGATTATTAGAAGGACAAAACTAACTTAAAAGGGGACTGTGAAGCAGGATGACAAGATGAATAATTCCCTGCTCTTACGACCTCCTACCACATACACACAACGAGCAGAAATTAAAAGAACCAACCTTGTCAGAATCCTGGAAACCAGTTAAGGGGTGACAGCAAATCAATACTAAATCAAGAAAACCAGATAAGCAAATGCTAAACCAAGAAAAGGTAACCTTTGAACCATAGGGAGGAATTTCTGGGTAGTGTGTATAGTTAAGTGCTTGACAACTAGGTGAAAGGTTGGCAATTCAAACCCACCCTGAGGCACAGCAGAAGACAGCCCTGGTGATCTTTCTCCAAAAAGCCATTGCCTTGAAAATCCTGTAGAACAGTTATTTCCACTCTGAACACATGAGGGCAACTAACAACACCAAACAATAGGAAAGCTTTACTTCTCATCTGGCTCTCACTTCTGCAGCTCAGTGTGATCTTCATAAAAAGATAGCAAATCACATTCCCAAAGAGGGAGGCTGGACAGAGAGGGGAGACTTTATTTACAGTTACTGTTCATTTCTTCTAACTGGAAACCCTGGTGGCATAGTGGTTAAGACCTACAGCTGCTAGCCAGAAAGTCAGCAGTTCGAATCCACCAGGCACTCCTTGGAAACTCCATGGGGGCAGTTCTATTTTGTGTTATAAGGTCACTATGAGTCGGAATCTACTTTGTGGCAATGGGTTTGGTTTGGGTTTTTGTTCTAACCTGTCTGGGGACTTCCTGAAGAAGTAAAGCAAAGCAGACGCATCACTAATGTTGGTGTCATCCCTTCTCTGGTAATTACCACAATATTGTAGCTAAAATACCAGGAAATATGACAAAACCAGTGACTATAAAAACTCCAGCAGCAATGAAAAAAAAAGCATGTGCTTATAGCACATGAAGACGAAACTACTCTACTCCAACCATCGTTGTAATAGGGTAATAATTACAGCTCTGAACAGAGCACATTAGAAGGGTCAAAAAGTAAATTAGCACAGACATCTATCCTTGTAGGTATATTGATACATGTAAGCTGAGCTTATGGAAAAAAATTTGTTGTTATAACTAACTACAGGGATGTTTTCATAAAAAGTAAATTTCTGCTGAAACACTGCACAAAAAATTTACAGACATTTTGATGTTGCCCCTCTGAAAGTGTCACCTGGTGCAGCCCTCACCCTCACACCACTGAAGCAATGCACTAATCTCAGTTTAGCGTGTCTTTGAGCTCACACAGGATTGAGGAGCAGTGGGCAACAACTTAAGGTTGTGGTTGCCTGTAGCTGGCTAAGGTTTAGAGAGTGTCATAAAAGCATACAGTAGGCATCCAAAGACTGAAAGGAGAAACCTGGGAAAGATTTTTTTTTTTTAATTAAGGCTTTTGAAAGCGCTGTGCATACGGAGGATTTGAGAAACATACATGGGTGTCATGGGCAAAACACATGCTCAGAAAATACCCAAGAAAACCCCATGTTTATGCCTTGGGCTGATCCCTAGGATCAGTGCAGTTCAGGCTAATTGCTGAAGGAGGTCAATTTTGCAAAAACTGGGAGACGGTTCCCCCCCCCCCCCCCCAGCATTCAAGGAAACCTCTGTCAAACAGTGACTGGTGGATGGTGCCCAGCTACCATTACTGAACATTTTGAACAAAGATTCTAAGAATAATCCAGATCAAAAGCGGGGAAATGCAGAACAGAATTGCAAAATCTCATACATTCCAGACTTGCAGGTGAACCCCCAAAACTATTGCCATGAGATAGTCTTTAAACCTTAAACCAAAAATTTCCCCTAAAGTCTTCTTAAAACCAAGAAATAGATTAGCTTAAGTAGTAAAATATGTCTTGAGTATTATGCTCTTTTGAGAACTATCTGTATTTGATCAAATTGCCAGCAGTAACTCAAAAGATTAGATAGGAGCCTTAGGGGACAATGAGTTTATGTTAACGAGGGAAGAACAACTCAGAAAAGGAGGGTGAGAATGGTTACACAATTTGAAGAATTATTCATTGTCACTGAATTGCATATGTAGAAACTGCTGAATTGGTGTTTGTTTTGCTGTGTGTATTCTCAGCAACAGTAACAACAAAATAAATAACTGGCTGAACGCAGCTAAGAACCAGAGATTTTAATGTCCATACATGTCAAGAAAAGCAATCTTTTGCAAAAATAGGAGCAGCCATTAAATAAAACACAACTACAGCCTTCAGCAATTACTTTTTTTAAACTGCAAAATGCTGGGAAATTGGAAAAATCTGATTTCCAGAGTTACACATTGTAATATTCAAATATCCTAGTTTCAGCAAAAAATGAGTCATACAAAGGAATAAAAAAGGCCAGTCCATGCAAAAGATCAAAGTAAAGTGACAAACTGTCCAGAGGAAAGCCCACTTACTGGACATATTAGATAAAGAATTTAAAATTACTGTATTATATATACTCAATGAGTTTCAAAAAACAGGGACAAAAAGTAAAGGAAATTAAGAAAATAATGCATAAAAAATGAAAATATCAGTAAAGAGAAAGTATAAAAGGAACCAAATGCTGAAAAGTAAAATTTCGACGTAAAATAATTTGCTGGAAGTGTTGAACAGCAGAATTGAGCTGGCAGAAGAAATAACCAGCAAATTTGAAAAAACAAGAATTGGAATTGTTAAGTCTGAGGAGCAAAAGGAAAGAATAAGGGAGAGTGAAGAGAGCCTTTAAGACTTTTGGGACCCTATCAAGTGGATCGACATATGTATTTGGGAGTCCCAGAAAGAGGACAGAGAAGGGAACAGAAAATATTTAAGAAATAAGGGCCACACTCCCTAAATTTGATGAGAGACATGAACCTACACATCCAAGAAGCTCAACACATTCCAGGTACGGTAATTTCAAAGAGATAACACTGAGACAAATTACAATCAAACTCTCAAAAACTAAAAGAGAAAATCTTGAGAGAACAAGAGAAAAGCAAATCGTGAAACACATGGGTATTTCAGTAAGACTAAATGTCAGTCTGTCCTTACAAACTGTGGAGGCTAGAAGGCAGTAGGATGACTTATTTAGAGTGCTGAAAGAATCTGTAAATCAAGAATTCTGTATGTGACAAAACTCTTTTTCAAAAATGAGGGCAAAATCAAGATATTCCCAGAAAAATGAAAGCTGATGGAGCTTGTTATCATGAGATTTGCCCTACAAAGAAAATTAAAGGGGGCTTTTAAGGTTGAAATGAAAGGGCATTAGACAAAAGCTCAAAGCTGAATGAGGTAAAAAAATCTTCAGTAAATGATTTCGTAGGCAAATACAAAAACTAGTTTTATGATATTTATGAACTGCTTGTTTATCCTACGTGACTTAAAAGACCCATAAAATGCAATTATAAATTTATTTATTGGCAACACGATATAAAGAAATTTGCAGTAAGAACATAAAATGTATGGGGGAGAGTAGAAACAGAATGGTATAAGGACAGAGTTTCATTATGTCGTTAAAGTTGGGATCAATTTAAACTAAGTTATTATAAATTTTGGATGTCAAATGTAATCCCTGTGGTAACCAAAATGGAACAAGCCAAACAAAGATACCTAAAGAGTATACACAAAAGGAAACAAGAACTCCACTACAGAAAAATAAACACAAAAGAAGGCAGTATTAGAGGAAACCGGTATCAAAAAAAAAAAAAAGGTAAAACAAGCAGAAAACAAATAGTAAATTGGAAGAAGTAAATTAAGGCCAAGTTAAACAAATGGAGAAGAAAACTTGGTCCTCCTGTATTCTGTCTACAGGAGACATGCTTTAGATCTGAAGACACAGGTAGGCTGGAAATAAAAGAATGGGAGAAAAAAAATGTTCCATGCAAATAGTAACCAAAAGAGCTGGAATGGCTATATTAGTATTGAAGAGAATTGATGTTAAGTCAAAATCTATTGTAAGAGACAGAGAAAGATATTATGTAATGATACAAGGGTCAGTTCACCAAGAAGACATAACGATTATAAATATATGTGCACGTAGCGTACAATACACAAATATGTAAAGCAGACAGCAGCAGATGAAAAGAGAAACAGTTCTACGATAATAGTTGGAGACTAATCTCCAGTGCATACCGTATTTTAATGTACAAAATAAGTCTGAATAAATTTAAAAACATTAAAATTATACAAAGCATCTTCTCCAGCCACAGTGTAATGAAACTAAAAAAAAAAAAAAACTTGAACTTTTGAAAAATGTGTGGAAATTAAGCAACACACTCTCAAACAACCAATGGTTAAAAGACGAAATCACAGGAAATTAGAAAATATTTGGAGATGAATAAAACTGAAAACACAGCATACCAAAACTCATAGGATGAAGTGAAGGCAGTGCTCAGAGGGAAATTTATAGGTATAAATGTTTAGAATAAAAAAGATTTCAAATCAATAACCTAACTTCGCAATTTGAAGAACTAGATAAAGAAAAAGCCTATGGTTTGAAGAAGGAAGGAAATAATAAAAATGAGTAGAGAGAAATACAGAATCGAAAAACAACAGAATAAAAAAAGAAAGTTTGTTCTTAGAAAAGATCAGTAAAATTAACAAACCTTTAGGTAGACTAATAAGAAAGGTTCGAGCAACTGAAATCATAAATGAAAGTGGAATTTACCCCCACCCCTACAGAAAGAAAAAAGGTTTAAGAAATACAGAAAAAAAAATTGCTAGTTTGGTAATCCAGGTAAAATGGATTATCAAATCTAAGAACAATTTCTTAGAAAAACAAGGTACATAAACTGAAGAAAAAATATCAGACTTAGAAGTGAAAAAATCACATCAGTAGTCAAAAACCTCCTAACAATAAAAGTCCCAGAGCAGGTGACTGCTGATGAATTCTATCAAAGAAGAAGAATTAACTCGAGGGATTCTCAAATTCTTCAAAAAAATAGAAAAGAAGGGAACACTTCCTAACTAAGCCTGTGGAACTTGCATTATTGTGAAATCAAGCCAGAAAACTATGCATGATGAATATAAATGCAAAAATTCTCAACAAAATTCTCCCCACTTTCCCAACTGTTATTCAGTGTAATACTGGATATTCTAAGCAGACTAATTAGACACAAAAAAGAAAGTTATAAAAGCCATCCAAATTAAAAAAAAAGATTTAAATGATCATGATACAATCATCATTTCCAAAGATTCCTCAAGAAAGCTACTAGACCTAACAAACAAATTTAGTAAAGTTGCAAGGTAAAGATCAACACAAAAAATTCATTGTGGTTTATGTGTCTGTAGTGAACCATCTGAAAACGAAATTAGAAAAATAAAAAGGTCCATTTACAATAGCATCTAAAAAAATAAAATACCTAGGAATTTAACCAGGGAGGGAAGACTTGTAGACTGAAACTGTTAAGACACTGCTGAAAGAAACTGATATTAAAGAAGACATCCTTGCTTATGGGTTGAAGATTTTATATTGTTAAGATATCAGTACTACCCAAAGCAATTTACAGATTCAGTGCAATCTAACAGCCTGTTTTTTTTTTTTTTTTTTTGTCAGAAATCAAAGAGCCAATTCTCAAATTCATATGTAATTACAGGTTCCCTACCTAGCCAAAATAATATTCCAAAAGAACGAAGTAGAAGGACTCACATTTCCTAATATGAAAATGTACTGGTACTTCCTGACTTAATACATGTTCAAGTTGAAATGAACCAAACCACTGTGTAGTTTTTTGGGTTTTTTTTACTTCTTTTTTTCATCTTATCATTAGTAATATGTACATGCAGTGTCGCAGCAAATAATTTGCAGATGTTCAGTGTTATGATTTACTGTTCAAAATAACAACTTGGTCTATGAAGTCAGTGTCGAGAGTCTTGATGGATAAGAAGTTGGGCAGCGTTCAGCTTTAACAACACATGACAAGGATGTAAGAATGGGCCTATATTCACAAAGATGCAGTATTGATGCCTGATTTCAAAGCTTTTAAAGACAGAATCATGTTACTTCTTGGAGAAAATGCTACTAGATTTAAATAAAAACCTTTTCTTGTTTATTACCATTCCAAAAACCTCTGACCATTCACAAACATTAACAAAAATAAGCTGCTGGTCTACTATAGAAATAACTATAAGGCCTGGATGATGATTGTGTTATTCAAAGACTGGTTTTTAAGTTATTTCATCCTAGAAGTGTGTGCCCTCTGCCTGGAAAAGAGCATTCCTTTCAAGATTCTGCTGCTACCTGATAATGCTGTCAAAACATGCACCTTATGTAGGTGATCTGTATCAAGATGGGAAAATGTTGTAGCTACTTTGCAGTATGTCAGCTGTGATGCAGCCCATAGATCAAGGTGCAATCTCCAACTTCAAGGCATACTACCTACAGATTATGTTTGCTGAGGCAATAGCTGCAACAGATGGAGGTACAGTAACGTGCGATTTCTGGAAGAATTATAATATTTTTCTATGTCTCCAGAACATTGCATCTTCCTGGAAGTTACAGAAAAACACATGCAGGGGATATGGAAAAAATGGCTGAGTTAATGTGAACACACTTAAAGCATTTGATCAGCATAACATGATAGAAGAGAATGGTGGCAAAATCATCCATATGGCAAGATGCTCAGTTTAGAACTTGATATCCTGAGGTGGAACAGCTCATAGGTGTCAAAGGAGGGAAATTGACAGGACTCAGTGGATCTTGAAGGAGAAAGAAATAATGAGGAAGAGGAAAGAAAAATCAAAATTTTTACAGCAAAAGGATTAGATGACTTTTTTCTGAACTAAATCTGGGGCTTCAGTTGCTTGAAATCGTGGACCCAAATGCTGATCGCTTTGCAGAAGGCAATAGGCAGATTTGGGAAGCAGTGAGATATTACTGCAGAATCTATACAAGAAAAAAAAAATTACCATACAGATAACTATTGCTAATTTTCTGACTGCAAATACCTTCTCCATTCCCAAGGATAATCCAGATGATCCACAACATTCTGCAGTGTAGTTATTACCACAGGTGACAAAATGTCAAGATTGTCTAACTCTTCTTCATTGTTGAAGTAAATTTTTATGATTTGTGTATTTTTTTCTCTATGTATGTATTAAAACATCTGTAAGTTTTTATGTAATGTTTCCAACCCCCAAAGATTGGATTTATAAAGATACTACTGGAAAAAAAGGCAGTAATAATGAAAACTGGAAAAAAAAAAAAAAAGGTGGGGGGCGCTGGTATTTGGCTTAATGTCAGAACAAACAGAGAGGCTTATTAAGGGTTTAAAACAATTGCAACGCGGTAACTACACAGCCCATTGAAAATGGAGCCATGTGGTTCCAGGGCAGTTTCCTTATACAAGTATTCTTTGGGGTAAAAAGAGGCATAGGAAGGGCAATTACAGGAAAATCAATGAATATTATATTAATTACACTCTGATTGCTTACTGATTACAAATAGTACAGTGATTACAGATAGCTTCACTTAACCCTTGGGGGATATGGTTGCACATCCTGGTTTTGACTACCCGTATTCAAATAATGCAAATGAGAAAACTCCTTACAAACCCTGGAGTAACAAACACAAATTCTCTAAAGTGGAAAGAAAAAGAGCTGCAATTCAAAACACAACACAAAAGGGTAACTTACGAAAGAAGAGGATGTCTATAAACTCAGAGAGGCCAACACAAAAGGAGTGGAACTAAAACCCAGGAAATTTCTACCAAGTTTCCCAGCCATGGGGAGGGAACAATTGGGTGCAGGGGGTCCATGTTTGGTATCATGTGTTTGATCTCTCACCACAAAATGGGGCACTCAGTGATTTTCTCTGTTTTGCTTCCAATACCAAACTGTTAAAAATAATCAAAATTCACCAAAATTTGAACAGATGGTTGATTCTGAGCAGTTATTTTATATGCATACAGGGAGACCATTTTGATTTTAGAAAAAGCAAATGGCTCAAGCTAGCTATAATGAGGTTATAAAGGGGAGGGAGACACATAGAAGATCAGTGTTGGCCAGTTTTAATGTGAGTGATTAAGCCCTCCCCTCCTCCTTTACTGAGATCCACTGATAGCAGTTTACTTCTGGCCTGGCTGCTAGTAATTTGGCCTTCTACCCACCTGCAGCATAAAGCTTTTTTGAGATTTGAACAACTATGCTTTTCTAGTAGGCAGACTTACTTTGCTTTAGAGCAGCTCCTGCCAGTCTTTTGCAGTTTGAATCAGGCTTTTCAGGGTTAGTACTTAATTTCATAGATAAGAAAAGCCTTAAAATCAAAGTTAGTTGTTTGTTATTTTTCCTATTAAACAGAAACAAACCAAGTTCTAATTAATATATGAACAGATAAGTAAGTGCAGTATATCCATAGAGTGGAATATTATTCAGCCATCAAGTGGAATGAAGTCTTGATACAGGCTACAACATGGATTAAGGTTGAAAAGTATGCTTTCTTGATTATGCTTATAGTTGCACTGATGTGCAACTTATCCAACATTTGAATTAAAAACCCCAAAAAACCAAACTCATTGCTGTAGAGTTGATTCCAACTCAGCTCTCACCTTTCAAGGTCTCCCTGCTCCCACCACCCTGGGCCCCTCCTGGCCACAGCATGTGTGAGGCCCCGTCAGTCCCTCCCTACTCTTAACCCGGCTACCAGGGAGCTGGGTCCCTGCCTAGGGTTGGAACATAGTGAAGTAGAGAAAGTACATTTTCATTACTGTTCTAGTATTGAAGTAGAGAGAATATATTTTCTGATGTTTTAGTATAACTATATAAACTAATTTTGGAAATGTAGTACTTGCTCTGAAATCTGTCCAACTATTGTTCACTTTGAAGAAAAATAGGTAATCAGTTTTTTCTCACTGATTAAACTATGTTCCTCTCCCAGGGTGCAAGACACACAGGATCAAAGTAGCTGAACAAAACTCAGATCAATCTTGTGACTGAAACCAGGATGGCGTGAAGAGACTGGCAAGACTCCAAGATGACATGAAGATACTTAGACATGTCCACCTCAAAGAAAAGTCAGAATTCCTAGAAATCTCTAAACCCTGACCTTCCCCCTGTAAAACCATCCAGTTAGCCCTTTAGAGTTAGAATTTGGGAGGAGTTTTACCCCCTCTGTCTCTTGGATACTGAAGTTCAATAAAACTCCCTTGCTGCTTACCTCCTCCTGACTCAGCATTGGCTTTGCGGCTGGCTGGCGACTTGAATTCTCGATTTGCAGCAACAAATTCTGGTGCCCAGTGTGGGGCTCTTTGCTTCTTGAGGGGAGGAGGCCCTGGGTGGGGGCTCGACCAGCCAATTAACCCTTAAGTGGCCACTGGAGGCTTTTTCCCCACTGAGTAAAGGAAATATTGCCTGGTCCTTATTTTCATCACTTCACCTCTGGTCCCTAACCACACAGAACCAAGGTAAGCAGGGAACAAGACGGGCTGTGGGAAAAACCCCTGGGGCAAGTCCGAGGTTCCTGTCGTGTTGTGTTTAGGGCCAGGGCAGACTGAGTAAGCCCCAGGGGAGTGGTGGTGGTGGTAGGGACAGGGGTTGGGTTAGACTCTTGGTTTCCGAAGCAAGTGCTGCTTCAGATTACTGACCTTGTAAGTAGGTTCGCATAAGGGACTCTTGGTGACCCTAGAGTCTTGCTTTTGGTTTTTAGATGTGTGAGTAAGCTTGTGGCTGGCAAGATTACCTCTGTCATCCTAGGGTTTGAGATTGCTTTGAGTGAGTGTGAGGCTGGCCAAGTAGCTGAGTGTGTATGTGTGTGATCTGTGTGCATACCAGTAAAATTGCCTGTGTGAAACTGAAGAGATCTTGTGTCATCTTCATCAATGTGCTAATTCTCATTTGAACAAAATCTGTTGTCAGATTCATGAATATTTTTGGTCCCAGTCCTTTAATTGTGGCAGTCTGTCCCGTGGGTCATCAAGAGTCTACCATGCCCAAGGTGTCTTAGAATAGCGTCGAAGTGAGAAGAGGGGTATATGGCTGAATTAAGCCTAATTAAAAAAGTAGTAGACTTCAGGTAGACAGTGCAGTTGGCCATCATCAGGTTCAAAAGGAAAGAATCAGCCCGTTAATAACTACTAAACATTTGAAAACGGTACCCAGCATGGCTGGGAGACTCATCAATCCCTGCTGAGTCCCTCCTGGGGTGCATACTAGCAAACTGGAAAATGATAGAGTTGTGAACCCATGATTAAAATAATAATAATAATGTTGTTATACAATAAAGTTCGGCGTCAATATCAGTTAAAAAAAAATGAGGAACATCAGCCACAGTATGGCTCCTTGATTTTTAGTGTGATTTTTCAGCTTGACTTATTTTGCAAAAGACAAAAAATGAGTTGAAGTCCCCTGTATCCCAAGCTTTTATGTGTCTTTACCAAACTTTAAACCCCTCTAACCAGCTTCTTTTCCAGGGAAAGCCGAAACCAGAGGGCCCCGTTTTAGAAGGATGGGCTCCAGCCACTGCTTAGGCTCCCCCTCCCTGAAACAGGTGAGGTGTGACAGAAGCCAAGGGGTCGGACTGTGGAGAGACAACAAGATGTCCTACTGTGGTGGGTTAGCTGGATTTTAACCTGGCCCCTCCACCAGGGGCTGATAGAGAAAGAATAGACAGTGTGGATCCGACTCCATCAGGTATGGCCTCCCAGCCTCATACCCGTCAGGGTACTGTTTTGGTGAGGGTGCCCCAGGAGCCCAGGTAATGGCAATATCCCTTGAGAGAATTTCAGCCAGAATAAATGCCGAGCGGAGACCACAAAGACAAATTCTGGTAGCCTTTAACATCTTCAATTATAGAGACCAGAAACAGAGAATGAAACAAAAGGTGGCCTTGCTGGCAGCTGCCCTAACCCCTTCAGGCCCAGAAAAGAGGCAGAGAGCTGGACAAAAAAAAAAAAAAAAATCTAAGGTTTTTACTTGAAGATTTTTGGTGAAATAAAGTATTGTTTCGTGGTAATTTATGATGAACTCCTGACAAGTTGAGAAGCCACAAAATTTTTGTTAAAAAAAAGTACTAAAAAGATTTATTTGACATGTTATAAATTACATAAAATGTGTTATTATAAATCATAAGCACCTGATTCTTTCTCTTTGGGTTAAAATTTATGTATTTCCTCTTGTGTTTCTGCCTAATATTAGACAACAAACATGGAATATATGCCATAATCTTATTATTATTTCTTTATTGCTAACTTTATTGCAATTTTTTTTTGAAACTTTTTTTTAAAGCCAATGATTTGATTGGAGAATTAAAATCATCTACCTATGAAGCTATGTTTTTACTATTCAGGTATTTAGAGGCTTGAAATCATGGTATATTCCTAATATGTCCTGACTATATGGTATTAAGACTCAAAATTATTATGTTTAAAGTTCTGTAAAAATATGGCTAATGGTTATATTTAGAAATACTTTTATTTAAAGTCTTTTTTTTTACTGATTTTGTTTGACCTTTACATTATGCTTGTAATTAATTTCTATCAGGTCTTTCACTATGAAGAGTTATGCTTGTAAGTTAATCATGACCATATTAAGTTTTGTCATCTGCAGGTAAATTTTTACTTTGCTGATTTTCTGAAACATTTGACCAGAATATCTCAACAACAAAATATGGACTATATTAGTCTTATGAAAAAGACTGTAACTAGGTTCAATCAAGATTTTCAGAACTCCTGTGCAAAATTGATGAGTCCGCATACTGCAGTCAATCCATAATCACTTGAAACAGGCATTAACTACATAAGGCTGTGTAAACAAAAAGATACTATGGGTTTTACATAAAAATATTGTTGCTATTTAGTCTTTCTAAAAATAAATACTTTCAGCTCCTATTTTCTAGATAAAGAAACCATTTTCCTCCTGCTGCCAGATTAAGGTCTATGTATGCCCTGGGACAGTCAAGCCAATGAAATAAATGTACTTCAAGTCAGAAAGAGTGACAGAACATTAATATATCTTAAAGAAACCAGGTTCTCAGAGGAGGCTGGACCACATCGCTGAGGCACCATTCTGTCTTAGGTTTCACTTCGGCTTCTGAAAAAGTGACCCATGATTGTTAATAGGTAAACCAAGGAGAGGCAGCTTGCCCTTGAGGAGAACCCTTAGTATGTTTTAAACAAATTAACGAATTAACTCTTCCAGCAGGAGAAGATCATCCTGTATTATTTTGCTAATCATGTATTCTTTAATAGAAACTTGTTTGTCACATGAAAATTTTTCTATACCCTCTGCTTTCTCTAGACAAACTTTGTGTGCTTTATAGATACATGTTTTTTGTGTGTGATAAATTCAACTACTTTAGATAATCCTTTTTTAACTGACAGGGAATTTACATGAGTAATCTCTTATTTAGAGTCCTGAAGAATGCAGGGGACAATACACTTTGAAAACCTTAAGATTACCTATAAGTATTCATAGTAGTGATCTAAAATTTAGATCAGGCGATCCCTGGAAACTCTGTGGAGCAGTTCTACTCTGTCCTGTAGGGTCGCTATGAGTTGGAATCAGCTCCACCGCACTGGGTGGGTTTTAATGATCTAAAAATATTAGAAAGGAAATGTTAAATTGTTACCCATTGAAAAACAAGAGTCAGAAGAAAGCCCATTGGTCCAACACTCAGGGCGTAGTTAGTGAATTTAATTCCTACTTATAGTTAAATTAGAAAAATCTTTTGAAAAATGTATCAATCACTATGGGACAAATAGCAGAAAAAGTTGCCACTGGGATAAAAACACAACAACAATCATGGACTTCGTTAAGCCAAGGTGACATAAGGTAACGAAATAGACTTGAGATTTTTTTTATCCCCCCAAAAAGGTATAACCTGCACTGTAACAAATACCTCTTGTTGCACTTAGATAAATAACACAGGAGAAGTAGAACAAGTAGAATTGGACAGCAAGCTACCTGGTTACACGCTATAACACCCTTACATATACCAGATTTGTTTGGTTGGTTACTGTCAAGAATAAGTACATGAGCTAGATCACTACTGCGAGATAGTCCTGATGGTATTAGGCATAATAAAATATATCGTCTATTGTCTTATACACTTAAAAGGCAAAAGAAAAAGCCCCAGGCTAAAATGTTGATGCACATTAAGTCTGCAATTCATAAAAACTTTTCTGAAGATCCTGGTGAAGAACCAGATGGTATCCAGTGGAAAACCAGCACGATGAGTTTAAAGAGCTTGAAATGGCTGCCATCTAAGAACTCGATTAAGTCCAGGTATTGATCATCAATGGGTTATCTCCAATTTCCAGTCAAAAAGAGAGAATGATTTAAGAAATAATATTAGAGTTATTATTCCCTGTCCTTAAAATTGAAAATGTGACCCAGTGGGAGCTGGGCTCACAAGGTCTCGCAAGGACTCAAAAGGACACATCAATTGAGTGCTAAGGTAAAGACAAGAGATGAGACAATCTTAGAAATTATCTTTTAAGAAAGAAAAATATCTTTTAGGAAACCTTTCACATAAGCGAGAACACAAAAGATTCCTTTTTTTCTACTAATATTTGGTGAATGGAAAATTTGTTGGGCTAATAAAGACCCTCCTGTGACTGTCAGTTACTGAAATCTGTACAAATGATTGTTAAAAATGACAATTCAAAATATGAAATCACAGTTCATAGCCAATTTGTAAAAAGGTGAAGCTTTCAATGGTTTTGCACATATTATGCTTTGTAATATTCTTAAGACATTAGGAACATGCTTGTCTGCTTCCCACTTTTGCCTTTTTAAAATACGAACCAGTTAAAAGCCTTAAGTGACTATTCAAGAGACAAAACAAAGACCAGTAAATAAGTATCATAAAATAAGTGCTGTGGCGATATTAAGAGTTGTTTTTACTCTAGCCCTTTTACTAATCTCTATTTTAATCTTTGCATGCATTGTTGTTCTTTGTAGACAAGCTTATGTGTCTTAGTGTATGCCTTAATGAGTTGGTGCCTTCTACCCCAAAAGATAGTTTGGGAATGAGATGAAAGGATAAGGGAGTTCGGCATGAACTCAGATAGAAGACCATTCTAACTTTTGGAAATTGTACTGTCCTGGAGCGAATTTTTGAGGGAAGGAGTAGAGGAGGCACAGAATGCAGCTACAGTGTTAGAGGAAGGAAGTGAATGATTATAGCAGTTTAGAGAAATGTGGAGCTATAGCAATCCAAAGGTAGTGAGAGAAATGAGAAAATGTAGATAAATACTGTTTTTAGTCATCTACTGCTGCTGTAGCAGAAATAACCAAGTGGATGGCTTTAACAAAGAGAAATTTATTCTTTCACAGTCTAGGAAGCTAGAGGACCAAATTCAGAGTCCCAGCTCCCAGGAAAAGCCTTTTTCTCGGTAGGTTCTCAAGGATGGTCCTTGTCATAAATCTTCCCCTGGGTCTAGGAGTTTCTTAGCACAGGGGCCTCAGGTTCAGAGGGTGTGCTTCATTCTTTCTTGGTGGCATGAGGTCCCTCTCTTCTCTGTTTGATTCTCTTTTATATCTCAGAAGAAACTGACTTAAGATACCTAATCCTGTCAGTTGAGTTCTGCCTCATTGACAATAACTGCCTCTAATCCTGCCTCATGAACATCATAGAAGCTAGGATTTACTACATCTAGAACAATCACAGGTGGACAACCATACAGTATGCAGAGTCATGGCCTACCCAAGTTTACACACATTTGGGGGGGACACAGTTCAATCCATAACAAATATGTACTTAGACATTGGAATATGTGTGCGTGATACAGGCTTAGAATGATGGACATAAAAATAGAGTGAAGGGAAGGAGTGTGCTATTTCATTAGAGGGACAGCAACTAGGACTATATATAAAGGTATATGTAAGTTTTTGTATGAGAGACTGACTTGGTTTGTAAACTTTCATATAAAGCATAATATGTATAGAGACAAAAGCAATCACAGAAACTAGTAGATATGGAGGGAGAACAGAGAGAAAAAGACAAACCAACAGAGAATCACACAGGGAGAAAGACAGTCAGAAATAGAGATATACAAATAAAAATGGGCAGAGATACAAAAAGAAACAGAGGGACAGACAAGGAGAGAAATATACATGTAAACACAGAGATGAAAACAAAGCTTGTTCAAAAGGTCCAGCCAATGGAAGAGATGGGAAAAATCAGTAACACTGATCCAAGGGAGAGAGGCCAAAAAAAAGAAATCACAAAGAGCAAGAAAACGGAAGGAAGGACAGAGATGGAAGAATATATAGACATGAGAGAGAAAAAGAGAAACGCAGACAGAAAACAAATAGACAAAATTAGAGACGGAGCAGCAAACAAAAAATACAGATATGGGGAAATAGAAGAAGGTAGCCAGATTAAAACACAAAGAAAATCAGAAAATAGAGGCAGTACTGGAAAAAAATACAGAACTGAGAGGGTTAGTGAAATGGAGACAGGAAAACAGAGACAAAGGCTGTAAAAGACAGTTTATACTCTAGGCTTAATAACCTTAGCAGGCTTTGTATACTCTTTCTGTCACATGTATCAGTAAATAAACACAAATATTCCATGTATCCCTCAGGGCACGCTGAGGCCTGGTAAGTGACAGGAGAGTGGGGTAAATGGGAAGGTACTGATTTGCTACCACCTAGACCCAGTCCACATTCTGCACAGTGGAAGGAGGCTTTCCACTCATGGAATTACTGTGGCTATCACTATGATCAAAGGCCTTTGCCATCTTCACTTCTACCACACATAGCAGCCAAAGCAGAGAGCTCTAGCTGAGCATGGAGCGTGCCAACAAGACTGACAGTGAATTCAGCATTAAGGTCAAGTCTGAATACGTTTTCAGTTGTGTTTGTACTCCCAACATCTCCAAGCCCTGGAAGGGGATTGGAAGCAGAAGGTGAAAAACCACTTGGGGATACAGCCAACATGTAGGTCCCTCTCCCACTGCTCTGTCTGGGCCAATTTTCCATGGAGGCACTCACTTTGTTGTTAAAATAACTGTTGGAGTTAAGTCTATTCCGATTCATAGCGACCTGACAGGACAGAGTAGAACTGCTCCGTAGAGTTTCCAAGGAGTGGCTTGTGAACTCGAACTACCAATGTTTTGGTTAGCAGCCAAGCTCAACCATTTGTTGGCAGCTGTCATCAAGTCAGCTCCAACTCATAAGGATCTGATGTATAACAGATGAAACACTGCCTGGTTCTGTACCATCTTCATATGCTTTGGTATGTTTGAACCCATTGTTGCAGCTACTGAGTCATGATGATCCTCTACTGCCGATCGGCCAGCATGAAGACTTTCCCCTGCCCAAGACCAGCACCTGTTTGCACCACTTATGTTCTGAGTGCCAATTTTTATCAAACTCTGGGCACCAAAAACACCATGGTGACTAAAAACTACAAAGCCCTTATGGAGCTTATGTTTTATTGGAGAACTAGGAAAGCAGAGAAGGAGCCCTGGTGGTACAATAGTTAAGCACTTGGCTGCTAACCGAAAGGTTGGTGGTTTGAACGCACCAGCCAGTCCATGGAAAAAATATGTGGCAGTCTGCTTCTGTAAAGATTGTAGCCTTCGGAACCCTATGGGGCAGTTCTACTCTGTCCTGTAGAGTTGTTACAAGTCACAATTGACTGATTGGCAATGGGTTTGGTTTGCTTTTTTTAGATAATAAGAAAACAAATATATAGCATGTATGCAGGTGAAAAATATCCAGAAACTGTTCAATTAATGCTATGTGCTGTTATTATATAATGCTCATTCATTTGTAGTGGTTGTTGAATAACCCCTGTGCACTAGGCTGTCTTCCAGATATGTAAGATACATCAGTGTTTAAATGAAAACAAAAGTCTAGCCACTGAGGCCTGTTTCTATTGAGGGAAGATAATAAGATAAATGAAAAATAAAATACATTGCAAATTAATAAGTTTAAATCACATAAATGCCAACGTCAATCTTCATTATTCAATATATCCTTTAGTTTCTAGAAACAGAACAAAACAGATCTCATGGAGCATTCCTAGTGAGAGGACACAGATATTAATGAAGAAAACAAATAAATGCCCAAAATAATGGTCGATTTGGGTTAAATTTAAGAAAGAAGATAAATAATTTTGTGATAAATAATAACCAGAGGGGCTTGCTTTTATACAGACTGTTTGAATCTAATTCAACAGTTGTGAATTCTATTGAAAAGCTACTAGATATAGGGCACTGTGTTCAGCCCTGGATAAATGAGTATACAGAAATAGGTAAGGTCTCTAAATTTTTTTTTCTTTTTTTATGTACCATCTAGAGGCTACACTGCTCACTAAAACCTCTCAGCCCCACCACTGACTGGTCTTGCAGAAGTGACTTAGTGGTAGAGATCTATGAAGAAAAATTAAAGCAGAGAATGAGGCTAGGAAGTGCTGGAAAAGATGACAGTTCAGTTTTAGATATAAATAATTCCTGAGAAAAGATCTAAAATGGAAACATGGTTAGCTTTTTCCAGAAATGGTTAAGATAACATGATGGCAGTAGTGGAATAAGAGATGGATAACACCTATCTCATAAGAATGCCTGGTGCATGGTAGGTGCTCTCTGAATGGTTATTTCTGTCTCTTCCTGGCACCTCATCAGAATCTGGCGTCCCATGATTGGAAAGGAGGGACTAAAAGAAGTCTCAAAGGCTGGGTTATACCTGCCCACCACTCTCCATAGGTTGTACCAAGTATGCTTTGATGTGCCTACCTGTCAAGGGGACACCATCAAGGTCTTCCTGGTGAGGGACTACCCCTCAGCTAAATTCTTTGTCACGGTAGCTATACTTGTGTTCCTCTACTCCATGGGGACCTTGGCCACCTACATCTTCCTGCAAAACAAGTACCAAGAGAAAAAAGAGCCCATAATGATGAGTTCCCACAGCCATTCATATGGAGGGGCCATGGGGACATGGAATTTCAGGGACACAGCCATGCTCATAGGCCACACGCACAAAGGCATACAGCCTACCAAGAATTCTAGACAAAACCAATATAGACATGCATGCTGATGCTGCTCTCAGGACATACCAGGTATGTGATCAGAGCTACAGTAGCCACCCAGAATCTTAGAGAAGCCTACCTGTGAGCACATGCCACCAAAGGCACAGAGAACTGAGAACTCTCATACAACCAAAAGCCCAAAGAAAGCAATATGTCTACAGTGTCACTTTGGCAGATGTACATGTCATCATTCCACACAAATAGGCCAATTCCTACACAAGTGTGTTTATTCACACCTGTTGTAGGCACAAACATTAAAGGCAGAAGGACCCCAAAAGTTACACTTCCACACAGATATTTTTCCGTAGATGCAATTACACGTTGAGTCATTCACATGTTTATTTTCTTAAACCCATTTGGATAGACCGTATCCCAAAGGAAATGCTGAGAGTTTGAAGCACAGATGGATTAGCTAGTAAGGAAGGTATGCCCAGGCTTACTTGTGCCTACATACTAATCTGTAGTGCACAATCTCATGGCTTTCATGGTACAGGAATGTTGGGTGTAAAGATGGCCACAGATCATAAAAACCTAATCTCTGGCCTCAGTAACTGTGTAATGAGCTGCACATGTTGAAGAGCCAGCTGGGATAATAGAGAAAGAGAAAAACAGGAAATTTAAGCAAAGTTAGATCCCTGGAAGAAGCATGGCACAAAACAGCCTTGAATGCCGAGTTGGACTTGAAATAGCTAATGCTGTAGTTCCCCAGGAACGTTGATCAATATCAGATTGTTAGACATAAAAGATTTCTGAATGAGGATCTGGTGACCCACTAGTTATCAATTGTGTGAGCTTTGGCATTTCAGCCACTCTTTCTAAGCCTCAGTTTCTTTATCTGCAAAATGTAAGGGTGGCTTTAGACACCTGCCTTATCTAAAAAATCGTATGTGCAGTACCAACCTGCTTGGTTTAAAAAAAGTCCATTTACATTGCTATGGACTGTGTTACCTTGAACAAGTTCATCAGCATTTCTAGGCCTCAGTTTCTCATCTGCAAAATAAGAATGGTACTAAGTAATTGAAACATGCAAAGTGCTTAAAAGAGAGCCAGGCAAACAGTAAGGACAAAGTTTTATGTTTATATGAGTATTTTAATATCAGAGTTGTTAATTGCTGTGGAGTCCAATTCAACTCATGATGACTCAGTGTATGTAAAGCAGACCTGCTCCATGGGGGGAGGAGGGAGAGGTTGAAAGCTGGCTGGTGGGTTCCAACCACCCACCGTTAAGGCCAGCCCTTAACCACTGTGCCAGTAGGGCTCCAGAAAATACATAAATATATATAAATAAATGATGTGCAAATACTCCCATATGTGGTACTGTCAGCTCTTAACATACCCAGTAATCGGAATTGTAACAAGTCCCTCCCCTTCCACCTGCCCTGGTGATTCTTCTGTAGATTGATGTTCACACCCTAGGCTTTAAGGGTATGCGTTTCAGACAGCTCCACTCTTCTGGAGCCCCTGGGTCCTTGCCTCACCCTGCCCATCCCTGCCTGTGGCCTCAACGTTCCCAGGGGCCAGCAGCCAGGCTTTGTCTCCCCACAGGTATTCAGCTTCTTGAATCTGGTATTCTGGGTAGACAGCCTGTGTTTGGTGTTCAAGGAGACTAGCTGAGCCTCCCAGTTCCCTCACTCAACACTCCGGCCCTCTGAGAAGCAGCTCCGGCCCCCCAGAAACACTGCTAGACGGGCTACTGGCCCCAGGGCAGTTACTAACTATACTGCCCTGAGCCCAACTAGGGGGTGACAGCTATTATGCTATCCAGGCCAACTATGGCCAGGAAAGCCAATACCTGCTGGGTGCGCCCCCCTCTTTGTCTAATTAGATATGATCTGTGAGTGACTGCCAAGGAAGGTACTAATAGAAGATGTACAAATCTTTGAACCAACAAGAAGCAGGGGAAAACGGTACAGGCCAGTAAGGACAGAAATTTGAGGAGCCAATACAGAGGAAGAGTTACATGCTAAGAGTGAAAAGTTAGCTCAAGAAGAGTGCAGAATAATGCTGAAGACCTGTAGCCTACTGAACTAATGAGCATGGAAACTTAATAATTTGATTAGCACAATTTTTTAAATTGTCATCTCTGCACTGGAATGTGAGACCTGTTAATAATCAAAACACAAAGAAATTAAAACATAGGGTTTATTCAAGCAGTTATTCTATATGCATATAGAGAGACCATTCTGTTTCCAAAAAGAAAAAGAAAAACAAGATTCAGTATAAGCTGGTTACAATGAAACTTTTAAAAACAAAAGGAAAAAACATGGAAAATCAACCATTAGCTGATCTTTGCCCCAATCTCCGTTACTGAGATCTGCTGCCGTCAGGCTGAAAATGAAACAGGCTGCTCTGCCATGACATGAATGAAGTAGAGAAAATACATTTTCTCTAGTGTTTTAAATATTAAGAGAGAATATACTTGCTAGTTTGTTTTAGTATAGCTGTATAAACTGATTAATCTCTAGTTTTTAGAAAATGGTGCAACTTCTGTTCAAGATACAGCTGAGCAGCCTGTTCCACTCTTAAACATAACAAATACCTTACACCATGTTTTCTCCTATTCACAATGGGTGATTGAGAGTTTGACATGACTAATGCCATAATGATGCTCTAAGTAACTTCTAGACCTTTTTATATAGCACCAGCTGCACTGGTCTCTTCCAAGGGGGTGTGGAGCTCTCTCAGCTCCTGTGGCCTTGGTCTCTCTTTTCTTTTTTTGCTCTCTTGAGAAATGGCCAGAAACCCTGGTGGCTTAGTGGTTAAGTGCTACGGATAATAACCAAAGGGTCGGCAGCTTGAATCTGCCAGGCGCTCCTTGGAAACTCCATGGGGCAGTTCTACTCTGTCCTATAGGGTCACTATGAGTTGGAATCAACTTGACAGCACTGGGTTTGGTTTGTTTTTTTTGGTTTGAGAAATGGCCTTCAGGCTGCAAAACGGCAGAAAGGCTCCTAACATTTTTAATCTACAACTTTCTTTCTTGCTCACTATCTCAGCCAAGTGGATTTGGCAGGACAGTTCCGCTAGCCGAGAGATTCTTATGAGTTTTTTCAGCCTGTTACAAACATACAGATTAGAGTGCAGATGTCTGACAGGCATATCTTTAGTATAATAAAGAGTTTCTTGTAGTTGTTATGTGATGTATAAAACCATCTGTGGGCTATGTGATTAAAAACATTAGGTAACCCTGACCTTCCCCCTACAAAATCCTCCTGCTAGCTCGTTAGAATTAGACAGAATTTGGGAGAAATTTAACCCCCTCTGTCCCTTGGATACTGGTATTCAATAATGCCCTCTTTTACTGCTTACCTGGTCCTGTCTCAGTACTGGCTTTGCAGCAGATGTCTCAAATCCGCAATTTATGGTAACACGAACAGGACCCACGTCGTTTTTCTCTCTTCTAAATACATTCTTGACAGCTCAGTTACTTTTTCCTTGTTGAATTTTTACTAATGACTAATGCCTTTCTCAGGCTGTGGAAAACAAATGATCTGATCTAAGACAGTCTTAGGAGCACCGAAACCACCCCAGGAGACCTGTCACCCCATGGGCAGATGAGGTAATACCATGATCATTGAAACCAGAGAAGATGACATTCCACAAGTTCCTAAAACCCATGATTTTGCCCTATAAATCTTTCAGCCAGCCTCCATGTGGGGGAGACAGGGTTTGGAGGAGATTATTCCCCTCTGTCTCCTGTGTATCGATATACAATAAAGCTCTTGCTACTCATCTCACCCATCTCAAGACTTTTCTATCTATAGCAGGCAGCTCTGACCCACAAAAATTGCACGGTAACAACATAACAAGGGAAGAGATAGATTTTTCTCTGAAGTTACTGCGTCTCTAATCCTCTTTATGTTTCTGTGTCTCTATAAGCCAGCGGTACCAGCAAGTTCCCTCCCCCATATTCTCCCCCGCCACCCCATGTCCAACCATGCTATGCTAGCAGTTTCCATTGTTTATAAATAAGCCATGTACCACATTTAGAGTCAGCCCCCTACCTAACACTCTCTGTTTCACCCAAGTCCATGGGTCCCTTGTTGCCCTTCAACTGTGTCTCCTGGAGTTGGGAGATGCTGGGCTACGACTACGGTGGGGCAGATTGCAGCTGCTTGAGAAGAGATAACAAGACTGTGGCTTTCTACTGTGTTCCTGCCACAACTCTAGCCTTGACTCTTGCAACTAGGTCAAAGAAGGAGCCATTTGGGGGAATTTGATATACTGAGTCCAAGAAGAGGGCAAGTTAGAAAGGGATGGGGATTTCAAGTTCCTGATATTTGGGTCTTAGGTCTGAAGAAGAGGATGCCCTGGAGTACTGTCTAGGAATAAGTGTGATAGCTTGGAGGGAGGCTGATAGTATGATTCTAAAAGGGTATTTCGGTGAGGTTGCAGGTGAGGTTTCTGAATGGGTTCGTAGGTGGGGACTGTTGTAGAGAAAAACTTGAATCCTGTTTCAAGTTAAAACAGAGAAGTTTATTAAAGGTTTGAAACAATTACAACTGGAGATCTACATAGCCCATTGAAAATGGAACCAAGTAGTCCCAGGGCAGCTTCCTATACAAGTATCTTCATGGGGTAAAAAGAGAATCAAACTGTAGGGAGGGCAATTACAGGAAAATCAATATTGTACTAATTGCACTCTGATTGGTTACTGATTACTAATAGTAGAGCTGATGATTACAGATAGTTTCACAGGATACTTTCATCATGGTAACAAGATCTTTACATGTATTTTATCCATCTAGCCAAAGTATCTTGTGGGCGACAGCACTATTCCTGAGTATGAGTATTTTGAGGAGTGCAGATGGTCACTTGGTTAAGAGCCCTTGGGGCATATGGCTTCACATCCTAGTTTTGACCCCCAAGGAAAAACATGTTTTTCTTGAAAAAAAAAAAAAAAATAGCTGTTATGCCTCTGTCTCACTGTACTGAAAGTTGTCTTTTCCTGAGACAACAGTAACCAAAAAAATGGAGTTAGAGCTCAGACATTAGGCTAGCCATTTTACTAAAGCCAAATGCCCCAATTCTGGAGATCTCACACAAGCCTTACCCATTGTTTTCTATTCCCTTTTACCAACATGGCTTTCTGTAGTTGACACTGAACAGGAAGTCACTAACAACTTAGAGTGAGTGATACCGTACCCAGAAGTAAGTCACTATCAGATTCAAGGACCACTGGTCAACTGAACACATATCTATTTTTTCTGATCTTTCCCAAACCTTCGACCCGGCAGCAAAGTTATTGCTGGTGCCACCTATTTCAGCTTTGGAGACCCCTTAATCCAACAGCCACATTCACACTATTTTCTGGGTGGGGCCACAGGATTGGTATGCCTTGGATGACCAACATTTAACTTTTACCGTAGCAACTCACTTTATGGGGTTCATCTTTACATGCAGCATTTATTTTCCCATGATATCATCCCTTAGCCTTTCACCTGGCTTCAGCATTGTCTTCAGGGTGTTTGATTTTAACTCAGCTGTCACCCAAGGTGGGAGGAAACAGGGAATAATCTCCCATAGCCTGAGTTAATGTATATTTTCCTGGATAAAAAGTCACGCTTCAAACATAAGACACAAAAATGGAAATAAAGAGCTTTATTACTCACAGATTCGGGGGTACATGGCTTGTCCATAGGCTAAGGCACAGGTGGGGAGGTTTGCAGGTGAAGAGATAGTGAGAAAGACAACCAGAGGCACAGCCGTTATTAGGGCCCAAGGGTGGGATAAGGGGATTTCTGGGGTACATGACTATTACTCCTTTTGGAACTAAAGAGCAGGAAACAAGGCAGAGTAGCTATAGATGCTTTCTAAGTGAGGTAGCTGAGGGGAGCTGAGAAGTGGACATTTGGGTGTTTTTAGTAGCATGGTTTTCTGGGGCAACTAGCTGCAGTGGTGTGCAGTGTACCACTAACAGGCAGGGTGAGAAGGGCCCAATCTGGATGCTGAGGCATCATGAAAAACATATAGGTAAGGCAGTTTTCCAAAGTGTTAGGACTGATAGTAAGTTCTTACCTACAGTCCCTTGAGTTATTTTCTTATTATCCAGTGGATCTCCTATATCAATGTTATATACTCAGTCTAGGGTAGCAAGATCCTGGATGCTAGCCAGTGCTTCATCTCTAGTTCCCTACGGGACTTTCTGGTTTCTGGGAATTATCTCCTAGATGGCCAGAACTCCCTTAGAGCCCCCAAAACCTACTGCAAAATAAAAAGCAAACAAGAAGCACCTCCAAGATATTTCACTATTGTCTCCGAAGGATCTAGTTGGAACTATGGGCTGAAAACCGTGACTCAACTCAGCTTTTGCCTTTCTTCTTCCAGAAGCATTATATGCCCACGTTTTCATCTCCCCAGTTGAAGAGCAACAGCTCCAGTAATTAATGCTCACATATCTCCCTTCTTTTATACTCAGTGTTCACTTAGGTTTTGGTAATGTTGATCTGAAAAGGTTCATAACCTTCCTTTGACTCTGCAAAGGATTAAGTGCTAGTTGTTATTATGCAACTGATGTGAGACAGATTGGTGTCAATGTTCTCTGCCCTGAATGCATTTTGTGAACATATCCTCACACCCTCAGTCTGCAATAACACCCCAAATCACTCCCTTTAATTTGGCAGTGGTATGGAGGAACACTTGTTGCGTGATTGACCGTAGAGTTTGTTCAGAATTTCTGGTCCCAAATCTCAGGGATTTCCACAAACTCTGTTCCCCAAACTGCAGGGCACTCTTCTTTTCTCTAAAGAATGCCATTTTTCTGTGAATATATTCCATCGTTGCTGCCAATTTTTTTTCAAGGTGGTAAAGTTTTTGAGATATTACCCATGGGCAGAAACCCAAGTCACCTGGATAAGAGTTCTTTAATGAGACTCACAACCACATAAACATCCAAAGTGACACTGCAGTGTGATAAAACCCAATGGAATCTTTGTGCATGATGGATTAAGAGAGAGATCAATGGATTCTCTTCATTTATATACAATGAAGGTTCAACTGTATCTTCATATTCTTATGAAAGGAATGAGAGAAAGCTCTGATCCTTGGAGACAGGATGCTAAGGATCCTGAGTTCTTACCCTAACCCTCTGTCATGATTGTAAAAATCTTTTCGGAGTCTACATAACCCTGTGACTATCTGTGTTTATAAACTAGAGATGCATGCGAAGTCTAGGCTTAAGGTTTTCTGACATGAAAATACCTAAGGAGGTAAGTGAAGTAAAATGAAATGTAGAAGTGCATTAAGAATCCAATTGTTTAATTTGTCCTACATATGTATTTAGAGGCCTATAGGCCTCTAAGCATGTATATATTCATATCTATACACATGCACCCTCATATGCACATATAGATCTGTATACACTTAACGTGTACACATGCCCATATTTGTACCCGTATATACACACGTAAACACACGTACACATGTGTACTGCAAGATAGCACAATCTGTGTGGTGCTCACAGGTTGTCCCACAATCAATTCCCATAGAAGCAACGGTCAAGAAATCAGATGATGCATTGCATTGGGCAAATTTGCTACAAAAGATGTCTTTAAAGCATTAGAAAGCGAAGATTTCACTGTGAAGATTAAGGTGCTCCTGGCACAAGCCGTGGTATTATCATTCACCTCATATACACGGAAAAGCTGAACACTGAATAAGAAAGACCAAAGAAAAGATACTACCTTTGAATTACGGTGTTGGCAAAGGATATTGAATATGCCATGGACTGCCAGAAGAACAAACAAATTTGTCTCAGAATAAGTATAGCCAGGGTACTCCTTAGAAGCAAGTATGGTGAGACTTTGTCTCATGTACTTTGGACATGTTATCAGAAGGAAACAGTCTGTGGAGGACATCATGATTGGTAAAACAAACGGTCAGTGAAAAAGAGGAATACACTTGATGAGATGGGTTGACATAGTGGCTACAACAATGGACTCAAATGGCAATGATATGAGGATGGTGCAGAACTGGACAGTATTTATGTTGTACTTAGGGTCACTACGAATTAGAGCTGACTAGATAGTACCTAGTAACAACAACAAATTTTAAGTCTTTGACACTTTCAAATTAGCTTAATAAAAAATCACCAAGGGACCCCCAGTTAGGGTAATGTGAACCAATGTAAACCAAAGACCTTTGAGAGATATTACACCAAATCTGTATGGTGCTGACAAATAAACCCCAAGAGGCCATTAGAAAAAGGAAACTAAGAGTTAGTATGGAATCCTCCATGAATATCATACCCTTCTGATCAGAGTCTGAACACACATTAGCACATGGAAAGTAGCTTTTATTACTTACAAAGAGAAGCAGATAGCATACAACAAATCTTCCTGGCTCAAAGCTGTCTGGGAAATAAACCTAAAATTTGTACGTGTGCCCTGCTATGCACAGTAGAAAACAGACCCAAAGGAAATAGTTACATGACATAATGGTCCCCCGGGCTTCTGGAAGCTGTCTCAGTGGAGGTGGAAAACTCTTCCTCACAAGCCCTCCACCTGAAATCATGGGTGAGGTACTCAAATGGACTGGACTTCCTGCTGGTCCTCACTAACCAGGTAGGCCTAGTTATTACGTGGACTGAACACACACTACACATGCTTCCACCTAGTGCACAGACGAAGGATTACAAGATCACTTGGCCATTTTTATACTGCAGGGGTCATGTGACTAATATCTACATGAGCCACTGCACGAAACACAGTGTAATTTCCCAGCCTGACCACCCTAGGAGGTGGGGTGTCAGACACTTTGGCACCAAGCCTGGCATTGTATTTTTTTTCATCTTGTTGACATTTGGGCAAACCATTATGCTTCAAAAGGGGGATGCGGTGTTTTTTTCCTGAAGCCCAAAGAGGGGAAACAGGGAAGATGTGGTCACTAGGCTTGTCCAAAGGACTGCTTCCTCACACATACATATGTAGACATATGTTTAGGTCTATACACCCATGTATTGTGTGCAAGTACATTTAAAAATATAGACATGTATACATTCATAATCATTTATACATATATGCACATGTGTACCCATTTACATGCATATGTCTATATAATGTCTACTGTCTTGGAATTCTCTAGAAAAATAGAAACGGTTATTGACAACTGGATCCATGTATCGACACCTATATCTATACCTGGAGCTGTGGTGGTGCAATGCTTAAGAGCTAGGCTGCTAACCAAAAGGTCAGCTGTTCAATTCTACCAGCCATTCCTTGGAAACCCTATGGGGTAGCTCTACTCTGTCCTGTAAGTTTGCTGTGAGTCGGAATCGACTGGACTGCAAAGGGTTTTATACCAGTACTTATATCTATATATAAGAACTACAGCCAGAGTGCTTGTTGGAAGCTAGGATGGCGGGACTTCGTCTTACATACACTGGACTTGTTGTCAGGAGGGACCGTCCTTGGAGAAGGACATCATGCTTGCTAAGGTGGAGGCTCAATGAAAAAGAGGAAGACCCTCAAGAAGATGGATTGTCACAGTGGTTGCAACAATGGGCTCAAACATAGTGACGATTATAAGGACGATGCAGGACCGAGCACTGTGAGCTGAACTGACTTGATGGCACCTAATAGCAACAACAACATAGAGCCCTGGTAGTGCAACAGTTAAGCACTCAACTACTAACCAAAAGTATGACAGCTTGAAATGACCCACTGCACTGCAGAAGAAAGGCCTGGTGACCTGCTTCCATAAAGATTACAGCAAAGAAAACCCCTATAGCTCAGTTATATCCTGTCACATTGGGTGACGGTGAGTCGCAACTGACCCTCCAGCACCTAACAAAAAATATATTTGCAAGAGAGAAAGAAATTTACTTTAAGCAATTGGATCATGTGATTGTGGGGGGCTGACAAAATTTTGTTATGACACATAAAATCAGCCATGACAGCCTACCCCTTGTTCACTTAGCACCCATACTCCTTGAATACTACTTAACCTTCAAAAAAAAAAGAAAGAAAAAGACAATAACAAAGTCGCACTTCAACTTAACATGGTACAACTATCATGCATGTAACCAAAAACACACTAACCCATTCTGCAGAGAAGACGTAAAGTTAATCCAGCTATTGTTCTCTGATAAGTAATGGGATAAGTAAGAGAGGAAAGAAAAAGACAAACACACACAAAAACATTTATTTTTTAAAAGTGAAAATACTCATAGCAATTACAATCCCCATTTCTGTAACTTGTCACATGGTCGTATCTGGTATTTAAAACTACCTTCTTCCAACACCAACTCCATATTATGTTTGCCCTCATCAAACACCTCAGCTAGTCTTGGTTTTTCTGTGTTTCTGAAAGAGCAAACAATCATCCCGCTAAAAAGTCACAGATCCCTTTGTGGAAGACTGGGAGAAAGATTAACAGTATAAATTTTTGGCAGTATAGCAGGAACTTCATCAAGTGGACCCAGCCTTTTTATCTAGCACCTCAGCTAATTGTAGTTTTTTGCCTGGTGGGGAGACACAAACATTCATTCCTGAAGGGTCTGGGCCATTAGAGTTCTTGTTTGAATTGGGTTGCTGAGGTTTTCCACTGAATTTAGTCATGAGGCATGGAACAGACACCCACCCTAAGAGATCTCCTGTGTTCCAGACATATTCTTCTTTACCCCCATTACGTAATATCAGAGTCCAAGAAAGGCGCTGTAGTACTGCCACTGTCTACCTTTGAATAGTCCCTGCATATTGTGCAGAAACATCTGTAAACTAGGTATGAGTTTTCTCTTCCTCATTCAACCGACCGTAAGAAACTTCCTGTAAGGCCATTGGTGCAGACTGAAAGATGGAAGGTAATGTGACAGGAGTGGAGACCGTGAGCATTTGGGACACTTCCTCATGCAAATTACTGTGTCTTCAGTCCTGCTCAAGCCCAATCTCATATATACCATTTCCATTTAATGATGGAGTGCCGCTGTGCACGTTCAACTTTATGGCTTTGTGTGTCAGACAACTATAGTTTATGGTGGACAGCTCTAGTCACATAGTAACTTGGTGGCCCTTGGCCAAGTGTTCAGTATTCACTAAGGTTCAGTAACAGACCGAAGCTGTTTCTCAAAGGGAGAACAGATATTTGTAGAGGATGTAAGGCCTCTGATCCAAAATTTTCACTGTGGTGTATGCGCTGTGATTCACAAACAGGTGTCTGCCAAAACATCCATATAGCATCTCTATCTGCCACTGACACTTAAAGCACCATGGGATCAGCTGAATCATATGGTCCAAGTACCAGAGCCACTTTAGAGGCAGCCTGGGCCTGTTGCACAGCCTCTTCTTGTTCTGGGTCCCCCTCAAAACTAGCAGCTTTTCAGGTTGCTTGGTAAATGGGCTAGAGCAGAACACTCAAATGAAGGATTTGTTGCCTCCAAAATCCAAAGAAACTCAGTAGGTGCTGTTCCTTCTTTTTAATTGTAGGAGGGACCAGATGCAGCAACTTACCATTGACCTTAGAAGGAATATCTCAACATGCTCCATAGAACCCTAGAAATTCCACTGAGGTAGAAGGTGACTGAGTCTTTGCTTGGCTTATTTTCCACCATCTTGGAATGCAAATGTCTTACCAGTAAGTCTAGAGCACTTGCTGCTTATTGCTCATGAGGTTCAATCAGCTTGACTTTATCAGTATTTGTAGAAGGGAAAGGCTATTAAGATCCCTACAAACTAAATTGTAACATACCACTGCAGAGTTCATGTGTTATCACTTCGGTGTAGGTGTATTGCTGGTCTTGTCGATTGAGATCAAACTGCTTTTGGTGTCCTTTACTAATAAAAATCCAGAAAAAAGTCTTGCCAGATCAATAGCTGCATACCAACTATTAATTTGCTTAAATAGTAAAACCACATTTGGGACAGCAGCTGCAATTGGAGTCATCACCTGGATAAGTCTACAATAATCAACTGCCTCTGTCCAAGATCCATTTGTGAAATCCATTTCTGCACAGGCAAAATAGGAACTTCCCATGAATAAGGGTGTGGTGGGGGGAATCATCACCCCTGAATCCTTTAAGTCCTTGATGGTGGCAGTTATCTCTGTAATGCCTCTAGGAGTACAGTGTTGCTTTTGGTTTTCTATTTTCCTAGGTAAAGGCAGTTCTAGTGGCTTCCACGTTGCCTTTTCTACCATAATAGCCTTCACTCCGTAGGTCAGGGAATCAATGTGGGAATTCTACCAGTGGCTGAATATGTATATTATAGAACTGGGGAAATACTACAGAATGTGTTTGGGAACCAAGTGGGCTCACTGTGAGACAGACATGAGCTACGTACGACTCCATTGATAAACTGACGCTCCATATACCATTACTGTCTTAGTCATCTAGTGCTGCTATGATAGAAATACCCTAAGTGGATAGCTTTATCAAACAGAATTTTATTCTTTCACGTTTTAGGAGGCTGAAAGTCTGAATTCAGGGTACCAGCTCCTGGTAAGTCTTTCTCTCTCTGTGGGTTCTTGAGGAAGGTCCTTGTCATCAATCTTTCCCTGTTCTAGGAGCTTCTCAATGCCGGGACACCCTCTGCTCCTGGAGCCTCTTTCTTGGCGGCATGAGGTCCCTCTGTCTCTCTGCTTGCTTCTCTCTTTTATATCTCAAAAGAGATTGAAGATACAACTTAATCCTATGGATTGAGTCCTGCGTCATTAACATAACTGCCTCTAATCCTGCCTCATTAACATCATAGAGGTAGGATTTACAACACATTAAAAATCACATCAGATGACAAAATAGAGAACAACCAAGCAATACTGGAAATCATGGCTTAGCTAAGTTGATACACAATTCAATTCATAACAGTTACCCTGACTGGTGGACTACAGTGATGTTTTAGGTCTCCTAGGATTAGTGTTAGTTCGAAGTCAGTGTCCAGTAATCCCTGAAAATTCTGAAGCATTGCATAGTCACCCTGGTAAAAGGTCATAGATTCCTTTGGGGGAAAGGCTGGGACAAAGACTGACAGTGTAAATTTTTGGCAGTGTAGTGGGCTGCTTCCTAAAGAGGATATAACTGCCCCTTCATTCAAGGGGTTGTGGGTCCATAAGCTAGGTCAAGTCTGGGAATTGATAGAGGTCCTATGACTCTCTGATACGGTAATTCAAATTAGCTTTCTCTTGACCTAGAACTCAGTTGATGTAGAACACTTGTGCTTATACACATCAAATAAACGTTTAGCATGTTCCTAGGGACATGATGGCCAATTATTCAACTCCATAGGTGTATCAGAATCAGGCTATTCTGATTACTGCCTTGATTTTGCTGTCCATGTTCATCTTGCCTTTGGCAATTAATTGCTGCCACTTGTCCCCTGTCACTCCAGGGTTCAATCACCCCATTGTATTTAGGTTCCCCAATCCAGTGGCAGCAGTCCCCACCTACAGAGAAGGGTGATCCCGCCCCCTCCCCCGCATAGGCACACACACATACATGGGCTCCCATGTGATTCCCGGACCCTCCCCCAGGACAGGTACATACACGTGGGCTCCTGCATGCTTCCTAACTTCTCCCCTTGCACACTCATACAAATGGGCTCCCACGTGCTTCCCAGACCCTCCCCGTGCACACCTACAGCTGCAGTGCTGGGGCCGGACACCGGCAGGTCCGCACTGCTGGGGGAGGAGGCTCTGCATGGGGTGACACACTTGGTCCTTCTCATTCTTGGGAAGGGGTCTGGGGCTCAGCAAGCTTCGTTGGGTCAGAAGACAGTGGATGCCGAGAAAGACCCTGCTAATTCGTGCAGGCCACTCCTTTATTTAATACATGGGGAAACTGAGGCATGAGGGTCACACCCTTCAGGGTCTCCCCAGCACCAGCTTTCTAGGCTCTTCCATAAGCAGCCCATGCTGACTGCACAGGCTCCTTCTTCCTCACCCCAGAAGCCCCCATCAGAGGTCCCACCAGGGCTGAAGGGCAAATCCAGCCTCCTTCTTCTCCTCTTCTTCACCCTTCAGCCTGTGCCAGCCTGAGCTATGACCCAGGGACATCGCCATCCCTGCATCCAGCCTCCTGTGCCCCTGACCTCCCCTGCTACGCCCCGGAGGTGTGCCCCTGAGAGTGGACCACACATTGACCTGCAGAGCCCTCCTGACCTCACCCCACCCTGTCCCCAAGTGCCCACCACCCTGTCCCCTAAACCCCTCCATCCTGTCTCCCAGGGCCCTCCGACTCTGTTCTCTAGGGCCCTACCACCCTATCCCCTAGAACCCTCCATCCTCTCTCCTAGGGCCCTCCACCCTGTTCACTAGTGCCTTCCCACCCTGTCCCCTAGGACCCTCCACCTTGTCCCCTAGGGCCCTCCAACCCTGTCCCCTAGGGCCATACCACCATGTCCCCTAAGGTCCTACCACTCTGTCCCCCAAACCCTCCATCCTGTCCCCTAGGGCTCTCAGACCCTGTACCCTAGGACCCTCCCACCCTGTCCCCTACGGCCCTCTTACACTGTTCCCTAGAGTCCTCTTACAGTTCCCTAGGGCCCTTCACCTTGTCCCCTGGGGCCTTCCACCTTGTTCCCTAGGGCCCTCCCACCCTGTCCCTTAGGAATCTCCACTCTGTCCTTAAGGGTCTTCCCACCCTGTCCCCTAGGGCCCTCTACCCTGTCTTCTAGGGCCCTCTACCCTGTTCCCTAGAGTCCTCCACCCTGTTCTGTAGGGCCCACCAAACTGTCCCCTAATGGCCTCCTACCTTATCCCCTAGAGCCCTCCTACTCTGTCCTCTAGGCCCCTCCCATCTTGTTCCCTAGGTCTCTCCCACCCTGTTCCCTAGAACTTTTCCTCTTGTCCCCTAGGGCCCTCCCACCCTGTCCTCTGGGTAACAAACCCTTTCCCCTAGAATCCTCCATCCTGTCATCTAGGTACATCCCACCTTGTCCCCATAACCCTCCATACTGACCTCTTACACCCTCCACCTGTCCCCTAGGCCCTCCTATAATGTCCCCTGGAGCTCTCCTGTCCTGCCCCTAGGGCCTTCACACCCTTTCCAGTAGAACTCTCCATCCTCTCTCCTAGAGCCTTCTCACCTTGTTCCCTTGGGTCCTCCCACCCTCTCTCCTAGAAGCCTCCATCTTGTTCCCTAGGGCCTTCCCACCCTAACCACTAGAGTCCTCCCACCCTGTCCCCTAGGGCCCTCCCACCCTACCCCCTGTCCTGTCTTCTAGGGCCCTCCATCCTGTCGCCTGGATACCTCCCTTCCTGTCCCCCGGGGCCTTTCTACCCTGTCCCCTAGGGACCTCCCACCCTGTCCCTAAAGCCCTCTTGCACTGTCCCCTAGAGCCCTCCAACTGTGTCCCCTAGAACCCTCCACCCTGTCCCCTAGGGCCCTCTACCCTCTCTCCTAGGGCCCTCCAACCCTGTCCCCTAGGACTTTCCATCCCATCCCTTAGGTGCTCCTACCTTATACTCTAGGGGCCTCCACCATGTCCCCTTGGGCCCTCCTACTCTTTCCCCTAGAACCCTCCATCCTGTCCCCTAGGGCCCTCTTGCCCTGTCCCCTAGAGCCCTCCCGCGCTATGCTCTTGAACCCTCCATCTTGTCCCCTAGGGCCCAACTCCCTGCTCCCTAGGCCCTCCTACCCTGTCCCCTAGGGCCCTCCCACCTTGTGCCCTAGAACTCTCCATCCTGTCCCCACGGCCCCACCTACCCTGCCCCCAAGGCCCTCCTACCCACTCTCCTAGGGCCCTCCCCCCATCCCCCAGAGCCTTCAAGCCTTGCCCACTGGAACGCAAATATCTTTTTCCCTCAAACTCTAGCACTTGTCCCCCAGAGTCTTCTCACACCCATTTTCTTGATTCCTGGGCATTGTCCCCACCTGATGTGGTCGGACAGGATCCACACCTCTGCCTCATCACCTCGAGACTACTCCTCTGGAGGGGCTGCACTGGCCTTCATCACATCCCACTGCCTGGTGCAGGGTGGGCCCTGGATGGACACAGCTCCTGTCTCTGACAAGCAGCAGAGAAGGCACAGCAGGTGGCTGCTGGCCATGCTGGCAGTCCGTCTGCATGTCTGTCCACCTGCCTCTCTGCTGTCTCTGTCTCTATGTCCTGTAGTGCACAACCATCTATATTTTCCCTCCTCCTTGCAAGAACAGACAGACAAAACCATAAAGCACACACTGAAGACATGATAACAGTCGAAGGAGAGGGGCCACGGGGAAATAGGCAGGGAGAAAAACTCTCATCCAGCCTTGTGCTCCTGCTAGAAGTGAGCTGTGAACATAGTGCTGAGCTTCCTAGCAATAAACGCACTCAGAAAAATCACAGTCAGGTGCAGGAGCAGGAGGCTCTTCTTGATACCAACACCTAAACGAGGACTTAGAAAGAAGTGGTGCCAAGGACCCTGCATGAGGTCCCAGGGCAGGGAAAGCTGGCCACTCCCTGGACTTGGAGAACGTGATGATCTCAGCTCCAGAAATGCAGGGCAGTCACTGCGGGATACTCTGCGTTCAGGGTGTGCCTGTGTGCTGGGCAGTACCCTGTGGCAGAGCATGATGGCTCACGGAGGAGAGAAAGGGGCACTTTCCAGGAGGGGGGCTACCAGGTGTTGGCCAGGTGGCTGCCCCTCATGACTCCAACTCTGGCCTGCAATCATGCCTCAAGGAGCAGAGAGGAGGAGAAGGTCAGGAAGGGAAACCTCCTGTATGGACTCAACCCAAGCTCGCCTGGGACACTTAAGCTGGAAAATTCATGCATCTCAGCCCACTGGCCAGGGCAGGAGAGGCTTGGATGTGGCCATCAAGTGACCCCATAATTCCATGACAATCCTCTGACAGGATTATCACCCCCATTGTACATACAGGAAGACTGAAGCATTTCAAGAATTGCCCAGAGCCCCCACCTCTTAGGTGAAGGAGCTACGGCTGATGTTTCTGCCTAGCTGCCTCCAGAGATGGTATTTGGGATTTTATGCTTTTGTCATTTTGGGCAAAACAAAGCACATCAGCCCCAAGTATACCAAGTGCTGAGATGGGAAGAGATGTGGAGTCTGGATGTTTTAATTGGATTGTCCCCCACTGAGCTGGTCAGGGGCAGCTCAGGACACCAGCCCCACCCAAAGCCTAGCCCTGCTGCCCAGCTCCCCAGTTCTCTGTACTGAAGCAGCTTGTATGTGGTAGGTGTGGGCCACCTCACTGGAGCCCTTGTTTCCCAGAACCCTTCTTGGCTCCCAGCTTCTGGGTCACCACAGGAGAGTCCATCCCAGCTCTCTGCTCATTTGCAGAGCAGAGATGATTGACCTTCTCCAAGCCAAATGGTTGTCACAGCTCCCTGTTCTAGCTCCCTGCTCTGCCATCATCATCCAGCAGCTCTGCTGGCCACTCAGGTATTCCTTGGAGGCGTGAAGTCCCCATCTCCCCAGCGATAAAAGCATTCTACAACCCAAGCCTGAGATGTCACCTTGAAAACTAAGGTGCACCTGACCCAAGCCGTGGTGTTTTCAATCACCTCACATGCATGCAAAAGCTGGACAGTGTCTAAGGAAGACTGAAGAATTGATGCCTTTAAATTGTGGTGTTGGCAAAGAATATTGAAGATACCATGGACTGCCAGAAGAATGAACAAATCTGTCTTGGAGGACCCCCACGTGTCTGTCAGTTTGTCATACTGTGAGGGCTTGAGTATTGCTGTGATGCTGGAAGCTATGCCACCAGTATTCAGATACCAACAGGGTCACCCACGGAGGATGGCTTTCATCTGATCTTCCAGACTAAGACAGACTAGGAAGAAGGACCTGGCACTCTACTTCTGAAAAGCCTTAGCCACTGAAAACCTTATGAATAGCAGCAGAACATTGTCCGATATAGTGCTGGAAGATGAGCCCCCCAGGTTGGAAGACACTCAAAAGAAGACTGGGGAAGAGCTGCCTCCTCAAAGTAGAGTCGACCTTAATGATGTGGATGGAGTAAAGCTTTAGGGACCTTCATTTGCCAATGTGACATGACTCAAAATAAGAAGAAACAGCTGCAAACTTCCATTAATAATTGGAACCTGGAATGTACAAAGTATGAATCTAGGAAAATTGGAAATCATCAAAAATGAAATGGAACACATAAATGTCCATATCCCAGGGATTAATGAGCTGAAATGGACTGGTACTGGCCATTTTGAATTGGACAATCATATAGTCTACTATGCTGGGAATGGCAACTCAAAGAGGAATGGTGTTGCATTCATCATCAAAAAGAACATTTCAAGATCTATCCTGAAGTACAACGCTGTCAGTGATAGGATGACAACCATAAGCCTACAAGAAAGACCAGTTAACATGACTATTACTCAAATTTATACACCAACCACTAGGGCCAAAGATGAAGAAATAGAAGATTTTTATTAGCTGCTGCAGTCTGAAATTGAACATGTAATCAAGATGCACTGATAATTACCGGCGATCGGAATGCGAAAAGTTGGAAACAAATAAGAAGGATCAGTAGTTGGAAAATATGGCCTTGGTGATAGAAACAATGCCAGAGATTGAATGATAGAATTTTGCAAGGCCAACGACTTCTTCATCGCAAATACCTTCTTTCACCAACATAAATGGCGACTCTGCACATGGACCTCACCAGGCGGAACACACAGAAATCAAATTGACTACATCTGTGGAAAGAGATGATGAAGAAGCTCAATATCATCAGTCAGAACAAGACCAGGGGCCAACTGTGGAACAGAACATCAATTGCTCATATGCAAATTCAAGCTGAAACTGAAGAAATCAAGCAAGTCCATGAGAGCCAAAATATGACTGTGAGTATATGCCACCTGAATTTAGAGACCATCTCAAGAATAGATTTGACTCATTGAACACTAGTGACAGAAGACCAGATGAGTTGTGGAATGACATCAAGGACATCATCCATGAAGAAAGCAAGAGGTCATTGAAAAGACAGGAAAGAAAAGACCAAGACAGATGTCAGAGGAGACCCTGGAACTTCCACTCGAACGTCGAGCAGCTAAAGCAAAAGGAAGAATTGACGAGGTAAAAAACCGAACAGAAGAGTTCAAAGGGCGTCTCCAGAAGACAAAGTAAAGTATTATAATGACATGTGCAAAGAGATGGAGATAGAAAACCACAACAGCCAAAAGGTGGAAGCAACTGAAAACGTCCATCAGCAGATGAATGGAAAAACTAAGTGTGGCATATATGCACGATGGGTTATTATGTACAGGTGTAAAGACACGCGCCACCATGTGGATGAGCCTTGAAAGCACGATTCTGAGTGAAAGACGCCCGTCACAGAAAGTCACAGACTGCATGATTCCACTTAGATGAAAGGTCTGGAACAGGCAAACGTGTACAGACAGAAAGCAGGTTAGTGGTTGCCAGGGGCTGGGAGGAGAGGGGGATTATGGCTAAAGGATGTAGAGTTTCTTTTTGGAATAAAGAAAATGTTCTAGAGTTAAGTCTTGTGATGGTCACACAAGGAGTGGATTTTATGGTATGGGAATTATATATTGTTTTTTAGAAAAAGCCCCGTTGGTGAAAAATGAAGCAAAGACCAGAGTGGACACCAGAGGGCAGGCCTGTGCAATGTTGCCCACCACGCCCAGGGCCAACCTGTCTGACACATGGCATCATACAGTATTGAAAGAGTGAATGAGTGACACAATGAATAAATGAGTGACTGGGTGGATGAATGAGTAAGTGAATGAGTGAGTGAGTGAGTGAATGGGTGAATGGGTCAGTGAGTGAGAATGAGTGAGTGAGTACATGAGTGAGTGAATGAATCAGTGAGTTAATGAGGGAATTAGTGAGTGAGTAAATGAGTGAGTATGCGAGTGAATTAATGAGTGAGTGAGTGAGTGGATACACGAATGCTTAAAGGAATGAATGAGGTGAGAACAGTGGAGAAGCTGGGATTTGCATTCAGGTCACTCCACCCTCACAGCCCTGACCTTTTCAGATCCACCGGAGGAAGGGTACAGGGTGGAGAGCTGAGAGGACGGGGAGGGAGGAAGGCTGCCCCAGATGAGGTTCCTGTTAGCCAAGAGCATGGCTCCTGGTGCTTGGGCTTAGGGAAAGATGTGGGCAGAGAGCCTGGGAGGGGAGTGAACTGACAACCTAATTCCACTAATGCCTGAGGAGGGGCTTGGACTTTAGGGACAAAGAGGACACTAGAGAAGACCACCACCCACCAGTTTGTCATCTGTGGTGGGTTGTGTGTTGCTGTGATGCTGCCTCCCTGTGCACCCAGTTTATCTCCCATCTATCCATGCTGTGAGGACCAAAGTTGGGGGTCCTGAGGTTTACTGAGCCCCCTTTCCCCATACCTCCCAGCCCAGCACCCAGGCAAAAAGAGCCACCGACACACAGTTCAGGGCTCACTCTGGCAAAGGTGGTCTGGGGAGCAGCATTCAGAACACTGGCTCTGTACAGGTGCTCAGGCCTCCACAGGAGTGCCAAAGAGGCCATCAGAGGTGTTTCTTGACTGTAAACTTCTGTTTAACGAACCTGCCCTGTCCTCCTGCCCACCTCCTCCTCAGAGTGGAACCCTTGGGGCCACAGCCCTTTATTTAGAAAACTTCAGGATAACCACCTGTATGGCTTTGTGTTTCCTTGGTGAGCGGGAGGCAGCGTCGAGCAGGAAGGCTGGCTGCTGTGGCTGTGCCATTGAGCAGGGTGGCAGCATCTCCCTGTAATGCAGTTATTTCTGGCGTGTTCCAGGAGAAGTCCCTGGAGGGAGCCCTGTGGGGCAGTGGGAATCTCAGCACCTAGAGTTTGGGAGCTACCTGTCACTACCCATGACTTTGGGCGCATCCTAGCACCCTCTGTGACTCGTTTTCTAGGTCTCTTCCGGCAGGAGAGAGTCTCCTTTTGGCGTGGATTCACACCTGGCCTATTTTCTTGGATTCCTGCTGTGATTCCTAGGGTTCAGAGGCATGTCTGTAGCTTAGCTGTTTGCACCACCTGAAATGAGCCTCCCTGGGTTAAATCAAGGTGTTGGCAGGGCAGTTCCTCCTGGAGGTTCCAGGGAAGAATCTCTTTCTTGTCTGTTCACTTGCTTCATCCTTTCTGGTGTTTCGGAGTCAGGGTCCAGCCCGAGGGTCTCATCCAGGGATCTAGACACCCCCATGTGTTTCCTTTGCTTAGAAGCCAGGACAGGCGCTGCCTGCCACCAGCACCACTCCAGGTCACAAAGTACGTGATACAGCTCAGAGCCAGGACGGCAGTTTCAGAAGTTGTGGAAGCCAGTTATTAAATTGTTGCACTTGACCTTGGCGAGAGCGTTGGTTGCTGCTGTCCATTGTTGTGGAGTGGATTCCGACTCAGGTGACTCCAGCAGTTTGCAGAATAGAACTGTGCTTCACAGGGTTTTCAAGGCTGTGTGAGACCCTTCCGAAGCAGATAGATGCCAGGCCTGTCTTCTGAGGTGCCTCTGGGTAGATTCAAACAGCCAACCTCTCTGCTAGTAGCCAAGCACTCAGCCGTTTGTACTACCCTGGGACACCTGGACAGTATTAGTCCCATGGGAATCTGCAGATACTACAAATCAGGGCTTTTTTGTTTGTTTCTGGAGAGCCAGACCAAAACCAAACCTGTCACCATCCAATCAATTCTGACTCATAGCAACCCATGTGCTGCAAAGTAGAGGAGCTCTATAGGGTTTTCTTGGGTGTAATATTTACAGAAGCAGCATGCAAGGACTTTTTTCAAAGCACAGTTGTGTAGAGTCGAACCACCCATCTTCAGGTTAGTTGTTGTCAGATGCCACCAAGTCAGTTCCAACTCGTAGCAACCCTGTGTAAAATAGAAGAAAACACTGCCCAGTCCTTTGCCATCCTCATGATCGTTGTTATGTGTAAGCCATTGTTGCAGCCACTGTGTCAATCCACCTCGCTGAGGGTCTACCTCTTTCCCACTGACCCTGTACTCTGCCAAGCATGGTGTTCTTCTCCAGGGACTGATCTTTCCTGGCAACATGTCCAAAGTATGTAAGACACAGTCTCGCCATCCTTGATTCTAAGGAGCATTCTGGTTGCATTTCTTCCAAGATGGATTTGTTCATTCTTTTGGCAGTCCATGGTATATTCGATATTCTTTGCCAACACCACAATTCAGAGGCATAAATTCCTCTTCGGTCTTCCTTATTTATTGTCCAGGTTTCACATGCACACGATGTGATTGAAAAGACCATGGCTTGGGTCAGGCACACCTTAGTCTTCAAGGTGACATTTTTGCTCTTCAATACTTTAAAGAGGTCCTTTGCAGCAGATTTGCCCAATGCAATAGGTTGTTTGATTTCGTGACTGCTGCTTCCATAGGTGTTGATTGGGGATCCAAGTTAAATGACATCCTTGACAAGTTCAATCTTTTCTGTTTATTGTGATGTGGCTTATTGGTCCAGTTGCGAGGATTTTTGTTTTCTTTATGTTGAGGTATAGTCCATACTGAAGGCTGTAGTCAGGTTAGTAGTCCATTGAAAAATACTTGTGTCACCCAGAGACCTTTCTGGAGAGCATGTACCAGCCCTTCACTGTGCCCAGAGAAGGGGATGCTTTTGTGAGAGGTCCCATGCCGGGGTCCCCTCTGGGGTTTTGCAGTTTAGAAGCTCCTCACCCCCCATCCAGACAGCTGTTCTCCGTGGCAGAGATGCTCCTTACCCATCTGCTTCACATCTGAGGAAACTGAGGCACAGGGAAGTGAAGGCACCAGGCAACCAGTGGGTGGCAGAACTGAGCAGAACCCAGGCCACCTGGCAGGACAGTGAAGTGCTCAGCTTCGCCTGCTTGAGACTGTGACAAGCTCTTGGTGAACAAAAAGCCACTGTCCCCTTTGGGATGAGGGCTCTGAGGCTCAGAGAGGGCAGGGAAATGAGAAAGAGGTGGAGCCTGAGCCTCGTGTCCTCTGATTCCAGATGACAGATGTTTCCAGAAAGGACAGTGTAGGCAGAGTCCCACGCCCTTCTCTATAGTGCTCTGGGGCCGTGGAGAGCACCATGAGGCTGGAAGCCCAGCTCTTGCTCCCTCCCCACTGTGTCACCTGCAGAGAAGGGATTCTCCTCTCTGGGCCTCAGTTTACCCATCTGTAAAATGGGAGTGGTGTTAAATGCTGGAAGGCTAAGCAGGTCCCAGGTTCTGGGTGTCTGCAGGCAATGAAGTCTGTGTAATATGGGCTGTTCACCCAAGCCACCTCAGCTCTCACGACTTTCAGGACCCGACCAGGCCTTGTCCCCAGACCAGATGATACACCCTGAAAGGAATTCATGCCTTCCCACCTTTGTCTGCCTCTGGGCCAGTTCGTGGGAAAGCTGGATTTCTTTAAGTCTCCAGTTTTAACCCACTGGATTTGGGCCAAGGGGTGGGGCTGGGGAGGGAGTGCTCGGGCAGCAGTCAGGAGGTGTGCTCTCGGTTACTCACACCCTGAGTGGTGGCTTGCTTTGAGAGTCCCTGTGGGCAGAAAGGGCAGCAGGAACTGCAAGTCAGGGGTCATGCCCAGAGTGGACAAGGCCATGATCCCCCCCTCCCCCTGCCTTGCCCCTTCTGCCAGCTGTGTCCTCATGGAGGACACGGGTCTGGGCACATCCTGGACCCTCCCAGCTCTCACCTGCCTCAGTTTCTCCCTCGACAGCTCTGAGAGGTGGTGTATCATCCACATTCAGGCATTGCCCAGTGGAGGAGTGCTCAGGCGGGACTGAACCCACACCTAGGGGGCTGGGCACTCACAGTACACACCTGCTTTTACAGAAAGAGAGCTGGGAGGGCCTGGGATGGCCGCTGAGGACCTCAATTCCTGAGTCTCCAAGGGCTGAGCACGACAACTGTGCAAAAATTGTCACTGAGGCTGATTACCAGGGAGGCCAAGCACCCTGATGTCAGGGCAATGACCGGCAGACATCATTCCCTGAGGTCCCTCTATGTGATATCCTAAAAGGGCGTCCATGGTCCAACAAGTTGGGGGACCCCCAGATTGGATTAGCCAGCTCTTCGGTTTGGAGCTTCTCTGAGACTTTAGCATGATAACAGGCCAAGGGAATCTCCAAGGTCACACCCCAACATCGCTTGGTCAGGGGTCCCTTTTTTGGGTTCCAGTGGGCATCTCAGGAGTCCCTGGGTGGTGCAAACAATTAACATGATCAGCTGCTAAGAGAAAGCTTCAAGCCCACCTGGAGGTACCTACACAGAAATACCTGGAAAATCAGCCATTGAAAAATTGAAAAATCAGCCATTGAAAACCTATGAAGCCTAGCTCTACTCTGAGTCAAAATCAATTCACAGGGTGTTACACATGATCTGTGCTACCCAAAGTGCCTGGTGAAGGTCCCTGGGTGGCACAAATAGTTTGCACTCAGCTGCTAACAGGGAGGCTGGCAGTTGGAATGCAGCCAGTGGTGCTTCGGAAGAAAGGCCTGGGGATCTGCTCCTGTGAAGATTACAGCCAGAAAAACCCTGTGGAGCATAGTTGTACTCTGTACACACGCGAGGTCTCCTAAGTCACAAAAACAACAACAAAAGCAAAATCAACAAGTGCTTGGTAAAAAATCAGCTCCCCTACCACAGGAGCCAGGGGCTACCTGCCAGGGAGTGGGACCCTGGACTTCTACCCTCCTGCCCCACCTACCCTTCCAACCTCCCTTGACAGGAACTGGAGTCAGGCCAGCAAGCAGCCTCAGGTCTGAGCCCAGGGCAAGGGGATGACACTCATGAGCTCGGGCAGCCAAGAGCGGCTGCAGACAATCTTCTGGGCCTTTCCAAGTAATGACTGCATACTGGCTGCCACCTCACCTACGCACAGCCAGGAGTCAGCCACTGTGATGGGCCGGTGGCCAGCCCCTCGGCTCCTGTGTGGGCTGCAAATATTTGACCCTGGCACTCCCTAAATCTTTTCTCACACCTACAGAGCAGACCTCTGACCTGGGCTGGGGGAGCTGGATCAGCCTCCAGGGTCAAGGCCAGAGCAGTGCCTTTTTCTGTCCAAACTTGTCCCTATCAGTCACTCGTGGCTTGAAGCCATGCTCTAGCCACGGCCACCTCACAGCGAGGGCCTCCCAGGCTGAGCTCATTAAGGAGCTTTTTAGCTATTAACTGCCAGCAAGCTGCCTGACTCATAGCAACCCCACACACAAGAAAATAAAACGCATCTGGCCCCACACCATCCCTGTGACCAGCTGCGGATCAGACCATTATGATCAGTAGGGTTTTCACTGGCTGAAAGGGAACTAGGTTTATTATACCACAGGTCCCCGAGACAGGAAGGCACAGCATGCTGTGATATGGGCCTGCATCCAGGGCAAGGTGTCAGCAAGCTGGGACTGTAGGAGATGCCCTGTACATTGCAAGCAGGCAGGGTTAGCGAGGTTTCCTGGGGATTAGGCATTTTGAATAATTCTGTAGGCACCAGGTGGAGAGAGGCTGTTACATAATGATGCTGTTGCCATCTTTCCTTTAGCCCCTAGGAATCTCAGGCTCACATTTCTGGTCACCTGGCAACTGTGCACAGGACCTGCCTTCTGCTGGCATTCTCTATGCAACCCTTACCCTGACTTCGTCTTATCTTTCCATGTATATTTTTCCTTTGCCCAAATTCCCTCAGCTGTTAATTGTATCTTATTTTATTGTAATACAGGCCTCCCTGTGTGGTGTAAACAGTTAAGTACTTGGCTGCTAACCAAAAAAGTTAGAGGTTCAGAAGAAAGGCCTGGCGATCTAATTCTGATACATGTGAGGTCGCCATGAGTCAGAGTCAACTCAACTTCAATTGGTTATCATGGTATCTCTGTAAGCTACCTCAGACATTTTGTGATCTTGGATGAGGTAGAAAAAGAGTGTGTGAAAAACTTCTCAATGGGCAAATAGATTTCAAGGACAAACTGGCATGAATGGAGAAATGAATTTAATCAAGGCAGTATGTTGGCGTTTGTCCTCAACTCTGCCAGGCTAAGGGCTGATGGTAACATTCATGGGGGCCCAGCCCTGCAATCACTAATGGTAGTTGCCACTTTCGGAAGACCTACCATGTGCCAGACCCCCTGTGACCTCGTGTGACTCATTGAGCCAGTGCCAAGTTCATAGATGAAGACACTGAAATGCAGAGAAATCAAGTACATCCCCCAGACAGGAAGCGGAGGAGGTGGGATTTGAACCCATGTGACATTGCTCCCCTCTGGAAAACCAAGCATGAACCTCCAGCCTTGGGGAACACTTAAGTTGTTTCCTCCTTTTGGCTATTGCAAACAGTGCAGCAATGAAAGTTGAGGTACAAGTATCTGTACAACCCCATTATCTGTTCTTCATAGCATACCGGGACTGGCAGGCCCCACAGCCACCCTCTGGCCTAGCCCCAGTTTCTTACACAAGCAACAACTAAGCCAAGGAGATGGGAAGCAGCTTGTCGAGACCCTACAGTGGGTCTCCAGCTCAGGTCTTCCAACTCTCAGAAAAAAATGGACACTTCCCAGATTAACTATGAGTTAATTCATCCATTGGTCAATCTTTTTTGATTTGACAATAATGAAAGTTCACCATCAGAAATTCAAAAACTACTGGCAGCCTAGGAAAACAACACAAACATTGCTCATCTCGACACAATCCAGAGACAAATGCTGGCACTGGGTCTGTTTAGATTTTCTACGTCAGTTTCTGTTAGTTTAGATACATAGTACGTGTCTTAGGCTAGGTTCTCTAGGGAAGCAAAACCAGTAGAGCCTTCTGTCAATTCACTTAGCCACATGGGCTGGTGAACCCAAGATCAGCAGGTCAGAGAGTGTAACTCCTGCTTACAGGCTGTGAAGATCTATGAATCCCAAGATCATTAGATAAGCTGATACTGGAGTCTCAAGAACTGGAGATCAGATGAACAGGAGGCAGCCACAGGATCCAGAGCGAACAAAAAGCCTGAACACGTACTTATATTCAGATGCATGCCACACCCCCAAGGAAACTCCCCTTCAACTGATTGGCTGTTCACAGCAGATTTCATCATGGGTGTGATACATATAAACACTTATAATCATGGCCCAGCCAAGCTGACATACTGTATTAACCATCACAGTGTGTTTATAGAAATGTGTCCATTTGCTCTAGGTTTTCAAATTTGTTGGAGTACAATTTTTCATAGTACTCTGTTATGATCCTTTTTGATTTTATTGAATCTGTTGTAATGCCCCTTATTTCATTTCTTATTTGGGTTATTTGCTTCCTCTTCTGTTTCTCTTTTGTCAATTTTGTTGATTCTTTCAGAGATGAACTTTTGGCTTATGTTGATCCTTTTTATCATTTTTTGAGTCTCTATAATTTACTTTTCTCTGATCTTAACATTTACTTTCCTCTGTTGGCTGCAGGCTTCCTTTGCTCTTCTTTTTCTGTCTTTTTTGAGTCGTAGGGCTAACATTTTGATTTTGTGAGTTTTTTAATGTTTTATTTACATTTTGTTGCAATATACACAATGAAACATACACCCATTCACAATTACTTCATGAACAGTTCAATTACATTTGTTACATACTTCCATGGTGTCACCATTCTCAAAATCTCTAGTGAAAGATATGTTTTATCACTTTAATTTATGCTCTTTGCCCCTGAAAGCTCTCACCTGTGCTTTAGATTAACTGTTGTCAATTTAAACTCTTAAAGATAATTCTTTACAAAAGCACTATGCTTGAGGCAAACATTGTTAATTGTCTTTAACTGTTGTTTAGTTTCGTGATGGTTTTACAGGATAGTTTTGCTTCAAAATTTAAAGCATATACCCAGACATTAATGCCCAGTGTTCTCCCAGAGTCAATGGATCCAGTAAGTATAGTTCCAAATGAGTTTGAAGTTCTGTCCCATGCTTTCCTACTTTTTTCATCAGGATCTGGCTGTTGGGTCCTTGATCAAAATGTTCAGTAATGGTAGCCAGACACTAATCATTTCTTCTGGTCTCATGATAATGGAGGTATTCATTTATGGAACCAGTGAAATCTGTAGTCCATTTCCTATCTAACAGCTCAAATGAGGATCTACCTTCCATAGTGGGAGCTTTATTTAATGCATTAAAAAAAAAAAATCCATTGTCGTCGAGTCAGTTCCAACTCACAGGAACCCTATACAACAGAGTAGAGCTGCCCCATAGGGTTTCCAAGGAGAACGTGGTAGATTTGAACTGCCAGCCTTTTGGTTAGCAGCTGTAGGTCTTAACGGCTACACATTCAGGGCTTCCATTCAGGGGTGTAGTGTGCTGGGTCTCTTTCTTCCTCTGCTGTTCCAGGCAAATAGAGATCAATTGTTGTTCCTTGAGTGGCCACTCACAAGGTTTTATGGCCCTGATGCTACTCATCATACTAGGAGGTAGAACAGAAACTCTAAAAATGTTAGGACAGTTGACTGGATAGACCCGTGAAGCCCTGACCAAATCTTCAAACCAAGAAAACTAATCCTATTAACTGTTTATTTGTATCTAAATAGTATCAACAGGCACAGCCTGTTTTTTTGGCTGCAGTTGTAGTTTTAAATGTGTGTTTTCTTGGAGTATCCCACAACAATTTAAGAACAAAAGAAACAAAATACCACAAACAATGCAGAGGAATCGATGAACTCATAGCTGTAGTCACCAATCCAAGACAGAGAAGGTTTTCTTCATGGTTCACTTAAGAGCTTAAACAAATCCTGTCAATGCTGGAAAAAAACAAAGTGTCAGAGTGCCTTCTAGTGGAACTTAAGGGAAGAGAGAGGAAATAAAGGAAAATAAAAACCCAGAGAAACAACCATAATTCCTGGGGAAAGAGAAGATTCTGAGTTCCAGAACTACCACAGTAAAATACTCAAAAAATATAAAAAAGAAACGAATAGAATTACTGGAATTGAGGAATAAAATAACAGAATTGGAAATGCAAAGGAGGGATCCAACAATAGATCTGAGCATACAGAAGACAATGTCTCACCCCACCGGGTCAGAGGCATGAGTGGCTTCAACAGTACAGCCAGATTCCAAAAAAAAAAAAAAAGAGAGACAGTAAAAGCCATGCTGATCAAATAAATCTTTATATGCAAAACTCATTGACATTGAGTTGATTCCAGCTCATAACAACTACATAGGACAGAGTAGATCTGCCCCCATAGGGTTTCCAAGGATGTAATCTTTGTGGAAGCTTACTGCCACTTCTTTCTCCTGCAGGTCAGTATCAAGATTTTCACAATGCACAGTGAAGCATGAAGTGTCACCCAGGTAGAGGTCCATGTGTGGCAGTGCAGGGTGGTGCTTATATTCTTAGAGTTTATGTGCAAGGAAACGTGCAAGACACTAGGAAAAACTGTGTCTAATCTTTGATGGATGGGATTGCTTTTGAAAGAGTTAGTGGATTACAATTGATGTTAGCATAAATTCAGATGCTTGGTGTGTTTTTCCTGGTCCAGGTCACTTTTCAATAAAGTATTGTCTAAGGCTGGATTCTCTAGATGAACAAAATCAGTGAGAGAGAGAGAGATTTATTTCAAGGAAATGCCTCATGTAATTGTGGAGACTGGCAAGCCCCAAATCCATGAGTCAGGCATCAGGCTGGAGTCTTCTCTTGACTCATGTGATTGCAAAGGCTGATAAACCCAAAATCTGCAGGTGAAGTGGCATGTTGCTGGCTCATGGCTTGCAGGAGCTGACAAATCTAAAATCTGCAGGTCAGGCAGCAAGCTGAGGGTATTTCATGTCCCAGTCACTGGAGGTCAGATGATGAGTGCAGGATCAAGACAAAGAGAGTTTTCCCAGGACATCTGTGCCTATCATGGGTGTAGTCTACAGCCCCCTAGGAAACTCCTCTTCCCACTGATTGGCTGCTCCTATCAGATCAAAAAATGGGAGATGATAACATAGTATCTGCCAAATCACTGAGAATCATAACCTAGCCAAATGGACACAGAACATTAATCATCAAAATTCACCCTTGTCAACTTGGAGTCTATAATAATCTCTTTAAACTATGTGTAGTCCTTAAATAAAGACAACAGTAGAGTCAAAGTTACACCTAATATGATACAATTAATAAGCATACAACTGAAAATGCACTAGCCCCATTTACATCTTATATTTTACACAAAAATTTAATAAGTTGGTCACTAAGATAATAGTGAGTGGTGCCACTCCCATTTCAACTCCCTAATTCCTGGACCTGTGAATCCTGGCTATGGGAGAAACACCACCTTATATTGGATGATGGTTTAGAGCATATACAGCCTCCTGAAGGACATTGCCCCAGCCCTGTAATGTATTGTGACAAAGCTGGTGCTGTAATTATGTCTTTAAATTGCCATTCCATTGTTTCATCAAGCCAACTGCTTCAGGATGCAAATAACATTATTAGGTCAGTGAGTTCCATGAGCATGGGCCCATTGCCACACTCTGTTTGCTCAGAAGTGAGTTCCTTGATCTGAGGCAATGCTATATGGGATACCATGATGGTGGTTAAGGCATTCTGTAAGTCCACAGACATTAGTGTACATACAAAAGAATTGCATTCAGGGAAGGCAAATCCGTACCCAGAGTAAGTGTCTATCCCAGTAAGAACAAAATGCTGCCCTTTCCATGGTGGAAGCAGTCCAATGTGATCAACCTGTTTGTAGGTTGCTAGCTGATTATCCCCATCAACTGCAGCCATAATAGGGACTCTACTGGTTTCTGCTGCTGGCAGTTTGGGCACTCAGCAGTGGCTGCCTTGGCGAGTGGAAGTCCCTGTTGTTGAACCCGTGCATAGCCTCTGTTCTTACTACCATAGCCAGTTTGTTCATAAGACCACTGGGCAATGGCGGAAGTGGCTGAGGAAAGAGTCCGACTGCTATCCACAGAATGCATCATCCTATTCACTTAATTGTTAAAATCCTCTTCTGCCAAGGTCGCCTTTTGGTGAGCAGTCACGTAAGGCACAAATACTCTTTACTTCTTTGGCTCATTCCCCATACCTCCTTGTCACCAATTCCCCAATCATGTTTTTTCCAAGTTCCTGCCATCCAGCTAAGCCATTGGCAATGGCCTGTGAACCAGTATACAATTGCACACCTGGCCATGTCTCCTTCCAAGCAACACAAACAACCAGTTGCACTACTCTAAGTTCTGCCCAGTGGGAGGATTTCCCTTCACCACTGTCTTTCAGGGAAGCCCCAGAAAGGGTCCGCAGTGCTTCTGCTACCCAGTTTTGAGTGGTGCCTGCATATCACACAGCACCATCTGTAAACCTGGCACAAGTTTTCTCTTCCTTAGTCAGCTGATCATAAGGAACTCTGCATGAGGCCACAGGTGCATACTGGGTCAATGAAGGGAATGTGACAAGAGTGTGAACCATGGGCCTATGAGCCGTTTCCTCATGCAGCCTACTTGTGTCTTCAGGTCTTGCTCAAGACCGATCTCATTATATACCACTTCCATTTAATGATGAAGTGCTGCTGTGCATGTCTGACTTTATGACTCTGTGGGTCAGACAACACCTAATTCATGATGGGCAGGTTGCATAATAACTTTGTGGTCCATGGTTAAGAGTTCAGTCTCTACTAAGGCCCAGTAACAGTTGTAAATCTGTTTCTCAAAAGGAGAGTGTACATATCTCCCCAGGATGACAGGGCTTTGCTTTGAAATCTTAAGGATCTGCACTGGAATTCACTAGTAAAGTCCTGCCAAAGACTGCAAACAGCATCTCCATCTGCCATTGACACTTCAAGCACCATTGGATCAGCCAGATCATATGTCTCATGTGGCCAGAGCAGCTTTCACAGCAGCCTAAACCTTCTCTTGTTCTAGGTCCCACTTAAAATCAGCAGTTTTGAGTTACTCGATAGACTGGAGCACCACACCTAAATGAGGGATATGTTGCCTAAAAACACCCAAAAAGGACCACCACAATGGCACAGCCTCCTTGGTTCTGTGCTGCCCGCACTGGTTGGTTCCCTTAGTGCCTTTTTTGTTTTGCTTATTTTTTCTCTCTCTGCCTTCCTTCCTTTCAATTCTTCCACCTAGCTAGCCCCATGCACCACTGTAGTCCCTTCTTTATGAGCTGGGACACACCACTTGGCCACAGAACTGCCTGCACTGCCTTCCTGGGTCTGTGGTGCTCCTATCAGCCAGCTCCATCAATACCATTTTTTTCTGTTTCTTCTTTCTCTCCCTTCCTTCCTTTCCTTTCTCCTGCCTAGCTAGCCCTGTGTGCTATCCATGCCCCTTCTTAATGGGCTGTGCCACACCACTCAGGTAGAGAACCACCAGCATATGTCCTCCCAGTTACAAGCTGCTCTCTGGAGAGCCACCAGCACATGGCTTTCCCAGACCTGCCTGCCCCCACTTGCTGAATCCCACCATGCCACCATGTTGTTTACTTTCTATGAATCTTTTTCCTGCCTTCTTTTTCTCACCAACTTATCTCTGTGCATCACACCTGCTCCTTCCCTCCTGCCTATTGCACTGCTCACGAAGCACCACAGGCCCAAGCAGCACCAGCATGGACCCATAGACCCCTGGACCCCATAGACCCCACACTGCCCTGGCCCCTCCCACCAGCCCTAGTTCATGCTGTAAATGAACTGTTCTCATCACTCCCAACCCATTGGACCTGCCTGTTAAACCATGGCTGAGCAACAGGCACTGACCACTTTGGACAAGGTGATGAGAACTATCATGCCCACAGACAAGAAACCAACAAAACACACCCAGCCTGCTTGCCCAGACATAACCAAATAAAAAAAAAAGCAGAAAGAACCAAACAAATCAACAGTCAGTAAATGAAGAAAACAATTCCTGAATGTCCCAGAGATAGAAGACAGTATCAAAACATATTTTGAAAAACAGTACAGGATGACTCCAGTAAGCAACCAAAATAAAACATCAGACGACCTTCCGGCAGAAGAAAAGTCACTGGAACTACCTGATAGGAATCCAAAAGTCTAATATTCAGGGTTCACCAAGAGATTGGGAAAGAGATGAAGGAAAACACAGACAAAAATAAGGAAAAAATAGACAGAGTCATGGAAAATCCAGACATAATCAGGGAAAACACAGACAAAGCAATAGAACGATTAGGAAAAAAAAAAAAAAAAAAAAAAACAGGAAAAAATGTCAAAATAAATAACTAGAAATCATACAAATACAACAATTAGAAATCCTAAAGAAAAAATCTCAAGATTTCAGAAATGGGCAATGCAATGGAAAGTTTTAGGAGAAAATTGAAACAATGGAAGACAGGAATAGTGAAACTGAAGACAAACCCTGATACTAATTTGAAGAAAAATCATACAAAAATATGAAGAAAACCTGAGAACCATGGTGGAATACAATCAAAAGCAAAAATTTGCAAATGATCAGGGTTTAAGAATGGCTTAGGGGAACCAGAAAACACAGAGAAGATCATTGAAAATTTGCTGACAGAAAACTTCCCTAATATCATGAAAAATGAAAAACTGAGCATCCAAGAAGCTCAACATCCCTAATAGAATGATCCCAAAAGAAAGTCACAAAGACATATTATAATCACACTCACCAAAACCAATGTTAAAGAATAAACCCTGAGAGCAGCTCAAGAAAAATGAAAAGTCACATACAAAGGGGAAACAATAAGACTAAGTTCTGATTACTCAGCAGAAACCAGGCAGACAAGAAGGTAATGGAATGACATATATAAAACCTTGAAAGAAAACAATTGCCAACAAAGATTAATGTATCCTGCAAACACTTGCTCAAATATGATGATGAAATTAGGACATTTCCAGATAAGCAGAAATTAAGGGAATATGTTAAAAGCAAACCAAACTTACGAGAATTATTAAAGGGAGTTCTTTGGTTAGAGAACATTATCAGACAACAGCCTGAATCTAGAACATAAGACAGCCAGATACCAACCTAAATATTGAAATCTCGAGTATAAAAAAAAAAAAATTAAAAGATTTACAACTGGGAACCCAAGAGGACAATCTGTAAATGACAACAATGTCAGAACAACAACAGAGGGAATAAATGGTATAGGTACAGAACTTTCCAGTGGAGAGGAAGTCAAGGTGATATCATGTAATAAAAGATTAATTTAAACTTCAGAAGAAAATTTCAAGGTAACCACAAAGAAAGGTGACAAATCTACTTATCAAATTAAAAAAGAAAAAAAAAAGTATCAGTAAACAAAAAAATCTATGAAATGAAAGAAATGAAAAAAATCCATGAACAAAAGGAATTTAACACAGGTGAGCAAGAGGAACAAAGAAAACCACAAAGCACTACAAAATGACAACAATAAACTCACACCTATCAATAATCATACTGAAAGTAAATGGCCTAAATACACCCATAAAGAGACAAAGAGTGACAGCACAGATAAAAAATAGGACACATCAATATGCTCTCTATAAGAGAAACACCTTAGAAACAAAGATACAGAGACATTAAAAATCAAAGGATGGAAAATAATATATCAAGCAAACAGCAACCAAAAAAGAACAGGAGTGACAATACTAATCTCAGATAAAATAGACTCTAAAACAAAATGCACAATAAAAGACAAGGAAGGAAGTTCTGTAATGGTTAAGGACACAATCCACCATGAGGACATAACCATAGTAAATATCTACTCATCAAATCACAGCACCCAAAATACATAGGACAATTTCTAACAGTCCTGAAAATAGAAATTGACAGTTTTGTACTAATAGTAGGAGACTTCAACACACCACTCTTAGTAAAGGACTGAACATCTGGAAAGAAACTCAACAAATACAGACTCTCTGAAGGCCACAATCAACCAACTTGACCTCATAGGCATATACAGAACACTCCACCCAACAGCAGCAAAGTAGACATTCTTTTCCAACACACATGGAATGTTCTCCAGCATAGACTACATCTTAGGTCACAAAGCAATCATCCACAAAATCCAAGACATTTAGATAATGCAAAGTATCTTCTCTGATCACAACATCATCAAAGTAGAAATTGATAACAGGAAAAGCAAGGAAAAAATAATAAAATTCATGGAAACTGAATAACATCTTGGTTAAAAACCACTTGGTCATAGAAGAAATTAAACATGGAATAAAAAATTCCTAGAATCAAATGAAAATGAAAACACTTTATACCAAAACCTTTGGAACACAGCAAAGGCATTGCTCAGAGATCAATTTATAGCAACAGACGCACACATCAAAAAAAGAAGAAAGGAACAAAATAAAAACATCAGCTATACAACTTGAAAAAATAAAGAGCAGCAAAAAGAAGAAAGGAAACAATAAGGATCAGAACAGAAATAAAAGAAATAGAGAATAGAAAAACAATAGAATTAAAAAAAAAAATTTGGTTCTTTGAAAGAATTAACAAAATCGAAAACCACTGACCAAACTGCCAAAAGAAAAACAGAAGAGGACTCAAATAAGCCAAATGATAAATGAAATGGGAGTCATTACAAAGACCCAACTGAAATAAAAAGGGTGATAATTGAGTTATATGAAAAATGAAACTCCAACAAATTTGAAAACCTAAAGGAAATGGACACATTTCTAAAACACTACCTATTAAGCTAACATAAAATGAGGTAGAAAATCTGAAAAGACGTGTAACAAGAAAAGAGATTGAAAGGTAATGGGGGAAAAACAAAAACCTCCCAACAGATGGCCTCACTGGAGAATTCTAACAGAGAAGAGCTTGTGTCAGTACTTCTCAAACTATTTGAGAGCATTGAAAAGAAATGGATACTTTTGAATTCATTCTCTGAAGCCAGCATAACCCTGAGAGCAAAACTAGACAAGACACCACAAAAAAAAAATAATTACAGATGTGTATCTCCCATGAATACAAATGGAAAAATTCTCAAAAAAATTCTAGCCAATAGAATTAAGCATGAGATTAAAAAAAACAAAACACTATGACCAAGCGGGATTCATACAAGGTATGGAAGGATGGTTCAACATTAGAAAATCAACATAATCAACCACATAAATAAAACAAAAGAGAATAATCACATGATCATCTAAATCAATGCAGAAAAGGCATTTATAGGAAACCAAAAGCCAACAGCATTCTTCACAGATAAAGGCTGAAAACTTTCCTCCTGAGAACAGGAACAAGACAAGTTTGCCCTTCATCACCACTCCTATTTAACAATGTGCTGGAAGTCCTAGCTAGAGCAACAAGGCAAGAAAAGAAATAAAGGGCATCCAAAATTGGTAAGGAAGAAGTAAAACTATCCCTGTTTGCAGATTATATGATACTATACATAGAGAACACAAAGGACTCCACAAGAAAAATACTGCAACTAACAGATTCAGCAGAGTAATAGGATACAAGGCAAACACAAAAGTCTGCTGGATTCCCATACACCATTAAAGTGAATTATGAAAAGGAAATCAGGGGAGCAATACCATTTATAGCAGTCCCCCCCCCCCCGCCGGCCCTCCCCCCCAAAAAAACTTAGAAATAAATCTAACTGGGGATATAAAAGACCTATGTGAAGAAAACTACAAAAACATCATGGGAAGAAACCAAAAGAGACCTACATAAATGGAAAAACATACCATGCTTATGGATAGGCAGACTAAACATTGTGAAAATGTCAATTCTACCCATTGTAATCTACAAATAAATACAATCCTGACCCAAATATCAACAGCATTCTTTAATAAGATGGAAAAACTTATCACTAACTTTATATGGAGAGCAAAGAGGCTGCGGGTAAGGAAAGCACCATTGAAGACAAAGAATAAAGCAGGAGGCTTCACACTACCTAACCTCAGAACCTACTATACAGCTACAGTAGTCAGAACAGCCTGGTACTGGTACAATGACAGACTCTTTGACCAATGGAGCAGAACTAAGAACCCAGATGTAAATCCATGTTCACCCGATCTTCTACAAAGGCCCAAAGTCCTTGAAAAAAAAATAAGGCTTTATTTCAAGGAAAAATAGCAATTATCAGTTCTTTTATGTGGTACTTGAAATGTAACTCTGAAGCTCTGAGTGCATCTCTTTCTCCATTTTGTCTAGGGAAAATTGGACAAATCAACTGGCTTCCTTATACTTCTCAGTCTGAAAAAAAAGTTGAAAGATATTAAACAGGCAATCATCAAGAACCTTGTTTCTCACAAATGCGTGATTCAATGGTGGTGATATATTGCATATTTCTATTGATGCCTGTCTTAGTCATCTAAATCTATAACATCAATACCATAAGTGGATGGCTTTAACAAAGAGAAATTTATTTTCTCACAGTCTAGGAGGCTAGAAGTCCAAATTCAGGGCATCAGCTCCAGAGGAAGGCTTTCTCTCCATTGGCTCTGGGGCAAGGTCCTTGTCATCAATCTTCCCCTGGACTAGGAGCTTGTCCACACAGGAACCCAGGCTCCAAAGGACACTCTCTGCTCCAAGCACTGCTTTCTTGGTGGTATGAGGTCCTCAACTCTCTGCTTGTTTACCTTTCATGTTATCTCACATAAGATAAAAGTTGGTGCAAGCCATAGCCAAGGGAAACTCCCTTTACATTGACTTAGGGATGTGACCTGACAAAGGGTGTTACATCCCACCCTAATCTTTAAGCGCAGGCAGAGATTATGATTTATAACACACAGGAAAATGAGGGACAAACACACAATACTGGAAATCATGGCCTAACCAAGCTGACACATATTTTTGGGAGACACAACTTAATCCATGACACCACCTCATGCCATGAATTAGCAGTGCCCTCTTTATTACTGGAAATAGAGTCATTAGTGCCTTTAACACTAGCCAGACATGAGAACCAATTCAGAAAACTTATCCTTAAGGTTTTTTCCTCTAAAACCACTCTTGGTACAGCATGCCTTAGGCTGGATTTTCTAGAGGAACAAAACTAGTGAAGCATGTATTTAAGTGTATATAAAAAAACTAAAAAAGAACCCCAAACCTGTTGCTTTCGAGTTGATTCTGATGCATAGCAACCCTGTTAGGACGGAGTAGAGCTACTCCACATGGTTCCCAAGGAGCACCTCACGGATTCAAACTGTTGACCTTTTGGTTAGTAGCCATAGCTCTTAACCACTACATGACCAGGGTTTCCGTAAGTAGGTATAGAAAGATTTATTTCAAGGAAGTGGTTCACACAATTATGGAGGTTGGCAAGTCCCAAATTGGTGGATCGTGTTGCAGGCTGGAAACTTCTCCTGATTCATGTGGTTGCAGGGGCTGACAAACCCAAAATCTGCAAGTCAGGTGGCAGACTGAAGGCTTCCACATCCCAAGAACTGGAATTTAGACAATAACAAGATGAGTTCTAGAGAGAGCTTTTCCAAAACATCGTAGATGCAGGGCACATCCCAAAGAAACTCATCTTGCAACTGATTGTCTGCTCACATCAGATCAAAAAATGGGAGATGATTACAAATGTCTGAGAAACTACCGAGAATCATAGCCTAGCCAAGTTGAGGCATAGCCTTAACCTTCAGAGGCACTATAGTTCTCTCCCAGAGTTCTTTGTAGGCAGGATCAATCTTGCATTGTTTATGGCCTCTCAGTCCAACCCTTCAAGCTGGGCTCTTTCAGTCTCACATATTTCCCTCTTCTGCAATTGTCCCTGGGCCTGCATGGAGTGGGGTAAAGTCATGAGGACCTTATGTCCAAATTTCCAAAACACTGTAAGCAGAAACCCATACCACCTCACAACAAAACATTATCCCAATGATTATACATAATAATCTAAAAATTCATTTTTTCCCACCATGTTCCCCAATCAGTGAACCATCGCCTCTTTATCTCAGCCCACAAGTACCATTTCCCAAGTGCTCAATTTTATCTAGGTTTGTTTGTAAGAATTAAATTTATAATAAGAGAATAATTTACTCTTGCTTCATTGTCAGGAATATAGACACAATATTCATTTTTTGGTAAAGCACAAGTGCCTCTTGTGATGCTGTGATCATGTCCAGAGTAATCCCATTTTCCAACACCACCTTCCTCATAGCTGCAGTTTCTTCATTTAAGGCAGCTATTCATGCTAGGTGTAGTTCAAGGTCAAGGAAGCAAATTTCTCCAAAATCTCAATCTTAGCCATAATAGTAACATTTCTATTACAAGAGGTGAATATCTTTTATAAAAAGAAACTAGTGAGGAACAAAAATAGTACACTCCTCTTTATTAAAACGGAATTAGTATTATTTCTTCTTTCTGTTACTATTTCTGCAGCTTGTGGGGCTTCACCTTGCTGGGTGTATCATACCTTAAGCTCAACAGGGAACTGTCTGACAGTGTTACCAAAAGGGAGGGCAAAACCCATTGTGTCATTGGAGTGTCCGTCATGCCATAGATTGATGTCCATTCCATTGCCATCTACTTTTGTCCTTACCAGCAGTAGACTTCCTACCCATTCCCTCAGAACATGTCATTATACACCCCAAATGATTGTCCTCTGTCCAAAGGTGATGCTCATCAGTGTCCTGACCAATAGAACTCATTGACAAGTGTCCAATTCCAGCATGAATGCTTCCAGTGCTGTCTTCCATATCATTACAGTTTGACCTGAGGGTGGCTCACTACCTAACTCCTCAAACAAGGGTTTTAGTCCCCTAGTATTAGACTTACTTAATGCTCCTATAGCTTCAGGAAAAAAAAAACTGCCCAATGGCAAAACTTTGGTAAGCCAGTCAGTGTTTTTATTTGTTCTTTAAGGAGGCCATTTCTTTCTTTCTTTCAGTTAATGCTGCACCATGGGAGCCTATAAGGCAGGTGAAAGTATGAGCCTAATCTTGTTTCTCAGCCCACTGTTGCACCAAGACCCATGTAAAATGACATCGCAGATCACTGTTAGCTTCCTTAGCAGCACCATGCATGGATATTAGTCCAGACCTGAAATGGTGGTGGTTACATTGGCTCTTACATTATGGAAAGCTTGAAGTAATACACTGAAGGTATCCACACATGTAAGAACAAATCCGTGCTTGGCATTTTTCAAGCTGAAAATATTGAAGACAAAATTCAAGCCTCGAATCACAGTTTTGAAGAATTCTGTGGGCAAAATATTGAATATTGCAGGAAGCAAGAAAAGAAGTTGGAAGGAATATACAGAGTCTCTGTACCAAAAAATAAGTGGCCAATGTTCAACCATTTCAGGAGGTAATGTATGATCAAAACTGATGGTATTGAAGGTAGAAGTCCAAGCTGCACTTGAATGCATTGGCAAAAAAACGAGACTCCAGGAGTTGACAGAATACCAACTGCGAGGTTTCAACAAATAGATACAGCACTGGAAGCACTACTCATCTATGCCAAGAAACTTGGAAGACAGCTACCTGGCCAACTGACTGGAAGAGATCCACTTTTGTGCCCATTCCAAAAGAAGGTGATCCAACAGAATTTAAAATTATAGAACAATATCTTTAATATCACACACAAGTATAATTTTGTTGAAGATAATTCAAAACAGTTGCAGTAGTACATTGACAGACAACTGCCAGAAAGTCCTCCCAGATTCAGGAGAGGACATGGAATGAAGGATATCATTGCTGATGTCAGATGGATCTTAATAGAAAGCAGAGAATACCAGAAAGATGTTTACCTGTGTTTCTTTGCAGTGCAAAGGCATTCATCTGTGTGGATCATAACAAATTGTAGAAAGCATTGTGAAGAATGAGAATTCCAGAACACCTAAGTGAAACTGCACGTAGACAAATAAGTAGTCATTTGAACAGAATAAGAGATAATGCATGGTTTAAGATGAGGAAAAGTGTGTGTTAGTGTTGTATCCTTTTGCCATATTTATTCAATCTGTATGCTGAGCATAGTCAAATAACTTGGGCTATATGAAGCATCAGAATTGGAGGAAGACTCACTAACAATCTGCAATATCAGAATACATAATCTTGCTTGCTGAGAGTGAAGAGGACTTGAAGCACTTAATGATGAAGACCAAAGACTACAGCCTTCAGTGTGGATTGTACTTTTACATAAAGGAAACAAACAATCCTCACAGTGGAGCCAATAAGCAATATTATGATAAACGGAGAAAAAATTCAAGTTGTCAAGGATTTCATTTTACTTGGATATGCAGTCAACACCCATGGAGGCAGCAGTGAAGAAATCAAATGACATATTTGGCAAATCTCCTGCAAAAGACGTCTTTAAATTATGGAAAAGCAAAAATGTAACTTCAGGACTAAGGTGCTCACACCAAAGCTGTGGTATTTTCAGTCACCTTATATGCATGCAAAAGCTGGACAGTGAATAAGGAAAACCTAAGAAGAATTGATGCCTTTGAGTTGTAGTGTGTTGGCAAAGAATATTGAATACATTATGGACTGCTAAAAGAAAAAACAAGTCTGTCTTGGAAGAAATACAGCTCCAGAGTGTTCCTTAGAAGCAAAAATGGTGAGATTTTGACTCATGTACTTTTGAAATATTATCATGAGGGACCAGTCCCTGGAGAAACACCATACGTGATAAAGTAGAGAGTCAGCAAAAAAGAGAAAAACCTTCAATGATTTGGACTGACAGAGTGGCTGCAACAATGGGCTCAAACATAACAACGATTGTGAGGATGGCTCAGGACCAGGCAATGTTTCCTTATGTTGTACATAAGGTTGCTATGAGTTGGAACTGACTCCATGGCACCTAATAACAAACAGCAAATCTATACACCTTACTTTTAGAGAGAAGGTACATATAATTAATTTGCCAAATATGTAAGGGACTCATTCCTTTCAAAATGTTGGTCTAAAATATTCCTGGAATTCTTTGAAGAGGGGGCAAGGAGACAATTTATTATGTTGTTGCAGATAAGCATGCCATCTCACCAAGGTAATGCTCTGTTCCAGAGCTGATAATGGCATGTCCAAAAGGCCCTCTTCTCACGTTTTAATAGTGAATGCAGTTTTTACTTCTACTTGTGGTTCTTTGGTGAGAACTTCCATTTGCAACAGTGCATTGTACATGGGCAAGAATTGTATCTCTAACAGAGAAGCATCTCTGTGCGTTTGAATAGTTGTGACCAGAATCCTGTAGGCCACTCTATTTTATCTCTGTCACAGACCCAACCATGCCATCTTTAGAAACAATAACATATAATTCAAAAGGCATCACTTCTTCTATGGTTTTCAGTGCTTTAGCTTTTGCACTAGTGCCTTAGCTAGAGTAAAACATTTTCTTGTGAAGCCCCTTGTTATGGATTGAATTATCTTTGTTATGTTAATGAGGCAGGATTAGTGAAGGATCTGTCTTACATCAGTCTATTTTTTGAGATATAAAAGAGATTAAACAAGCAAGGAGAAGAAGCAGGGTAGGGGAAGAAAATTCCAAGCCACATGAAGATTGCCCAGCAGCAGAAGCTCAGTGACAGGGACTTTCCTCCAGAACTGACAGAGAAAGAAAGCCTTCACCTAGAGCCAGCTCCCTGAATTTGGGCTTCTAGTTTCCTAAACTGTGGGAAAATAAATTTTCGTTTGTTATAGCCATTTACTTGTTGTATTTATGATATAGCAGCATTAGATAACTAAGATATTCCCTAGTCCCAGGTGTGCCCCTTTTATATTAGTCTATAGAGAGGCTGAAGACATTGTGCCAACTGTGGGTTAAAGGTCCTCCAATATTGTAATAATCCTATAAAGGCTTGTATTTGTCTGGCACTCTAGAGAAGGTGAAAGGCAGTAATTTTATGTATGAGGACTTTGGAGAAGGCTCAGGTCCTAACCAACCAGACAACTCCATGGACTCCAAGCCCGGTATTTTTTATGGGTTTATACCACATCCTCACTGTTAGAAACGTTCCACTTCTAGACTGGTTGCATCCGCATAAGATTCAAATCATTAGAGGTTAACATGATATCATCTACATAATGTTCTACATGCACCCCCTCTGTTAAAGTGATAGCACCCAAATTTTCATCTACCATGCCAGCACAAATTGTAGGGCCACTCAAATACTCTTGGGGTAACACTTGAAGAGTCCATTGCTTTCCTCCGATGTGAAGGCAAACGTGTCCTGAGCAGTCTAGCTGAGGGGAATATTGAAAAAGGCACTTGGTAAATCTAAAACTATATGGTATTTTCCTAAGCATGTTGTCAGTCACTTCTGAATAGTAGGTATGTTAGGTACAGCTGCATGTATAAAAGTTAATTTTGGCAGTCTATTTTCATTTTCTATGTTCCACCCGGCTTATAAATGGGCCACACTGGGCTATTGTAAGGGTTTCGGGCCTAATAATTTACATCTTTTCCAATTCAATGATAGCTTGGAAAGGTTTCTGCCATTTAGCCCAACTCCAAAGAACTGGTTTCACTTCCAGCCCACAAGCAAAAGGAACTATTTTTTCCAGAGAGACTGCAGGCAAGTTGTCTATCCCCACTATGTTTTCTGAAACTGGAGAAATGTAAACTCAAAGGGTGACCTGCAAATTTATGTGAATTAACCTCTCCAGTGTGAACCAAAGCCAGGACATTTTGTTTGGCTATCAGTCCCCCTAAATGACCCTATCTTGAGGGGAATTTTGGCCAACTTGTCAGACGAGAGGACACAGGAGCCTCCATTTTCGCTGCTTCTCCAGCACCTCTACCTCTTCTAGAGGAGAAGTTGAAGGCTCTCCCTGTTTCCATTTATATTCCTTTTGCTTTATTTTTCAATTAAGTCAGTAACCAACATGAAAGCAGTTGTTCTCATATTTCTTTCTAGTCTTAACTCTTCATTTTCTAGCCTTTGCCTGTGCTTCTTTTTTTTTGCCAGGCCTCCATTTTAAAGCTCACTTCCCAAAGTGATGGGTAAGCCATGCTGGCTACAGAACAGCAGCCCTTCTTATTGGTGCTGGTCAGCTTTAATCTTTTTATAATTTCTGACAAACTTGCAGGATTTGGGGGCTTTTCCCTGTATTCTGTCAGCAATCTGCAAGCATCCATCAGATGCACCCCCTTGTTCATATATTGAAGCCTAGGGCCAACTAGGGATTTCCCCCGGATGATATTCTAGTAATGACCACCTGATTCTGGCTACAGCATGGCAGCCATCTTTATTCAGGCTGTTAACTTTTAATCCTTCTATAAAGTCTTTTTTAAATAATATTTTACTATATTTTTGGTAAAGGTTAGCACAAGAGTTTAGGCCCTATTCAACAAATTTTTACATAAGTTATTCAGTGACACTGGTTACATTCTTCACAGAGTGTGACCATTCTCATTATTTCCATTCTGGGTGTTCCATTCCCATTAATCTAGTTTCCCTGCCCTTTCTAATTTCATATTTGTTTTAAAGTAACTGTTGACTGTTTGGTCTCATATAGGGAATTTAAAAAGGAGCACAGTGCTTATAGGTGATAATACTTATTTTTTGAGCCAATTTGTTATTTAGCTGCAATGTGACTTCAGGGACTAGTTTTGATTCAAGGATTGAAAAATGTCTCAGGACAATAGTCTCAGGGAGTCTGCCAGTCTCAACCAGCCCAGTGGGTCTACTTTTTTGTTTTGTTTTTAGGAATCTGAGGTTTTGTTCCACATCTTTTCCCCAGTCTATCAGGATTTAATTTTTGTGGCTAAAACAGTTGTTAGTGGTAACAGGGCACCATCTAGTTTTGGTCTCAGGGTAGACGAGGGCTGTGTTCATGTACACCATTTGTCCTTTAGAATAGTTTCTTCTTTGAGTCTTTGGTTTCCCTCTTTCTCTTTTCTCTAGACGAACAGAGATCAATGCTTGTATCTTACATGACCACTCATAAGCATTTAGGATCCCAGACCCTACTTGCCAAACTAGAATACAGAACATAATTTCATGACCTATATTATGTCAATTGACCAAGAGACCCATGAATGATCCTAATCCTTCAAACCTGGAAATCCAATCCTGTGAGGTGTTCGAGTATGTCTAAGAAGTATCTGTAACTGTACCCCCATGTGCTTTATTTATACATATGAATATATGGCCATATAGTCACATAGATGCATGTACAGATATATGTGTGCATACATATGCATGTACATATATAGGTACACATTTATACACACCTATACATATATATGCCTACATACATTCATAAATACCTGCACATACCTTTTTTTGTTACTGTTGTTGCTGTTTCAAAATTATATATGCCAGAGGAATTACCAACACGTCCTTTTTTCTTGTGTACATTTTACCTTCAACCAGCTATGTACAATTGACCCTTATTCAGGGTATTAACTTTCCCTTCACCAGAAATAACAAGTGTCATCTCTCTAGAGAGTGAATCCCTTTTTCTCCTCCACCATTCCTGGTAACTACTAATAAACATTACTTTCTGTGTATTTACCTGTTCATGTCATTTCATAAAAGTGAGAACATACAATATTTATTTTCCTGTGATTGACTTATTTCACTCAACTTAATGTCCTCCAGTTTCATTCATGTTCCAAGAGGGTTTGTGAATTCTTTTTTTAATCACTGAGTAGTATACCATTTTACTTATCCATTCATCCATTGGTGCGCACTTAGGTTATTTTCATCTTTTGATGTTGTGAAAGTGCTGTGATGAACATAGGCATGCATATGGCTGTTTGTGTTACTTCTCTTAGGGTATGTCTCAGTTATAACAGAAATATCACAGTAGATATCTTTAACAAACATAAATTTATTCCCTCACAGTCTAAGAGGCTAGAAGCCTAAATTCAGGATGCCAGCTCCAGGGGAAGGGTTTCTTTCTCTGTCCGTTCTAGGGAAAGGTTCTTGTCATCAATCTTCCCATGCTGTAGGACCTTCCGAGAGCAGGGACCCTGGGTCCAAAGATGTGCTCCCCTTCTGATTCTTCATCCTTGTGGCATGAGGTTCCTCTGTCTCTCTGGTCTCTTTGTCTTTTATATCTCAAAAGAGATAGACTGAGGAAACACCCTAATCTTGTAGATTGAGTCCTGCCTCATTAACAAAACTGTTCTAATCCTGCTTCATTAACATCATACAGGCAGGATTTACAATGCATAAGAAAACCACATCAGATGATAAAATGGTGGGCAATCACAGAACTCTGGGAATCATGGTTTGACCAAGTTGACACACATTTTGGGGGGACACAATTCAATCCATAAAATTCCACCCCTTAGTCCTCAAAAATGGCACATGTAAAACTCATTCACCCTATCATATTGTAGAAAAAGTCTTAAATCAACTCTAAATTCAAATCCCAAAACTTTCTTGTCATCTGTGAAATCTATAATACAAGTTATCTTCTTCCAAAGTACAATGGTGCAACAGACACAAGCTAGACATTTCCATTACAAATGGGAGAAATTGGAGGGAAAGAAGGGATAACAGGCACCAAGCCAGTTAGCAGAACACATTACTTTAGCTCTCAAGTCTTGAAAATAATCCTCTCTGTTCTCTGAGACCATTTAGGCAATGGCCCTGCCCTCCAGACTCCGAGTATTGGCCACGCTTTCCAGATTCTGGGTGGAGGTCCCTCAGCCCTGGGCTTCAGATCCACCCTCCACACCCACTGGAATGACAAATTTACTCCCTCGGCTTTGGGCAGGCCCATTTTCCTAGCCCATCAAAGTGGAAACACTACCCCCTCAGCCATGGCAGGTGCCATTATTCTGCCCTGGCCCCTCAGCCTTGGGCAGCGGATCCACCCCACGCCACTGGCACTCACTAGAATTGACTCTGATGTCCATAATTTTACAGTCTCTTCAAGGCAATCTAGGCTTTTACTATCAGGCATTTTAAAACTCTTCCAGCCCCTATCCATTCACAGCGTCAGAAATTGCTGCCACATTTAGGTATCTGTCAGAGCAGCATCCCACTCTCTCTGTACCAAATTCCATCTTAATTCTCTAGTGTTCCTATACCAGAAATACCCACAAGTGGATGGCTTTAACAAACAGATGTTTATTCTCTCACACTTTAGGGAGGCTGTAAGTCCAAATTCAGGGTGCCAGCTGTGGGGGAAGGTTTCCTTTCTCTGTCAGTTGTGGAAAAATGTCCTTGTCTTCAATATTCCTCTGGTCTAGGAGCTTCTTCATGCAGGGACCCTGGGTCCAAAGGACTTACTTTGCTCCCAGCACTGCTTATTGGCAGCATAAGATCCCCCCGACTTTCTACTCACTTCTCCTTTTTATATCTCAAGAGATTGACTCAAGACACAATATAATCTTGTAGATTGAGTCCTGCCTCATTAAATTAAACCAAAAAAACCCATTGCCATCAAGTCAATTCCAACTCATAGGGACCCTATAGGACAGAGTAGAGCTGCCCCATAGAGTTTTCAAGGAGCTCCTGGTGGATTCAAACTGCTGACCTTTTGGTTAGCAGCTATAGCTCTTAACCACTACATTACCAGGGTTTCCCCTCATAACTTAACTGCCTCTAATCCTGCCTCTTTAACATCACAAAGGTAGGATTTATAGCACTAGGAATATCACTTCAGATGACAAAATGGCAGATAATCACACAATTTTGGTAATCATGGCCTAGCCAAGCTGACACATGTTTTGCGGGGGACACAATTCAGTCCATAACAGGGTATATGCCTAGAAGTAGAATTCCTGGGCTCTATGGTAGCTCTACTTTCTAGTTTTTTGAGTAACTGTCACACTGCTTTCTGACAACGAGTAGGCCATTTTGCGTTTCCACCAGCAATAGGTGAGGGTTCTAACTTCTTCACCTTCCTCCAGCACTTGTTATTTCCCATTTTTTGGCCATTCTAAACATACACAAAAAAACAAAACTTTTTTTTTTTTTTTTGCCATGCTAGTGGGAGTGAAATGCTATCCCGCTGAGGTTTAGATTTGCATTTCTCTGATGGGCAATGACATTGAGCGTTTTTTCACGTCTTTTGGCCATTTGCATACCCACTTTGGTAAGTGTCTGTGTATGTCCTTTGCTCAGTTTTTTATTGTGTTATATGTTTTTTTGTTGTTAAATAATAGAAGTTTTCTATATATTATAAATACTAGAACTCTATCAGTTATACCACTCCTCAAAATTTTTTTCTGTTTATAGGTTTCTCTTATGATAAGCAGACTCTTTTGAAGAATGTAAGTATTTAATTTGTTTGAGGTCCCAGTTATCTATTTTGTTTTCTGTTGCTCATGTGTTTGTTGCTGTATTTGATAATCTATCACGGAAAAAAAACGTAGACCCCAAAGTTGGCTTCAATATTTCCTTCCAAGAATTTCATGAATTTATGTTTAACATTCAGGTCCTTGATCCATTTTGAGTTTAGTTTTTGTGTATGGTGTGAGATATGGGTCTTGCTTCATTTTTCTGCACGTGGGAATCCAGTTTTGCTAGCACCATTTGTTAAAGAGACTGTTTCTTCTCCATTGAATGGGTTTGGAACCTTTGTTGAAAATCAGTTGACTGTAGATGTTTGAGTTTATTTCTGGATTTTCAATTCTATTCCATTGGTCTATGTGTCTGTTATTCAATCAGTGGCAGGCTGATTTGATTACTATAGCTGTGTAATATGTTTTGAAGTCAGAAAGCGTGATGCCTCCTACTTTCTTCTTCTTCAAAATTACTTCGACTATGCAGGGTCTATTGTTTTTCCATGTAAAATTGAGGATTACTTTTTCCATTTCTGTAAAGAATGTTATTAGAATTTTGATCAGTATTGAATTGTATCTGTAGATTCCTTTGGGTAGTACTGACATCTTGACTATATTAAATCTTCCAGTCCATGAGCCTGGATGGTCTTCCCACTTTTAAGGTATTTTTAGGTCTCGGCTCTATTTCATATTTTCCATTGTTTCAGTCTTTCACACCTCTGGGTTAATTTATTCCTAAGTTTTTTTTTATCTCTTATATGCTGTTGCAAATGGAGCTGTTTTCTTAATCTCCATTTCAGATTTCTAATCCTTGTATAACTTCTGCCAGCTCTGTGGGAGTTTTGGGGCTTTCTCCATACTCTCTCAGCTGTCCACAGTCATTGAGCAGACTCATCACTGGTCCCAACAATGAAGTGTGAGGCCACACAGGGATTTCCCTCAAGGATTCTGTTTTTCCTAGCCCGTTTTCCCAGAGTCCTACTCACAGAGCTATTTGTTTCACCTCCAAACACCAGTGGCAAGAGTAGTTCCAAGGGTTACAGGTTATATTCTGAGAAAATAGGCAGTAATTGCTATATTGATCAGACAAGGCATCATAGATTGAATTGTGTCCCCCCCCCAAAATACCTATCAACTTTGTTAGGCCATGATTTCCAGTAATATGTGGTTGTCCTCCATTTTGTGATTGTAATTTTGCATTAAAAGGGATTAGGATGGGATTGTAACAACTTCACCCAGGTCACATCCTGATCCAAAGTAAAGGGAGGTTCCCTCAGGTGAGATCTGCACCACCTTTTGTCTCTCAAGGGATAAAAAGGAAAGGGAAGTGAGAAGACATGGGGGGACCTCATACCACCAAGAAAGCAGTGCTGGGAGCAGAGTGTGTCCTTTGGACCCAGGGTTGCTTTGGGGAGAAGCTGCTAGTCCAGGGGGAGATTAATAAGGCTGACAGAGATAGAAAGCCTTCTCCTGGAGCCGACACCCTGCATTTGGACTTTTAGCCTACTTTACTGTGAAGAAATAAATTTGTCTTTGTTAAAGCCATCCACTTGAGTTATTTCTGTTATAGCAGCACTAGATGACAAGACACAAGGCTTTCTTAGGGAACTTACATATAGAGGTTGATGGTATGATTCTCACCACAGACACTGAAGTGTTGTATCACTGGATAGAGGCCCATGCACAGCAGTATGGTGTGGGGGCTTATATATTTAGTGTTTTCTTAGTACAAGGACATGTCCAAGGGACCCAGAAAAATGGCATGTCTAATTTATGATGGATGGGATCGTTTTTGTACTAGTTAATGGGTTCCAATTGACGTCATGATGACGTCAGGTGTTTGGTGTTTTTTTTCCTTCTGAGGTCACTGTTCAGTAAGGTACTCTGGTTCTCTCCCAGAGTTCTTTATAGACAGGATCTATTGTGTATTTTTCAGGGCCTTCTCAGACAGAAAAAGTGAGCTAGAGAACATGGTAAAGGAACTTATCAAGTCTCAAGAGAAAATTACAAAGAAGAGTGATGAAAGCCAGGCGAAATTGTGGGACACCAACAAGAAATTCAGCATAAAGATTATGAGGATACCAGAAGATGAGGAGAAAAAGTGAGAGATAGAAAGAATATTTTAAGATAAAATGACAGAAAATTTTCCAGACCTAAATAAGAGGTTGAACCTGAAAATTCAGGATGCTAGGTGAAATTGGAGAATAATAAGTCCAAAAAGATCCACATTGAGACACATTGTAATAATATTCTTAAAAAGTAAACAAGGAATGAGTTCTGACAGCAGCAAGAGAAAATTATGGTGTAGGATATAAGAATTCTCAATAAGACTGATTTCTTCTCAGACACCCTGAAGGCTGGAAGGCAATGGAAAAATACCTGTAAAGTGCTGAAAGAAAAGACTTGTTAACCAAAAATTCTTTACCCTCCAAAGTTGTCCTTCAAAATTGAGGGTGAGATCACGACAGTTTTAAATAAACAAAAGTTGAGGGAGTTTGTTACCACTGGGCCTGCCTTGGAGGATTTACATGGAAATCCTTCCTTCACATGGAAAGGAAAGGACACACGGCAGATACTCAAGGCCACACACGGAAAAGCAAAAAATAAAAGACAGATAATCAAATGTGATGGCAGATTGTGATGGCTAATGTTATGTGCCAACTTGGCTAGGCCATGAAGCTCAGTATTATATAATGATTCTCCATTTTATGATCTGATGTAATTATCCTACATTTTGTGATCATAATGTGTTCACCTCCATGATGTGATCTGATGTGATCAGCTACTCAGTAGTAAGAAAATTTTCTTGAGGGTGTGGCTTACACCTAATATATATATGGACATTTGGAAAACTTGCTTCTTTGCTCTCGATCTTGCATCCAGCTCATCAGCATTTGACCCACAGTTCTTTGAACTTCAGCCAGTGGTCTTCTGTATTGCCTGGCAATCTTGGGATTCATCAGCCTCTGGAGCTTGTGAGCCATCAGCCTACCATCTTACCTGCTGACCTTGGATTCAAAAGCCTCTGCAGCTCATGAGCAGCAACCTGAAGTCTGACCTGCCAGTTTCAGGTTTTTCAGGTATGTGAGTCAGGAGAAGCCTCCGGTCTGATGCCAGACCCACAGACTTCAACTTGCCGACCCCTACAACCATGTGAGCCATATCATTAAGATAAAGCTTTCTTTCTCTCTCTTTCTCTCTGTGTGTATACATATATATATATACACCTCACTGGTTTTGCTTCTTTAGCTGAGAGTGCTTTTAGAGAAACAAAATCATGAGGATGAATTTTCTAAGTTGATCCTCAAGTCTGACTAGCCTTAATGTCACTGATAACTCTGCCTCTGGCATGAGGTGGTAATATTAATACACAAAATTTCACCACCAATAAATCAAGTCTTGGTGAGAAACATGGCTCTTGATGATACCATGTTTGATATTTTTTTTACAATTTCATCAGAATGATAAGTACAGGGAAGCTGGTTAATTGGTCTCACATTTGCTAGACAAAATGGTGAAAGAGAAGTATTCAGAGCTTCAGAATCACAACTTAAGCACCACATAAAAGACATGAAAGTTTCCAATTGTTCCCTGAAAGAAAACCTATTTCTTATAGTAACAGAGCTAATATTGCCAAAAACCAAACCCAGAGCCTTAAGAATGGCTGAATTATAATGCCAGTTGAATTCCCAACCTTGAGTGGTGTCTGAAGTTAAAGTAAGGGCATTGATTAGGAAGAATTTCAATCCCGAAACTTGGGATGGGGGCATATGGGCAGATATTCAGGAAGCTGGGGACACTGAGCCCCTAAATTCTGTTGAATCACTCCTGCCAGTAGAACCAACTCTCTTACTCCCATCTGAAGGGATCACTCCACCTTTGCTAATTCGTCCTCCCCAGTAAAACCATTATTCCTTCCACCCCCATCTGAGGAGATTGACCCAGCTGTGCCTGAAGAGTCTTTGAGATATCACCTAGGGCGGTGCCTGGGGCATTGTTTGGGGCATCACTTGAGGTAGATGCATTACAAGACACGGCTGAATGTTCCCAGAATCCACCCCCAACAACCATTTTTGCATCTACACCTATAACTAGACTTAAGTCCCACAGATCCTCAAGGGCTTAGTACACAGTGTGACGCACGAGAAGGCACACTATACTCCAAAAGAGTTGCTCAGTTTTTCCAATATGTAAAAAAACTGGGAAATATGTGTGAGAATGGCTATTGAGGGTGTAGAAAGTGGTGCAAGGAACATAATGTTAGGTCAGTTTGAGTGCTGATATGGCCTACTAAGCATAAATTCTTGCTTCGGTGTTTCACCTCAAAATGTTAGGAAAGGATTTAATATTTTATTTGGTTGGTTTGCTGAAGCATGGCCTACACTAAACCAAGGTGAATACCTACATACCTTGGTACACTCTAGAAGAATGTATCCAAAAGCTTAGGGAAATTGGCATGCTAGAGTGTATTTATCAGATTAGACCCACAAATCTAAACATGGAGTGACCAGAGGACACATTTTTAAAAAGATTATGAGAAACAAATTTGTAAAATGACCCCAGCATCCTTGAAGACTTATACCTATTTTATGTAAGTCAGATTTAATAGTGGGAACTACCCTAAATGAATTAAGATACTTAACTACAATTTGGCTGATTGAATCCCATGGTTGTAGGGGCCAAGTGATGGCATTTGATCGACAAAGACAAGGTGGGTGTGGTTACCATAATGGACAGCACAGTCAAGGCAGTAATCACAATAGTCAGACTCATATGGACTTATAGCATTGGGTATTTAGTCATGGAGTGAAATGGTAGGTAATCTACTAAATATGTATCTTGGTCAGTACAAGCAGAAGAATTCTAGGTCAAGTGAACAGCAGTCTAATTGAATTCCCAGAATAAAGAGTCATGACTCCTCAATCAATTCCCAAAATAGAGCAAGTTTACAGATCCACATCTCCTCCTTGAAGTTGGATCCCACAGCATTGGAAACAATTTATAGTTAATCTTTCTCCCCGTCTTCCCCAAAGAGATCTATGGCCTTTTACTAGAGTGACCACTTATTAGGGAAAAGTAATAATTAGAGCTTTTTGGAGATTACCGGACACTGGCTCTGAACTGACCCAAATTCCAGGAGACCCAAAATGTCACTGTGGCCCATCAGTCAGCACAGTGGTTTATAGAAGTCAGGTATTAATGGAGTCTTAGCTCAGGTCTGTCTCACAGTGTATACAGTGGATTCCTGAGCCCATCCTCTAGTGATTGTCCCATTTCCAAATATGTTTATTGCAACAGACAGACTTAGGAATTGGCATCAACCCCAAGCCAGATCCTGGATATGTGTACTATTAGGATAGAAAAAGCCAAGTGGAAGCCCTTAGAGCTACCCCTACCTAGGAAAATAGTAAACCAAAAGCAATACTGTATTCCTGGAAGGATTGCCAAGATTAACGCCAATATCAAGGACTTGAAGTATGAAGGACTGGTGGTTCCATCCCATTTCCCCATTCTACTCTATTTGTCCTGTGCAAAAAACTCATGAATCTTGGGGAAATGACAGTGTATTATCAAAAACAACCAGGTGGTGACTCCAATTGCAGCTACTGTTCCAGATGTGATTTCACTGCTTGAGCAAATTAATATTGGTACCTGGTATGCAGCTATCCACCTGGCTAATGTTCATGTCTCAAATCTGGTTTCAAAGGAACACCAGAAGCAGTCTGTCTTCTCTGGCAAGGCCAGCAATATTCCTTCACTGTCATATCTCAGAGATATATCAACTCTCTAGCCCAATGTAAAATTTAGTTCACAGGGGCCTTGACTACTTTTTCCCTTCCACAAGCCATTATGTTGATAACATTAGGCTGATTGGACATAGTGAAGAAGAACTATCAATAGTTCTAGACTTATTTGTAAGACATTTGTATGCTAGAGGGTGGGAAATTAATCTGAAAAACAAATTCATGCACCTTCCACTTCAGTGTAACTGTAGGATTCCACTGGTGTGGGGCATGTTGAGATATTCATCCTTAAGTAAAGGATAAGTTGTTGCATCTGGTTCCTCCTTCAGTAAAAAGGAGGTCGAAATCTCTCTCGATTTTGGAGGTATATATGCCTCATTTAGGTTGTGGCACTCAAGGCTATTTATTAAGTGACTCTAAAAGCTGCTGGTTTTGACTGGGTCCAGAACAAAAGAAGGTTCTGCAACAGGATCAGGCTGCTGTACAAGTTGCTTAGCCACTTGGGCCATACAATCCATCTGATCCAATGGTGCTTGAAGTGTCAGTAGCACATAGAGAGGTTCTTTGGAGTCTTTGGCAGGGCTGTATTGGTGAATCACAGTGCAGACCCTTAGGGTTTTGGAGAAAAGCCCTGTCATCCTTGTGAGATAACTACTTTCCTTTTGAGAAACAGATATTGGCTTGTAACTAGACCTTAGTTGAGACTGAATGCTTAACCATGGGCCATCAAGTTACCATGCAACCTAAGCTGCCCATCATGAACGATTGTTGTTTGACCCACAGAGTCATAAAGTCAGAGATGTACAGCAGCACTGCATCATTAAATGCAAGTGATATATACGAGTCAACCTTCAGCAGGGCCTGAAGGCACAAGTAAGTTGCATGAGGAAATGGCTCATATGCCCATGGTTCCAACTCCTGTCACATTCCCTTCACTCTTCCTGTCTGCATCTATTGGCCTTCTAGAGAGTTCTTTATGATTAGCTGGCTAAAGAAAACTTATGCTTAGTTTTCAGATTGTTCTGCACAATATGCAGGCACCACTCAGAAGTGTGCATCAGCAGCACTACAGACCCTTTCCGGAACCTCCCTGATGGACAGTGGTGAAGGGAAATCCTCCCAGGGCACAGAACTTCAAGCACTGCTCCTGGGTGTTCACTTTGCTTGGAAGGAGAAATGACCAGAATGCTCAATTTTATACTGATTCTGGGACTGTGGCCACTATTTTGGCTAAGTAGTCTGGGACTTGGAAAAAACATGATTAGACAATTGGTGACAAGAAAGCATTGAAAGAGATATATGGATAGGCCTCTCTCTGAATGGGCCAAAGACCTGAAGATATTTGTGTCACATATGGATGCTCACCAAAGGGTGACTTCAACAGAAGAGAACTTCAACAATCAAGTGGATAGGATTATGTGTTCTGGGGAAACCAGTAATCCTCTTTTTCCTCCACTCCTGTCATTATTTAATGGGCTCATGAACAAATTGGCCATGGTGGGAGATGCAGGTTATGCATGGGCTTAGGAACATGGACTTCAACTCATCAAGGCTGACTTGGCTACAGCCACAGCTGAGTGTCTAATCTGCCAGCAGCAGAGACCCGCACTGAGTCCCTGAAACAGCACCATTTCTCAAAGTTATCAGCCAACTACCTGGGTGGCACGTGAATTGTATTGCACCACTTCCGTCATGGAAAGGGTGGCATTTCATTCTTACTGGGATGGTCACTTACTGTCAATACAGATGTGCCTTTCCTGTGCTCAATGCTTCTGGCACAACTACAATCTGTGGACTCACAGAATGCCTTATCCCCTGTCATGGTACACCGCACAGCATTCCTTTGGGTCAAAGGACTCAGTTCATAGTGAATGAAGTGTTGCAATGGGCCTATGGTCATAGAATTCACTAGTCTTACTATGTTCCCCATCATCCTGAAGCAGCTTGCTTGATAGAATAATGGAACGGATTCTAAAGACACATTTATGGCATCATCTAGGTGGCAATACTTTACACGGTTGGGTAATGTTCTCCAGGAGGCTGTATATGCTCTAAATCAGCATCCAATATATAGTTCTGTTTCTGTCATAGCCATAATTCAGGTGTCCAGAAATCAAGGGGAGGGAAATGGGAGTGTCACCATTATTACCTTAATGATCTACTAACAAAATATTTACTTCCTATCCTGCAACCCTATGCTTTGCAGGACTAGAGGTCTTAGCTTCAATGGGAGGAATTCTCCCACCTGGAGACACAGCACTGATTCCATTGAATTGGAATTTAAGAATGCCACTCAACCACTTTGGGCTCCTCATGCCCCTGAAACAACAGGCAAAGAAGGGAGTTACCATGTTGGTTAGTGAGATTTATGCTGATTACAAAGGAGAAATTGGGTTGATATTACATAATGGAGGTAAGGAATAGTATGTCTGGAATATGGTAAATCCTTTAGGGTGTCTTTTAATACTACTATGGCCTATGATTAAAATCAGTTGCAACCTAATTCTGATATGACAACTAATGACCTAGACCCTTCAGGAATGAAGGTTTGGATCACCCCACCGGGCAAAGAACCACAACCAGCTGAGGTGTTTGCTGAGGGTAGTTGAAAAAGGTAGTTCTAAATACCAGTTACTACCACATGACCAGAAAACCTGGTGGTCTAGTGGTTAAGAGCTACAGCTGCTAACCAAAACACTGGCAGTTCAAACCCACTAGATGCTCCTTGGAAACCCTATGTGGCAGTTCTACTCTATCTTCATAGGGGCACTATGAGTCAGAATGGACTTGAGAACAATGGGTTTGGTTTGATTTTTGGTTAAGATGTGACCAGTTGCAGAATCCAGGACTGCAATTATTATTATTTCTTAATTGTTTAATTATAAGTGTATGTCTATACATTGCAAATGTTTTTGTTTTCTTCATTCCTTTATGTAAAATACAAATGTAAACAGGACTAGTGTGTTTTTCGTTGTACACATGTTAGTTGTATCATGTTAGGTGCAAGTATGAACTTACAACTATCTTTATTTGAAGGTTATGTATAATTTAAGGAGATGTGTACCAGTGCCATGTTGACTGTGTTGGCTTGTATGTTATATGTTAACTTGGCTAAGTCATGATTCTTTGTGAGATAAGATTATCCTCCACTTTGTTATCTGATGTAATTATCCTCCATTTTGTGATTTCATGTAATTACTCTCCACTTTGTAATCTGATGTACTTATCCTCCATTTTGTGATAAGTAACATAATGTAATCATTTCCATGATGTGATGTGATGTGATCAGCCTATCAGTTTAAGGGGGAGTTTCCTTGGGGAATGTGGCCTGCACACAGTGCATATGTGGACATTCTGAAAAACCTTGCTTGCTTGCTCTGGATCCTGCATCTAGCTTTGCAAATTTCACCTCTGGTTCTTGGGACTTGAGCCAGTTACTTTCTGTATTGCCTGATGATCTTGGGATTTTTCAGCCTTTGTAGCTTCTGAGCCAGAGGCCTGCTGTTTTACCTGCTGATCTTGGGTTCATCAGCCCATGCAGTTATATGAGTCTAGAGAAACCTACATCCTGATGCCTGACTCATGGACTTGCTACTTACAAGCCTGTACAACCACATGGGCCATTTCCTTGAGATAATCCTCTCTTTCTCTGCATATATGTATCACTGGTTTGCTTCTGTAAAGAACCCAGCCTAAGACACTTAGGTAAATAAAAGGGCCAACTTAATGGTATTTCAGCGGGTGAATTTAGTAGTTAACATCTACAAACATTATAACAACATATGCGTGAGAAACAGATCCAGAAATGGCCAAAGACAGATAGTCAGGCACAATATGTTATCCCTCTACAGCAAAGACTATCTTGAGACAAAGCCAGCAGTAATCCTAGGTGAGGGTCACAGGAAGGTAACTTCATGGGAGTCCCAGAAGGAGACACAGGAAGTGTATAGACATACCTGGAGTGAAGCAGGGTGAGAATGACATGAACAGGAACATATAGAAAGAGGGCAAGAGCTCCAGGGATCCTGGCACACACAGAGGAGGGAGGGCCTCAAGATTCAGTGTCAGGACTGCTCACCAGCAGCAGTCCATGACCTTAGGGTGGGTAGTGGAATAATAGATACAACAACACTCCTCCCCAAACACTTGGTTGGGGCCATGTCCCTACTGCTTGCTGCAGCTAACTGGGAGTGTCCACATACCCATGCCTGGTAGAGCAGAGGAACATGCTACCCCTACCCCGTCCTGGTGATTAGTGGTGCCAACCCTCTATCCCTGATATCCCACCCACCAGTAAGTAGCAGAGAGCCTGTGCCGCAGTTGCTCACCACATCCCCCTGCTTACCACCTTGGCCACTTCATGATTGACAGCACTCCTGTGCCCCTGGTCACCTACTACATCCTTCCAATCCACTGCTTCCGTCACCCACTGAGTGGAAGAGAATGCCCCACACTCCTGCTCACCCATCACAACCTCTGCCCACTGCTCAGATCACCTGGTGAGCAGCAGCAACTGCTCTCACACCCCTAGTGTGTCACAACAGCTCCCATCTGCAATCCTGCCCATCTAGCAAGTGGCAGAGAGAGCTCCTGTGCCCTCAGTTGCCTGCCACACCTCCTGCCATCCTACAGGCACAGCGAGCAGCAGAGACTGCTCCCGTGCCTTCAGTTACCAGCCCATCCCCCTGTGCCACCCCACCCACCTGTCAAGAGCCATTACTTGCTCCTGCACCAATGGAGCAATGACAGGCAGTAACCCACACCCACCTAGCCCATCCCTACTGTCCTACTTGCCTAGTGAACAGTGATACTTGTGCATCCTGCCTACCTGAGTACAGATGGTACGCACTTCTGAGCCACCAGACCAGTGATCAGCGGAGCATACCCACCCCACCTATTCCAGTACACCAAACAGAAAAACAAACTAACAACAACAGCAAAAAAGAATCAGGTTGAACAAACATACCATCAATAAATAAATACATAAATAAAATAAAAAGAGACAGCAGACAGTATGAATCAAAAAAAGCAAAAACAAACAAACAAACAAAAAAAACCCAGGCTCAAACAAGTGAGCAAAATAAAGGCAAAGAAAACCTTTGAGTGGAAGAAACAATAACGGTATTACCTGAGAAGAATGCTCAAAGAGATCAAGGAAAACACACACATATATACACACACACACACACACATACTTAAAAGAATTCAGGAAAACAATACAAGAACAAAACTACAGATTCAATAGACAATTAGAACCCATGCAAAAAACAACTAGAAATTCAGAAGATCAACAAAGAAATATCACAAATACATAACTCAATGGAACGATACAGAAGTATAATTGAATTAATAGGAGAAATAATCAGGAAAATAGAGGAAAAATCCCTTGAAACTAATTTGTTTGAGGAACAATCAGAAAAAAAGATTAGGAAAAAAAAATGCAGAAAGCCTAAAAGCTCTATGGGACAACATCAAGAGGAGTAATTTACACATAATAGGAATTACAGAAGAGGGGGATAAAAAGAAAAGTAGAGAGAGAAACTTTAAAGATATATTGGCTGAAAACTTCCTAAATATCTTGAAAGACAAGAAGGCTACCATTCGAGAGGCTCAATGAACCCCATACAGGATATACTGCCCCCAAAATCACCAAGCCATATCATAATCAAACTTTCCAAAGACAAGGAAAAAATTCTGAAAGCAGCTTGTGGAAAATGAAATATCACTTGCAAAGAAGCACCAGTAAGACTAAGCGCTGATTTCTTGTCAGAAACCATGCAGGCAATAAGGCAATGGGATGACATATAAAATTCTGAATGAAAAGAATTGCCAACCAAGAATCATACATCCAGTAAAATTGTCTTTCAAAATGATGGTGAAACTAAGATGTTCCCTGATAAGCGAACCCAAGGAAATTTATAAAAAATGGATAGAGAACAAACAACATCAGATTACAACCTGAGATAAAGACATATGACAGAAGCACAATAAAGCTAAAAAACTAACTACAGGTAACCAGAGGAATTAAACTGGAAACAACAACTTCAAAACAAAAAAGGGGGACTAAAAGATGTAGTAATAGAACCTCCATATGGGGAGGAAGTTAGGGCAATTTCAAGATATATACAGACTGTTCTAATTTAAAGAGGATTAAAGTAAACAGAGGGGTAATCGCAAAGAAAGTTAATAGATTTGCTCACTAAGATAAAGAAGAAAAACAAAACAATTCAATAAACCCTGAAACAACAACAATTGATAAGAAAAGAAAATCCACATTCAAAAAGAACTCAGCACAGAAAATTAAGAGGAACAAAGAAACTGTTAATACCAGGAAAAAAAGTATAACAAAATGACTGCAATGAAGCCATACCTACCAATCACACTCAATGTAAATGCACTAAATGTTCTAGTCAAGAGGCAAAGAATGGCAAAATGGATTAAAAAACAAGACTCATCATTATGCTGCCTATAAGAGACACAGCTTAGACACAAAGAGATAAACAAGTTAAAAATCAAAGGATGAAAATATATTTATCAAGCAAACAGTATTCAAAAGAGAACAGCAATAGCAACAATAATTTTGGATAAAATAAAATTTAAGTCAATGCTCTTTATAAGACACAAAGAAGGGCATTATATAATGATTAAAACTTCAATCCACCGAGAAAACATAACAATAAGTATTTATACTCGTAACAACAGAGCTCCAAAATACCTAAAGCAAACTCTAACAGAATAGAAAAGAGAAATAGACACTTCTACAACAATACCAGGATGCTTTAACACACCACTTTCAGCAATGGACAGAGCAACCAAAAACAAATGCAATAAAGATACAGAAGGTCTAAATAACACAATCAACCAACTTGACCTCACAGGTACATACAGCAACTGGAGCACAGTGTACGCTCTTCTCCAACACACATGGATCATTCTTCAAAATAGAATATATTGTAGGTCACAAAGCAAGACTTAATAATTTTTTTAGAATAAAGCAAAAGGATTTATTGAAAGGTTCAAAACATTTGACTGGAATGACTTGAGGTCCCATCCAGTGAAAGCCATGAATCCAAAGCGCTGCTGTTTCATTGGGATAGATACAGCCTGGACTCAGGAACTAACAGTAAAATATATTCTGATTGGCTAGCTAATGTAAGTTCTTCTGATTGGCTATTTTCAGTAAATCATTAAAGACATGCCCACAAAAGTTCTTTGTGTAGGAAGGATATGCCCCGGCAGTTTCCCTGTGTAAGTACATTTCCATATACACATGAAGAGATACTCCTGATTATTAGCTATTACAGAGATCCAAATCAAAACTACAATGAGATATAATGTCATCACTGGAAAAATGGCAATGATAAAATAAATAAATAAAACAAATGCTGGCAAGGTTGTGAGGAGATGGGAATTCTTATACACTAAGCTGGTAGGGTTACAAAATTGTACAACCAGTACAAACAGTATGGTCCTTCTTCAAAAAGCTGGAAATAGAAATACCACATGATCCAGCAAATCCACTCCTAGGTATATATCCTAGAGATATAACAGCAATGACAAAAATAGACATATGCACATCCATGTTGATTGTAGCATTATTCACAATAGCAAAAAAGATGGAAACAACCTAAGTGTCCACCAGCAAGTGACTGGATAAACAAAATGTGTTACATATGATGGAATACTACACAACGATAAAGAATAATGATGAGTTTATGAAATATCCTATAACATGGATGAATTTGGAGGGTATTATGCTGAGTGAAATAGTCACAAAAGGAAAATATTGTATGATACCCCTCTTATAAAAAGCCAATAATAAGTTTACACACTGAAAGCAACACTTTGGTGGTTACCAGGGGTGGGAGGGGGAAGAAGGTAGTATCATTTACTAGGTAGTAGACACATCTTAATTCTGGTGAAGGGAAAGGCAAAACACAATATGAGGGAAGTCATCACAATATAACCAAAGTAAAGGAATACACTGAGAGGTCCACGAGAATAAACGACAACTAAGGTAAATGCTATAATATATACAATTCTGTAACTACAGTAATAACAACCAAAAATTTGAGAGTGGTTACGTAGGTAGATACGTATACTATATAGGTGTGGGAGGGAATATGGAAGTGTATCCATTTGTATGTATAGATATAGTTACGAACATTTCTATGTACATATTTGTATGTGCTGTGTATATATCATATATATAATAGAGCACATAGAAAGCACAGTTATGGAAACTTCTTAGACATATCCAAACACTTCATGGGACTGAGTTAATGGGCTTGAAGACTAAGGACCATAGCCTTGGGGGACATCTAGGCCAATTGGCATAATATAGTTCAAAAAGATAATGTTCTACATCCTAGTTTGGTGAGTAGTGTCTGAGGTCTTAAAAGCTTGCGAGGGGTCATCTAAGATACACTATTGGTCTGTTCCTACCTGGAGCAAAGGAGAGTGAAGGAAACCAGAGGCTCAAGGAAGCAATTGGTACACAGAACTAATAGCCCACATGAACCACAGCCTCCTCTAGCCTAAGACCAGAACAACTAGATGCTGCCCAGCTTTTACCAGGGACAAAATAGAAGGTCCTGGCTGGAACAAGAGAAAAATGTAGAACAAAACTCAAATTCATAAAAAAAGACCAGACTTCCTGGACTGATAGAGACTAGAGGAACCCCCAAGACTATCATCTAACACACTCTTTTAACCTGGAATTCAAGTCACTCCTGAAGGTCGCCTTTCTGCCAAGTAATAGATTGGCCTATAAAATAAACAATAACACCTGCGAAGAATGTGCTTCTTATAACAATCAATTACTTGGACTAAATGGGCAACATTTGTCCAAGAGCAAAGATGAAAAGACAATGAGGGTGGGGAAACTAGAGGGGTGAAAATGAGGAAAACAGGGTGAATATGGGGAGAATATTGCAGGGATAGCAACCAATATCACAGGACAATTTGTGTATGAATTGTTGAATGGGAAACAAATTTGCTGTGTAAACTTTAATGTAAAACACAATAAAATATTTTAAAAATGCCTAAGAAACAAGTATAAGTTTAACCTAATGGATACAGGATGTATAATGAAGTAATAGACAACACAACAACAGAGATGGGTAGGGAGAGTAAATTAGGAATACAGTCCTAATATGTTAATAGTGTATATTACTTGTTTGTATGTTAAATGTTATATTAAACTAAAATAAGTGGTTGTAAATATAAGATGTTAAATGTTGTTGTTGTGGTAACCACTAAGAAAATACTTTAAAAATACACATAGAAGAGAAAAACGGAGAAATTAAAAAGACAACAAAAAAATGCAACACAAAAAATACCAAAAGTGTAAGAATTGTGGGACAAGGAAGATGCAAGACACACAAAAACCAATTAGCAAAATGAAAGAAGTTTTGATGCTTGTTTCATAATAAATGCCATAATTATGAATGAAAAAAATGAAAAGATGCATAAAAGAAAACGTAATAAACCAAATATTACAACAAATTGCTATATTTTGTTTTTAGATGGCTCTTTCATCTCTAACTTGTTGTAATTAAAAATATTTCTTTTTATCATTTGCTTTTACAAATTTCTCAATTTTTTCATCACAATTAAGCTGCCAAGCAGTATCTAAACTGATATATAATAAGGATAATAAACCAAGCCTTTCCTGAATTACTGTGGTACACTTAGAGTTTTTGAGCCTCCTTAGAGATGAAAATGAGTGTTCTGTTGTGCTGTTTGTGATCATTAACCTTAGGAATATGCATAAATCAGTGTCAACATTGGGAAATATGGATTGTATTTTATCTTGTATGATAGAGTCATACACGCCTACATAAGTAAAATTTCTTTCCTAAATCTATAAACGTAGTTTTCATGTAAGAATGAAATTATAATACTTCTTCCTGAAGATTTGTATTTAAGTCATAAGGATAAGCCTGCACTAATTTCTTAGATGCCTTCATGCATTCTTCATCAGGTATAGCCACATTGTTTAAGAAGGGAAATATATTTGAAAGAACTTCATACCTTTTTGGTCTTCTTTTCATGCAAGATTCAAGGATGTCAATGATGGTGTAGTATGTAGTTACATGAAGTTGATCTCTGGAACTCAGTGATACTTCTGGAGCAGCTCCATCATTTTATGATATTTTCTAATGCTTCTGTCAACTAATTCTTTTTGGTATAATGACTCTGTGTATTCCTCCCATCTTATTTAGATGCCTTCTGCATCCGTTAATATTTTCCCCTACAGAATCCTTCATTATTGCAACTCAAGGCTTGAGTTTTTCCTTCAATTCTTTCAGCTTGAGAAACGTCACACGTCTTCTTCCCTTTTGGTTATCTATTTCCAGCTCTTTGTACATGTCATTGTAATACTTTATCTTCTCAACCTTCCCTTTGAAATCTTCTGTTCAATTCTTTTACTTCATCATTTCTTCCTTTTGCTTTAGCTGCTCTGTTTTTGAGATCAAGTATCAGAGTCTTCCCTGACATCTGCTTTGCTCTTTTTTTTCTTTCCTGTCTTTTCAATGACCTCTTGCTTTCTTCATATGTGATGTCTTTAATGTCATTTCACTATTCATCTGGTCTTCAGTCATTAGTGTTTAATGCATCAAATCTATTCTAGAGACGGTCTCTAAATTCAGGTGGGATACACTCAAGTTCATACTTTAGCTCTGCTGGACTTGCTCTGATTTTCTTCAGTTTCAATTGAACTTGCATATGTGCAATTGATGGTCTGCTCTACAGTTGGCCCCTGGCCTCGTTCTGACTGATGATGTTGAGCTTTCCCATCATCTCTTTCCACAGATGTATTCGATTTGACTCCTGGGTATTCCATCTGGCAAGGTACCATGTGTATAGTCCCCATTAATTTTGGAAAAAAAACGTTATTTGCAGTGAAGCAATCATTGACCTTGAAAATTCTATCATTCAATCCCCACCATTGTTTCTATCTCTAAGGCCATATTTTCCAACTACTGATCCTTCTTCTTTGTTTCCAACTTTCGTGTTCCAGTCATCATCATTGCATGTTTGATTGATTTCAGACTGCAGAAGCTGATAAAAGTCTTCAATTTCTTCATCTTTGGCCTTAGTGGTTGGTATGCAAATTTGAATAAAAGTTGTATTAACTGGTCTTATTATCCTATCACTGACAGCGTTGTACTTCAGGATAGATCTTGAAATATTCTTTTTGATGATGAATGCAACACCTTTCCTCTTAAATTTGTCATTGCGAGCATAGTAGACTATATGATTGTCCAATTCAAAATGGCTAATACCAGTCCATTTCAGCTCACTAATGCTAGAATATCAGTGTTTATGCATTCCACTTCACTTTTGACCATTTCCAATTTTTCTAGATTCATACTTTGTACATTGCAGGTTCTGATTATTAATGGATGTTCGCAGATGTTTCTTCTCTTTTTGAGTCATTTCAAGAGATAGCATATGATCAGGAATCAATGGTGCTGAAGGAAGGAGTCCAAGTTGCTCTGAAGCCTTTTGCGAAAAACAAGGCTCTAAGAATTGATCAAATACCAACTGAAATGTTTCAAAAGACGGATGCAGCACGGAGGGCATGCTCCCTCATCTATGCCAAGAAATTTGGAAGATAGCTACCTGGTCAACAGACTGGAAGAAATCGATATTTATGCCTATTCTCAAGAAAGATCCATCATTAGAAGAAAAACTATTCCACAAAGCCTGAGCTGTATTTCTGTTATTTGAGGGTCTGCAGACACATCAATTTCAGATTTTACAATGTTTTCAGTGTCTCCACCATTATTAATTTTGTTTTTTTGATACAGCAAGGAATTAATGAGGAATTTGGAAGAAACTGTTGTATTTGTATTGCTGTTAGTAATTTCAGCTCTAGCGGAACTAGTACAATGATTCACATCCATTAAACTTAAGCATTCAGTTGAAGACGCTTCTTCTGATTCACTACTTGTTAAAAAGGAGTTTTGAAATTGTCTTTAGAGATTCACAAATCCTTGTCTTTTGAACTTCTGCAAGCTTTCATTTTTGCATTCCACTTAGTTGTTGCCATTTTATTTTAACTGGATATAAAATTATGTCAGTTTTTAAATTCGGTTCTACCATAGCAAATTAATTTAAATAGTTGAAAATCAGGTTTACAAAACAAGTAAAATTTATAAAATGAAACTTACATTTGAATTCAGAGGTTAACACAAAAATTTATATTTGGAAGTTAATATATAAAAAATGATTTGGAACACATAATTTTGCTCTTTGGGTCTGAGGTAGTCAAAAGAAATAGTAATTACAAGGCAGTCAGAAATAATTTCTTTCACTTGTCATGTGATGTTTGTTGGCGGGCCCTTAGCAAATCTCCATATTTTTCATCTTGAAATAATACTTAAAAACTTACACACTGACTTTCTGTTGTTTGATGCTGCATCTTCACTGTTTGTGGGAGCACTGCTGAGTACAGAGTGATTACAGAGTATGATACAAATGCAAGGGTATGCTCAATTTGAAGATGTGTTTTGATTCACTTTGCACAGGACCGGATAGATCATGAGTCACATGACTAGAGTGCTACTGGTATATCCTTATGTGGTCAAAGAGAGAGAAATGAACCTGAGGTTATAACCAATTTGTCCAAAATGAAAAGGAAAATATAATTGTAATCATAAACAAAATTTTAAAATGGTATTAATTTCTATTAGTGCCCTGTCAGTTCCCTTCCATTATGGTTCTCATTTTTCCTTGTGTCCTGTCTGCTTGGCATCCATGGGTCTTTGCTTGGTACAACTGGTGAGCCTGTCTCGTTGACAACCTAAGCATATGCTTACCTTGCTTATGGGGCAATCTGTTCCCGATCGGTAGTAATGTCCCCATTTTCATTTAAGATTTTAGTTGTTTCTCTCTCTCTCTTTTTTTTTTTTCTTGATAAGTTAAATGTTAGTCAATTTTCTTGATATTTTTAAAGAATCACCTTTGGTTTTGTGTTTATTTCTATTTCTGTCTCCTGTAATCTTTGTTGCTGTATTCCTTCTGATTAATTTTGGTTTATTTTCTTCTTTTCTAGTTTGAATATATAGATTTTGTTTACATGTTTGAAATTTTTCTTCTTTTTTAACATAGGTATTTACAGCTATAAATTTTCCTCTGAGTACTGTTTCAGTTGCCTCCCCTGAGTTTTCTTATGTTCTGTTTTTGTGTTCCTGCCCTTAGGACTTTTTTTCAGAATAGTGGGAAAAACCCCACATTGGCACTGACTGATAATACACACACACAATATTTGCTATATTAACAATTTTTAAGTGTACAATTCAGTGCCATAAATTATATTTACAACGTAGTGCAAGTGTCTTCAATATTTATTACCAAAACTTTTTACCTATCACAAACTGAACCATTGTACCCATTAAGCAATAACTTCCCATTACTTCCTACCTTCAGCCCTTGGTATACTAATATACTTTCTGTCTCTGTGCATTTGCCTATTTTATATACTTCATACGGGTGGGACCATAAAGAAATATATTTTTCTAGTTTGATCCTAGCTTACTTTCTCAAGCATAGTATTTTCAAGGTTCATCTATGTCATAGAATGTATTAGAAATTTATTCCCCTAAAGTATATATATGTGTACCACATTTTGTTTTCTATTTACCTGTTTATGGATATTTGAGTTGTTTTCACTTTTTTGCTATTGCAAATAATGCTGCAATAAGCAATGGTGCATATGTGTCTACCTGAGTTGAAGCCTTTAGTTCTTTTGAGTAGATCACATGGTAACTCTATATTCAACATTTTGAATGTCGGGGGTTCTTCCAGTCACCATTAGACCAGTAAGTATGGCCTTTTCCGTGAATTGGAATTTTGTTCTACATTTTCCTCCCACTGTGTCTGAGACCTTCTGTTGTAATCCTGGTCAGAGCAGTTGTTGGTGGTAGCCAGGCACCATCTAGTTCTTCTGGGCTTAGCTGGTGGAAGCTGTTTTTCATTAGTCCTTTGGTCTAGTGTTTTCCTTGTGTCTTTGGTTTTCTTCATTTTCCTTTGCTCTGGATAGGATGGGACCAGTTGAAGTATTGAAACCCCACTGCACCCTGACCACCATATTTACCCTGCATACAAAGCAGCTAACTCGTTTTTTTGAGTTTTGGTTCCAGGAAAAACCCCAAACTCCTCTGATTGGTAGAAGGCACCCAACTCTAAACTGCAAGGAGGAAAGCACCCCCTGATCAGGCTGCAAACAGTCCAGCGAGCAGGCACAAAGGAGAGTGACTCGTCCTCTGATTGACTCTGGAACCCTGTCCTGTTAAGAGGAACCAAACATTGATGAAAATGAAACTAATAAAAGCAACATCGGAGACATTGGAGAGAAATTAGAAACAATGTGTCCCTCAACCAGGACATATGACGGACCAGACCAGGTGGCAACATAGGAACACCCTATATCAGCTTGGGCCAGCAACTCCAAAAAAGGGTGAACCTGAGGGAGGGGAAAGGGAACAAACCTGGAACACCTGCATGCTTAAAAGTCTAGCTCTTTGTGCAGCTCAGGGACCTCGAGGTTAAGTTCTGAGACCCCTTGCTGCTCCTTGACTGTCCAGACAATAAACTGCCTCTTTCTGTCTACCCCGCTCTAAGTCCATCTTGCTTTAGTCAACTGACTAGTCAGGGCAGTAGCCCCTGTTTGGCAACAGTATCTTAGATGGTCTTTTGGGAGCTTTCAAGACCCCAGATGCTACCCACCAAAATAGGATATCAAACATTTTCTTTATGGATTATGTTACGCCATCTGACCTAGGTGTCTCCGGATTCCACGGTCCCCAGAACTTAGCCCCAGTAACTTGGTTCCTCAAGGTGTTTGCGTGTGTCTAGGAAGCTTCTATGACTTTACATTTGTCAAATTGTGCTGACTTCCCTATATTGTGTGTTCTTTCCTTTCACCAAAGTTAATACTTGTCTATCATCTAGTTAGTGATTTCCCCTCCTCACTTCTCCTTTCCCTCATAACCACCAAAGATTGTTTTTTTCTGTGTATAAACTATTTCCTGAGTCTTTATAGTAGTGGTCTCATACAATATTTGTCCTTCTATGGCTGACTTATTTCACTCAGCATAATGCCTTCCAGATTTATCCATGTTGTGAAACGTTTTGAAGATTCATCATTGTTTCTTTTTTGTTGCATAGTATTCTGTTATCTATATGTACCATAGTTTGTTTATCCATTCATCTGTTGATAGGCATTTAGGTTGTTTTCATCTTTTTGCTATTGTGAATAATGCTGCAGTGAACATGGGTGCACAGGTGTCTATTCATGTGATGGCTTTTATTTCTCTCAGATGTATTCCTAGGAATGGGACTGCTGGATCACATGAAATTTCTAACATTTTAAGGAGGCGTCATATCATTTTCTGTAGTGGTTGTACTATTTTACATCCTGCCAGCAGTACATAAGAATTCCGATCTCCCCACAACCTCTCCAACATTGGTTATTTTCTGCTTTTTTTTTTTATTTAATGTATTACTGCCAATAATGTTGGAGTGAGATAGTATCTCATTACACTTTTAATTTGCATTTCTCTAATGGCTGGTGATCAAGAACATTTCCTCTCGTGTCTGTTATCCACCCGAATGTCTTTTTTGGTGATGTGTCTTTTCATAGTCTTTGCCCATTCATTAGTTGGATTAGTTTTTTGTTGTTGTTGTAGAGGTGTTGGATTTTCCTATAGATTTTAGAGATTAGACTCTTGTCAGATATGTCCTAGTCAAAAAAATTTTCCCAGTCTGTAGATTCTGTTTTACTCTTTTAATGAAGCTGTTTAATTTTTAGGAGCCCCAGTTACCTAGTTTATCTTCTAGTGTTTGTGCATTGTTAGCTATGGTTCGTATTGTATTTATGCCATGTTTTAGGGCTCCTAGTTTTCACCCTATTTTTTCTTCCATGATCTTTATCATTTCAGGTTTTATATTTAGGACTTTGTTCCATTTTGAGTTAGTTTTTGCATGTGGTAAGAGGTATGGATCCTGTGTCATTGTTTTACAGATGGACATCTAATTTTGCCAACACCGTTTGTTAAAAAGACTATTCCCCATTTGGAAACCCGGGTGACATAGTGGTTAAGTGTTACGGCTGCTAACCAAGGGGTTGGCTGTTCGAATCTGCCAGGCGCCCCTTGGAAACTGTGTCAGGCAGTTCTACTCTGTCCTATAGGGTTGCTATGAATTGGAATCAACTCGACGCCAGTGGGCTTTATTCCCCATTTAATCAACTTTGGTCCTTTGTTAAAGATCATCTGATCATAGGTGGATGAATTTACATCTGGGTTCTCAGTTCTGTTCCATTCGTCTATGTGGTTGTTGTTAACCAGTACCAGGCTGTTTTGACTACAGTGGCTGTAGTGTTCTAAGATCAGATAGTATGAGGCCTCCTACTTTGTTCTTTTTCAATAATATTTACTCCAGGGATTCATCCTTTTTTGGTGATTAGTTTTGCTATCTTGTTAAAGATCGCTGTTGGTATTTGGATTGGGTTGCATTATATTTGTAGATTGCTTTGGGTTGAATTGAAATTTTCACAATGTTGAGTATACCTACCTGTGAGCATGTATGTAGATCTCTTTTCCATTTATGTAGATCTCTTTCGGTTTCTTGCAGTAGTGTTTTGTAGTTTTCTTTCTATAGGTGTTTTACGTTCCTGGTTAGATTTATTCCTAATATTTTACTTTTTGGGGGTTACTGTAAATGTTTTCATGACTTCCTTTTTGAAGTTCTCTTTGTTGGTGTGCTCAAAGGTTTTTGACTACTAATTTATTTTCTCTACCTGTTATAGGTCCATTCAGGCTTTTTCCTCTTAAATAAGTTTTGCTAATTTTTGCATTTCTATAAATTTGTCCACGTCGTTAACTTTTCTAATTTGTTGACATATACTTTTTTTTTAAAATAGTATTTTCTTATACCTCATTTCTGTAAAATTGGTACTATCATCCCCACATTCGTTTCTGATTTATTTGTGCCTTTTCTCTATTTTTCTTAGTCTATAATCCTATATAATTTTGTAAAGCCACTGGAGATTATTGTTACCATGTTATATAGTCATATAAAACATATATGTATGTATATATGTATGTATGTATCACTTTCCTAGCTTTTCATTCCTGATCACTTCATTATAGATAACGTCTTGGTGTTCATGGCTCCTAGTGATATAGCTGGTGTCAAAAATTTCTGCTTCTTTAAAATAACCTCTTTCTCTCTCTCTGAATCTTTTTACACTTTGCATTTTGTTTTTGGTTTTCTAGTGTTTCACCATGATATGACTGATGTGTATTTCTTTTTATTTATCCTGCTTAGAATTTTGGGGAAATTCTCAGTAATTATCCCCTCAAACTCTGTCTCCTCATTTTCTTTCTTCTTCCGTCATTTTGTCTCTCTATGCTGGATTCTAGACAATTCTAATATGATTTCCAGCTCATCAGTGCACTTTTCTGTTACGTCCAATGTCCAATCTGAATATATTCACTGAGTTTTAGTTTTATTTTCTTTGGGACTTTGTTTTGTAGTTTTAAATAATTTTATTGAGGTATAATTGTCATAATAAATAGCACATACACAAAGTGTATAATTTGATAAGCTTTGGCATATATATTCATCCGTGAAAATACTGCCACAGTCAAGATAATCAACATATTCTTCATCCCCAAATTTATCTCATCTGTCCATGTAATTCCTCTCTCTTGTTCCTCACTTTGACCTTCCCTAGTGCTGCTCCCTGTCACTATGCATTGCTTTACATTTTCTAGAATTTTATATAAATAGAAACATAGCCTATTTTTTTGTGTATGACTTTAAAAAAATTTTTATTGTGCTTTAAATGAAAGTTTACAAAACAAGTCAGTCTCTTGTACAAAAACTTATATAAACCTTGCTATATACTCCTAGTTGCTCTCCCCCTAATGAGACTGCACACTCCTTCTCTGTACCCTTTATTTCTGTGTCCATTCAGCCAGCTTCTGTCCCCCTCAGCCTTCATGTCTCCACACCAGACAGGAGCTGCCCACATAGTCTCATGTGTCTATTGATTCAAGAGTCTCACCCCTTACCAGTATCATTTTCCATCTAATAGTCCAGCCCAATCCCTGTCTGAAGAGTTGGCTTTGGAAATGTGTACTGTCTTGGGCTAACAGAAGGTATGGGGACCATGACCTCCAGGGTCCTTCAAGTGTCAGTCAGACCATTAAGTCTGGTCTTTTTGTGAGAATTTGAAGTCTGCATCCCACTGTTCTCCTGCTCCTTCAGGAAGTCTGTTGTGTTCCCTGTCAATGCAGTCATTTATGGTTGGTGGGCACCATCTAGTTCTTCTGGTCTCAAGCTGATGTAGTCTCTGATTTATGTGGTCCTTTCTGTCTCTTGGGCTCATAATTACCTTATGTCTTTGGTGTTCTTCATTCTCCTTTGCCCTAAGTGGGTAGAAACCAATTGATGCATCTTAGATGTCCACTTGCTAGCCTTAAGACCTCAGATGCCACTCTCCAAGATGTGATGTAGAATGTTTTCTTAATAGATTTTATTATGCAGGTTGACCTAGATGTTCCCTGAAACCATGGTCCCTAAACCACTGCCTCTGCTATGCTGACCTTCGAAGCATTTGGTTTATTCAGGAAACTTCATCGCCTTTGATTTAGTTCAGTTGTGCTGACCTCCCCTGTATTTTGTGCTGTCTTTCCCATAACCTAAAGCAGTTCTTACCTACTATCTAATTAGCAAATACCCCTCTCCCACCCTCCCTCACCCGTCTCGTAACCACAAAAGAATGTTTTCTTCTCAGTTTAAACTATTTCTCAAGCTCTTATAATAGTGGTCTTATACAATATTTGTCCTTTTGCAACTAATTTCACTCAGCATAATCCCTTCCAGTATCCTCCATGTTATGAAATGTTTCACAGATTCCTCAGTGTTCTTTATTGATCCATAGTATTCCATTGTGTGCGTGTACCATGATTGTATTTATCCATTCATCCATTGACGGGCATGTTGGTTGCTTCCATCATTTTGCTATTGTAAGCAGTGCTGCAATAAACACGGGTGTGCATATATCTGTTCATGTAAAGGCTCTTATTTCTCTAGGATATATTCCAAGGAGTGGGATTGCTGGATCGTATGGCAGTTCTATTTCTAGCTTTTTAAGGAAGCACAAAATGCATTTCCAAAGTGGTTGTACCATTTTACATTCCCACTAGCAGTGTAGAAGTGTTCCAATCTCTCCACAGCCTCTCTAACATTTATTATTTTGTGTTTTTTGGATTAATGCCAGCCTTGTTGGAGTGAGATGAAACTTCAGTGTAGTTTTGATCTGCATTTCTCTAATGGCTAATGATCGTGAACATTTCCTCATATATCCGTTAGCTACCTGAATGTCTTCTTTAGTGAAGTGTCTATTCATATCTTTTGCCCATTTTTTAATTGGGTTATTTGTCTTTTTACAGTTGAGTTTTTGCAGTATCATGTAGATTTTAGAGATCAGGTGCTGATCAGAAATGTCATAGCTAAAAACTTTTTCCTAGTCTGTAGGTAGTCTTTTTACTCTTTTGGTGAAATCTTTTGGTGAGCATAGGTGTTTGATTTTTAGGAGCTCCCAGTGATCTAGTTTTTCTTCTACATTCTTTATAATGTTTTGTACACTGTTTATGCCATGTATTAGGGCTCCTAACATTGTCCATATTTTTTCTTCCATGATCTTTATCGTTTTAGATTTTATATTTAGGTCTTTGATCAATTTTGAGTTTGTTTTTGTGCATGGAGTGAGGTATGGGTCTTATTTCATTTTTTTGCAGATGGATATCCAGTTCTGCCAGCACCATTTGTTAAAAAGACTGTCTTTCCCCCATTTGACTGTTTTGGGTCTTTGTCAAATATCAACTGCTCATATGTGGATGGATTTATGTCTGGATTCTCACTTCTGTATTCCACTGGTCCATGTGTCTGTTCTTGTACCAGTACCAGGCTGTTTTGACTACTGTGATGGTATAATAGGTTCTAAAATCAGGTAGAGTAAGGCCTCCCACTTTGTTCTTTTTTGGTAATGTCTTATTTATCCCTTCCATATAAAGTTGGTAATTTGTTTCTCATCTCATTAAAGAATGTCCTTGGAATTTGGATCAGAATTGCATTAAATGTATTGATTGCTCTTGGTAGAATAGACATTTTTATAACGTTAAGTCTTCTTATCCACGAGCAAGGTATGTTTTTTCACTTATGTAAGTCTCTTTTGGTTTCTTGCAGAAGTGTACTGTAGTTTTCTTTGTATAAGAATTTTACGTCTCTGGTAAGATTTATTGCTAAGTATTTTATCTTCTTGGGGGCTGCTGTAAATGCATTGGTTTGGTGATTTCCTCTTCAGTGTCCTTTTTGTTGGTGTAGAGGAATCCGACTGATTTTTGTATGTTTATCTTGTATCCCAATACTTGCTGAACTCTTCTATTAGTTTCAGTAGTTTTCTGGAGGATTCCTTCGGGTTTTCTGTGTATAAGATCATGTCATCTGCAGATAGAGATACTTCTACTTCTTCCTTGTCAGTCTGGAGGCCCTTTATTTCTTTATCTAGCCTAATTGCTCTGGCTAGGACTTCCAGCACAATGTCAATGCATCGTGGTGATAAAAGGCATCTTTGTCTGGCTCCCAGTCTCAGTGGGAATGTTTTCAGGCTCTCTCCATTTAGGGTGATGTTAGCTTTGTATAAATGCCCTTTATTATGTTGAGGAATTTTGCTTCTATTCCTATTTTGCTGAGAGTTTTTATCATGAATGAGTGTTGAACTTTATCAAATGCCTTTTCTGCAACAATTGATAAAATCATGTCATTCTTGTCTTTTGTTTTATTTATGTGGTAGATTCCATTAATTGTTTTTCTTACGTTGAACCATCCCTGCCTAGCTGGTATGAATCCCACTTGGTCATGGTGAATTATTTTTTTGATGTGTTGTTGAAGTCTATTGGCTAGAATTTTGTTGAGGATTTTTGCATCTACGTTCATGAGGGATATAGGTCTAAAATTTTCTTTTCTTGTGGTGTCTTTATCTGGTTTTGGTATCAGGGATATGGTGGCTTCATAGAATGAGTTTGGTAGTATTCTGTCCTTTTCTATGCTCTGAAATACCTTTAGTAGTGGTGGTGTTAGCTCTTCTCTGAAAGTTTGGTAGAACTGTGCAGTGAAGCTGTCCAGACCAGGGCTTTTTTTTTCGTTGTTGGGAGTTTTTTGATTACCTTTTCAATTTATTCTTTTGTTAAGGGTCTGTTTAGTTGTTCTACCTCTGTGTTAGTTTCAGTAGGTAGTGTGTTTCTAGGAATTCATCCATTTCTTCTAGGTTTTCAAATTTGTTTTAGTATAGTTTTTCATAGTAATCTGATATAATTCTTTTCATTTCAGTTGGACCTGTTGTAATATCACCCATCTCATTTATTTGGGTTGTTTGCTTTCTCTCCTGTTTTTGTCACTTTGGCCAGTGGCTTATCAATTTTGCTGATTTTTTTCAAAAAACCAGCTTTTGGTCTTCTTAAGTCCTTGAATTGTTTTTCTGTTTTCTATTTCATTTAGTTCAGCTCTAATTTTTATTATTTGTTTTCTTCTGGTGCCTCTGGGTTTCTGTTGTTGCTCTCTTCCTATTTGTTCAAGTTGTAGGGATAATTCTTGGATTTTGGCCCTTTCTTTTTTTTGGATGTGTGCATTTATTGATATGGCGTCCGAGCACCATTTTTGCTGTGTCCCAAAGATTCTGATAGGAAGTGTTTCATTCTCATTGGATTCTCTGAATTTCTTTGTTCCATCCTTAATGTCTTCTATAATCCTGTCTTTTTTGAGCAAGGTATTGTTCAGTTTCCAAGTGTTTGATTTCTTTTCCCTGCTTTTCCTGTTAGTGATTTCACTTTTATGGCTTTATGGTCAGAGAAGATGCTTTGTAATACTTCAATGTTTTGGATTCTGCTAAGGCTTGCTTTATGACCTAATAGGTGGTCTATTCTGGAGAATGTTCCATGTGCACTAGAAGAGAAATATACTTGGTTGCTGTTGGGTGGAGTGTTCTGTATATGCCTACGAGGTCAAGTTGGTTCATTGTGGTGTTTAGATCTTCCATGTCGTTACTGAGCTTCTTTCTGGATGTCCTGTCCTGCACCGAAAGTGGTGTGTTGAAGTCTCCTACTGTTATTGTGGAGCTATCTATCTCACTTTTCAATGCCAACAGAGTTTGTTTCATGTATCTTGTAGTCCTCTCATTGGGTGCATAAATATTTAATATGGTTGTATCTTCTTGGTGTATTGTCCCTTTAATCATTATATAGTGTACTTCCTTAACCTTTCTGGTGGATTTAACCTTGAAGTCTATTTTGTCAGAAATTAATATTGCCACTTCTGCTCTTTTTTGATTGTTGTTTGCTTGATATATTTTTTTCCATCCTTTGAGTTTTAATTTGTTTGTGTCTCTAAGCCTAAGGTGTGTCCCTTATGGGTAGCATATAGATGGATCTTGTTTTTTAATCCATTCTGCCACTTTCTGTCTCTGTATTGGTGCATTTAGTCCATTTACCTTCAGGGTAATTATGGGTAGGTATGAATTTAGTGCCATCATTTTGATGTCTTTTTTCATGTGTTTACAGTTTCTTTTTCCCACTTGAATTTATGTGCTGAGTAGATCTTCTGTATATATTGTCCTTTCCTCATATTTGTTGTTGTTGATTTTGTTTTTCTGAGTCTGTATTTTTCCCTTGTATTTTATTTTGATGAGTAGGATAGTTTGTCTCCTTTGTGGCTACCTTATTATATACCCTTATTTTTCTAAATTTATAACTAACTTTTATTTCTTTCTATGGCCGTATCTTCCTCCCCATATGGAAGGTGTATGATTACATTTCTTAGTCCCTCTTAACTATTTTAGTGTTGTCTTCTTTTATATAATAACTTGCCTTTACCCTGTGTTGGGCTTCTTTTTTTTTTTTTAATCATGATTTGTTTTTTTTGGATTTCCCTGCCTGGGTTGACTTCTGGTTGCTCTGCCCAGTGTTCTAGTCTTGGGTTGATACCTGATACTATTGATTTTCTAACCAAAGAACTCCCTTTTGTATTTCTTTTAGTTTTGGTTTGGTTTTTACAAATTCCCTCAACTTGTGTTTATCTGGAAATGTCTTAATCTCACCTTCATATTTAAGAGACAGTTTTGACGGATATATGATTCTTGGCTGACAATTTTTTTCCTTCAAGTTTTTAAATATGTCACTCCATTGCCTTCTTGCCTGCATGGTTTCTGCCAAGTAGTCCGAGCTTATTCTTATTGGCTCTCCTTTGCAGGTGACTTTTCGTTTATCCCTCACTGCTCTTATAATTCTCTCTTTATCTTTGGTTTTGGCAAGCTTGATTATAATATGTCTTGGTGACTTTCTTCAAGGATCTACTTTAATGTTCTTTAAAGTTCGATGAGCATCTTGGATAGATATCTTCTCATCTTTCACAATACCAGAGAGATTTTCTGCCAACAAATCTTCAATTTTCTCTGTATTTTCTGTTATCCCTCCCTGTTCTGGTACTCCAGTCACTCATAGGTTATTTCTCTTGATAGAGTCCCACATGATTCTTAAGGTTTCTTCATTTTTTTAAATTCCTTTATCTGATTTTTCTTCAAATATATTAGTACCAAGTGATTTATCTTCAAGTTCAGAAATTTTAGCTTCTACTTTGCTCAATTCTACTCCTCTGACTTTCTATTGAGGTATCTAATTCTGTAATTTTATTGTTAATCTTCTGGGTTTCTGATTGCTGTCTCTCTATGGATTTTTCCAGCTTATTGAACTTTTCATTATGCTCCTGAATTATCTTTCTAATTTCTTCAATTGCTTTATCTGTGTGTTCCTTGGCTCATTCTGCATATTGCCTCATTTCCTTCCTGACGTCTTGAAGGGTTCTGTTTATTAAACTCTTGTATTCTGCATCTGGTAATTCCAGGAATGCACTTTGATCTAGAAGATCCCTGGATTCTGCACTCTGAGAGCTTTTTGAGGTGATCATGGTCGGTTACTTTATGTGACTTCATATTGGCTCTTGTCTCCTAGCCATTTATAAGTTATTGTATTAGTTTATGCTTGCTTACTGTGTTGTAGCTGCTTGCTTTGTTTTGTTTTGGTATACCCCTAGGCGTTGCTTGAGTGAGCTAGCTTGATTATTTTCGCCTTTGGAGCTCTGTATCCTGTCCCCAGATGGCTATAGAGCTGTTATCAGGTGTATCAATCTAGGAGTCCATTCAGTTTTCTTGTATGCTCAGGTGTCCAGGTAGCTGATCATCAAGTGTGTGGTACAGGCTCTGTCATACAGTCTTAGAGGGGCAGAGGTGATTGGTGTATATACCGGTATTTGATTGCTACAGAGGGTCACGCTCTGAACAAGGCAGGTGGCTGAGAACCCACCCCCAAGTGTCTCTGAGGAAAGTGCATCCCTGTTCCCTAGAGCTTGCTGGTGGGTGGGTTCTGCAGAGGGGTTATGGACACTCTGACTTTTTGGTTGTAAGGTCTGGGAGGTACCAGTTATCTTTGGACCCCTGTCGTGGGTGGCTGGGTGACCTGAGTGGAGCTACCACTCCTTAGGTCCCTGATGTGGGTAAGTGAGGGCCTTGTTTAATAGGAAAAGCAATGTCAAACATCAAACACCCACCTCTCCACCGCACAGCTGAAATGGTTGGAGTTTGCCAATAAGGGCCTATTCTCCTGAAATAGGCCCACACAGGTCCATGCTGAAGGGAAAAGTGCTCAAGGTCCACGGATGCTTTATGGCTGGACAGGAGCCACTTCTGTCCTGAGCTCCCCCTGGTTAATGGAGCTAGCAAATTATCTTTTCTGTCAAGTTGAAATTTTTTTCCTTCCCCAAGGTGGGGAGAGTAGCTCTAGGTGCTCACCAGGATCTAACTCAGGCCCAGGGACTCAGCTGCTGGAGCCGGTTTGGGGCGGGGGGGTAAAATATATGCAAGTACTTAGCTTTTGCCGAGAGTGCCATTCTCCTCAGGTTCCAGAGGTGTAGGTAGGCTGTGTGGCTGGCTGCTTCTCCCTGAGGAAACTGCTGCTGAATGCTAGCAGCAGCCTGCCACCACCTCTGCTGTCCCAGGAATGGTGCCTGAGGGATCCCCGTGATTCAGGTCCGGTAACTCCTCTCCACTTCTGATGGGCCTCTTCCTCCCCCCGTTGCTCAGTTCATTGTCTAAGCTTGCATTTGATGCTCAGGACTCCCAGCTTGTCACAAATATACTCATTTCACTTGTTTTGGAGGGTCTTTGTTTTAAAGAGGGCTCGATGGAGGTATCTGTCTATTCCGCCATCTTGGCTCTGCCTCCTCAAGCTAATTTTTGTGATCTGTTAGTCTGGTCAGAACTATTCTGTGCAGTCTGACAGATTGCATACACACCCAGCAAAAAATGTAATAAAGAAATACAAAGTATTGAAGTAAATGTTGTGTTGGCCATTTTAATCTGGCTCCTGGGTGTAACTGCTTCTGCATCTTCATTCATAAGGAATAATGTGTTACAGTTTTCTTCTCTGGTTTTGTGCTTCTTTTGGAGCCCTGGTGGTTTAGTAGTTAAGAACTCAGCTTCTAACCAAAAGGTTGACAGTTCAAATCAACTAGCTGCTTCTTGGAAACCCTGTGGAGCAGTTGTACTCCATCGTGTAGGGTCTCTATGAGTCAGAACTGACTTGATGGCAATGGGTCTGGTGTTTTTGGTGTGGTGTCAAGTAACATTGGCATCAAAGACTTAGGAAGTGTTCCCATCATGGTGTTAATTTTTCATTAAATGTTTGGTAGACTCTGCAGTGAAGCCATCTAGTCCTGGTCTCTTCTTTTTAATTAACTAACAGTTTTATTGAGACGTAATTCACATAAAATACAGTTTACCCTTTTATAGTGTTCAACTCAGTTTATAATGTCATCACAATCAATTTTGAAACATATCCATCTCCCCAAAAATAATTCTCTTTAGCAGCCATTCTCCACTCTCCTTACTACTCCCATCTGCAGCCCTAAGCAGCCACTAGTCTACTTTCTGACCATATGCATTTGCCTGTTCTGGACATTTCATAAAAATGAAATCAATCCATATGTGGTCATTTGCAACTGGCTTCTTTCACTTAGCATATTGTCAACATTTATTCACATTGTAGGTTGTAGCAATACTTCATTCCTTTTTAAGGATGAATATTTAATTATACATATGTATGATATTTTGTTTATCCATTCGTCTGTTGTTGGACATTTGAGTTGTTTTTACTGTTATGAATATTACTGCTTTGAACCTTTGTGTACAAGTATTTGGGGATGTTTTCCTTTCTTTTTGTAGTGGTATTGCTAAGTCCCATATGGCAACCATGTTCAACATTTTGAGGAACCCCCAATCTGTCTTCTAAAACTGCTGCATCACTTTTCATTCCCATTAGCAGTGCATGAGCCTTCTGATTCTTCACATGCTCACCAACACTTATTATTGTCTTTTCTTTTATAGTCATATCCTAGTGGTTCCTGGGAGGCGCAGTTGGTTTGCACTCACTACTAACCAAAACATTAGCAGTTTAAATCCACCCAACAATGCCACGGAAAAAAGGGCTGGTGATGTGCTTCTGTAAGATTACAGCCTTGAAAACCCTAAGGAGTGTAGTTCTACTCTGCATGCATGGGGTTTCTATGAATTGGAATCTACTCAATGGCAACTGTTTATTTTATTTTTTTAGATAGTGGGTATGAAGTGGTAACTCATTGTAGTTTTGATTTAATTTCCCTGGCCACTAACAATGTTGATCATCTTTTCAAGTGTTTATTTGCTATTTGTATGCCTCCTTGGGAGAAAGGAATTCCAGTTAGTTCTACATACTAATCCTTATCACATAAATGATTCGTAAATATTTCTCCCATTTTGTGGATTAGTATTTCACATTCTTCCTTTGAGTTGCAGAAGTCTTCAATTTTTGTTCAATTATAGTCATGTACCATATCTAAGAAACCATTGCCTAATTCTGATTTCTTCTAATACAGTGAAATCTGTGACAGTGGGAACTCAACAAGACTGCCTTCTTTTTCTGAGCCTTGCAAGTTTTCCTTTTTGACATAGTGCAGTCTTACCACTTTTCTGTTGCTCGTTTTAGTGGGAAGTGTTTAAGTTTTCCTCCTCTGACCAGTTTCTACCTTACATGGGTTCCAACTACCACAGGCTTTACACGCTTAGGTCTCACATTGAAGTGTTATGATCTAAATATATATTATAGGAGGTGGGTAATCTAACTTTCTTCCTTTTTATACACTGTACAGGCTTACTTGTCTTTCTTTTCAGTTAGACTATAAACTATAGGAAGGGAGAGACCAAGTTGTTCTTGCTAAGTCTTTTTTTTCTTACTTTTCTTGTGGTATTTATGCATGTAACAGATCATTTGCCATCTCAACATTCTTCATATGTACAATTCAGTGCATTAATTACATTCATCATGTTGTTCCATCATCACTGTTTCCAAATTTTCATGTCATCCTTAACAGAAGCTCAGTGTTCCCTGAGCAATAAGCAATAAGTTCCTTACTTCCTTCACTGACCTTAGTAACCACTAATTAACTTTGGTTTCTCTACACTTGTTTTTCTAGAGATTTCACGTATGTGAGGTCACACAATATTGTCCTTTTGTAACTGGCTTACTTTACTCAGCATAATGCTTTGACTGTTCATCCATGTTGTAATACGTATCTAGGCTTCATTTCATTCTGTGACTGAGTAATAATCAATGGTATGTGTATACCACATTTTGTTCATCTGTTCATCTGTAGATGGACATTTAGGCTATTTCTACCTTTTGGCTGTAGTGTAGTGTGGTGAATGTTGGTGTTACAAGTATCTGTTTGTATTCCTGCTCCCAATACTTTTGGTTACATACCTAGGAGTAAGAGTACTGCATTATGTGATAGCTCATGTTTAACTTTTTAAGCAACTGCTGACTTTTTTCCACAGCACACATACAGCTTTACAATCATACCAATTTCTACACATCCTTTTCAACACCTGTGTTTTTCATTTTTTTTATCATAGCTGTAAAAGTGGGTATGAAGTGATAATCTCATTATGGTTTTCATTAGCATTTTCTTAAAGAGTAATTTTGAACGTCTTTTGTATCTCGGACCATTTGTATTTCTTCTCTGGTGAGATTCTCTTCAAGTCTGCCCATTTTTTGATGAGGTTTTTCATATTCGTTTTTTCGTGGCATGTGTGGGGGGACGGTGTGTGTGTTTGTATGTATATATATAACATAACATTTGCCATTTCATCATATCTGTTATGTTGTGGGAGTTTCTTTTATCTATTGTGGATGAAACTCGCAGTAGATATATGGTTCCCTAAATTTTCCCCAAGACTCTTCACTTTATTAATGAAATCCTTTGGTGACCAAAAGTTTATCTGTTTTGTCTTTTACTTTACTTATGCTTTTGATGCTAAGAATCCATTGTTAAAAACTACATCTTAAACATTACCCCTGTGTTTTCTTCTAGGCATTTTTTTCTTCTAATGCTTTTTTTTTTTTTTAGGTTCTTGATCCACTTTTGAGTTATTTTTTGTATTGTGTGGGGTATCAGTCCAGGTTAATTTTTTCCTTTTGATAATCTAATTGTGCTAGCACCATTTTTTAAAAAAGACTGTTCTTTCCCCATTGAATAGATTTACCACTCAGAGAGAAAATCTCTTAATTGTGGAATTGTGAGTTGTTTCCTGGACTGTCGGTTCTGTCCATTGACTAATATGTGTATCATTACGTCTCTCCTAGACAGTTTTGATGACAGTATGTTTTGCGATCAGGAAGAATGAGTTCTTCTGCTTTGTTCTTCTTTTCCAGGTTGCTTCAGCTATTCAGGGCCCCTTGCGCTTCCATTTAAATTAGAATTCGTTTTTCCATTTAGCCCAGGAGGGCTGTCAGAATTTCGATGGAGTTTGGATTGAATCTAAAGATTGCTTTGGGTTGTATTAGCATCTTAACAGCATAATCCTTCCAATCCATGAAGTGCCTCCCATTTCTGTAAGTCTTTAATTTCTTTCAGTGTTTCATACTTTTCAGTGTATAAGTCTTTCATCTACCTGGTTAAATTTATTCCTAGATATTTTATTCTTTTATAGACTAGAATTCCACTCTGTTGTAAATGGAATTGTTTCTTTAATTTCCTTTTCATTTTCTCTGTTTTTGGTAGTGTCCTGTCTTGGTCCCCACCCCCCCCGCCCCAGCCCCTTCTTTTTTTCCTGAATATTTTTAGTTATTTTTTTCAGTGGTTTCTTTGGGGATTACACTAATGTCTTACATTTATAATAACCCAATTTGAATAATACCAGCTTACTTGCAATGGCACACATACAATCTGCTTCTATATATCTTTGTTCATCTCTATTGTTCTTGTCACAGATTAGATTTTTTGTATACATACTGCTCACTTATCGACTTTTAGGTACCAAGCACTAGGATGTTATGTGAAAATTGGTGTTCTGAGGCAATGTAGAATGACATCAGATCATAAGATGGAGGATGGCTACAGTATTACATAATTGCCAAAACACTGAGAGTATCATGGCACAACCAGACTGACACATAAGCTTAACTATCACAGCCAGAGTTCCTCTTGCGTCACACTTGGGCATTCATTACTGCCAGATGTCTGTCCTTAATACACATTAACAGTCAGTGGATTTTTTAACACTGTCATAAATGCGAAGTGTCGGATAACAGGATGATCCATAAGTGAAAGGTAGGTGTGCTTTTTGTGTGTGTGTTTTAGGTGAAAGATTACAGAGCAAATTACTTTCTCATTAAACAGTAAATACACAAATTGTTCTGTGACATTGGTTGCCAACTGCATGATCTGTCAACACTCTACTCTTTTCCACCCCAGTTTCCTGTTTCCATTCATCCAGTTTTCCTGTCCCTTCATGCCTTCTGGTCTTTGCTTTTGATTTGGTGTGTCTCTTAGTCTTGTATGCATGATTGAACTCTAAAGCACATACCTTACGTGTGTTATTGTTGGCCCTGTACACCGGTCTAATCTTTGGCTGGAGAGTGAACCAAAGTAAACAGAGTTTCTGGGGGCCATACTCTTGGAGTTCCTCCAGCCTCTGTCACCAGGATGCTTGATTTTTTTTTCCCCCCAGGGGAGTTTGAATTTTGTTCTGCATCCCCCCACCACCCCGCTCAGAAAGGAACGCTCTAGTGATCCCTGCTAGAGCAGTTGGTGGTGATGACCGGACAACATCTAGTTGTTTTGGGCCCAGTCTGGTGGATGTTGTGGTAGTTGTGGTCCATTAGGCCTTTACAACAATCCTTCCCTTGTGTCTTTGGTTTTTATTTTCTTTTGCTCCAGCCAGGATGTATCTTAGATGGCTGCTCACAGGCTTTTAAGTCCCAGGCTCTACTCACCACAGTCAGATGTAGAACATTTTCTTTATAGACTATGTTATGCCAATTGAGCTAGATGTTCCCCAAGACCATGGTGGCTACTTTCAGCTCATTAGCTCGTACCCCAGGGTGTTTGCAAGTGTCTGTGATGCTTCTATGAATTTGCCCTGGTCAGCTTCCCCAGTATTGTGTGCTGTCCTGACCTTAACCAAATTTAGCACTTACCTACTACCTAGTGAGTGTTTTGACCTCCCCACGGCCCCACTCTCTTGTAATGATCAAAAATGGTTTCTTTCTGTGTGAAAACATTTTTGCATGTTTCTGTAATACTGGTCTCATGCAGTATTTGTCCTTTTGTGATTGACTTATTTCACTCAGCATAATGTCTTCCAGATTCATCCATGTTGTTAGATGTTTTGTAGATTCATCATTGTCCTTTATCGTTGTGTACTATTCCATTGCATGTATGTACCAAAGTTTATTTATCCGCTCATCTATTGTTGAGCACTTAGGTTGTTTCCATCTTTTTGCTATTGTGAATAATGCTACAAGAACCAGGGGTGTACATATGTCTATTCGTGTGATGGCTCTTATTTCTCTAGGATATATTCCTAGGTATGGGATTGCTGGATTGTATGGTATTTCCATTTCTAACTTTTTAAGGAAGCGGCATATCATTTTCAAAATGGATATACCATTTGCATTCCCACCAGCAGTGCATAAGAATTCCAATCCCCTCTGTGCAACCCCTCCAACATTCATTATTTTTTGTTGTTTTCATTCATGCCAGGAATGTTGAGGCGAGATAGTTTCTCATTGTAACTTAGGTTTGCATTTCTCTAGTGGCTAGTGATTGAGAGCATTTCCTCATGTGCCTGTTAGTCAACTGAATGTCATATTTGGTGAAGTGTCTGTTCACATCCATTTCCCTCTTTTTAATTGGATTATTTGTCTTTTTTGTTGATGAGGTGTTGGATTTTCCCAAGTGTTTTAGAGGTTAGACCTTTGTTGGATATATCAGAGCCAATTTTTTTTCCCCCAGTCTGTAGATTCTCTTTCTACCTTTGGTGAGGTTTTTCATGGGAGTCCGGGTTTAATTTTTAGAAGATCTCATTTAAGTAGCTTGTCTTCTGGTGTTTGTGTATTGTTAATTATGGTTTGTATCCTGTTTATGTGACATATTAGGGCCCTTAGTGTTGACCCTATTTTTTTTCTGTGATCATTATAGTTTTTGTTTATATTTAGGACTTTAATCCATTTTCAATTAGTTTTAGTGCATGGTACGAGGTATGGGTCCTGTTTCATATTTTTACAAATGGATATCCAGTTTTGCCACGCTATTTATTTAAAAGACTGTCTTTTACCCATTTAATGGATATTGGGCCTTTGCTGAAGATCAGCTGACCATGGGTGGATGGATTTACATCTCGGTTCTCGATTCTATGTGCCTGTCATTGTACCAGTACGAGTCTGTTTTGACTGCTGTAGCTACATAGTAGATTCTGAGGTCACGTAGTATGAGGACTCCTACTTTGTTCATCTACTTCAGTAATGCTTTACTTATCGAGGGCCTTTTTCCTTTCCCTATAAAGTTAATGAATAGTTTTTCCATGTTGTTAAAAGAATGCTTTTGATATGTGGATCAGGATTGAATTGTATTTGTAGATTGCTTCAGTGAGTTTTGACATTTTTACAATGTTAAGCCTGCCTATCCTTCAGCATGGTATATCTTTCCATGTATGGAGGTCTCTTTTGGTTTCTTACAGTAGTGTTTTGTAGTTTTCTTTGTACAGATCTTTTAGGTCTCTGGTTCAAATTATTCCTAAGTATCTTATTGTTTTCAGGCTATATAAGTGATATTTATTTCCTGATTTTGTTTTCTTAACTTCCCTTTGTTGGTATATAGGAATCCAATTGATTTTTCTATGTTTATCTTGTATCCTGCCACTCTGTTGAATCTTTCTATTAGTTCCAGTAGTTTTCTTGTGGAGTCTTTTGGTTTCTCTTAGTATAGTATATCATCTACTGTGTGGGTAGTTTTCCTTCTTCCTTACCAATTTGGATGCCCTTTGTTTCTTTTCTTGCCTTATTGCTCTAGCTAGGATTTTCAGCACAATGTTAAAAAGGATTGGTGATGCAGGGCATACTTAGGGGGAATCTTTTCAACCTCTTTCTTTTGTGAATGATGTTGGCTGTTGGTTTTGTATAGATGGGTTTTATTATGTTGAGGGATTTCCCTAGTATTTCTATCTTATTGAGAGCTTTTCTCAGGAAAGTGTTTTGTTCTTTGTCCAGTGCCTTTTCTGTGTAAATTGAGATGGTTATGTGATTCTTCATGTGGTAGATTTCATTGATTAATTTTCTAATGTTCAGCCATCCTTGAGTATGTATGGATCTCACTTGGTTGCGGTGTATTATTTTTTTGATATGATGCTGAATTCTGTTGGCTAGAATTTTGTTGAGCAATTTTGCATTTATATTCATGAGAGATATTGGTCTCTCTTTTTTTGTTGTGTCTTTGCCTGATTGTGGTATCAGGGTTATTCTGGCTTCATAGAATGAATTTGGAAGTATCCCTTCCTTTTCTAGGTTCTGAAATAATATGTGTGTTGCTGATGTGAGCTGCTTTCTGAATGATAGGAAGAATTCTCCAGAGAAGCTATCTGGGCCAGAGCTTTCTTTTGTTTGAAGTCTTTCTATTACCTCCTCAGTCTCTTCTGTTGTTATGGTTCTGTTCAGATATTGTCCTTCAGTTTGTGTTTGTTTAAGTATTAGTGTGTCTCCAGAAATTTGCCCATTTCCTCTAGGTTTTCAAATTTGTTGGAATACAGTTTATCACAGTACTTTGTTATGATTCTTTTTATTTCCCTGGGTGTTACTATGGCCCCATTTCATTTCTTCCTCACCTGTGTTTTTTTGGTCAGTTTGGCCAGTGGTTTGTCAATTTTCTTGATCCTTTCAAAGAACCAACTTTTGGTTTTGTTGATTCTTTGTATTGTTTTCCTATTCTCTATTTCGTTTATTTCTGTTCTGATCCTTACTATTTCCTTTCTTCTGGTGGCTGTGGGCTTCTTTGCTGTTCTCTTTCTTTTTGTTTGAGTTGTATGGTTAATGTTCTGATTTTGTCCCTTTCTTCTCTTTTGGTGTGTGCATGTGCTGCCATAAATTGACCACTGAGCATACCACCTTTGATGTGTTCCAAAGGTTTTGGTATGAAAAGTTTTGATTTGTATTTGATTCTAGAAATTTTTCAATTCCATCTGTGATTTCTTCTATTATCCAGTGGTTTTTAAGAAAGGTGTTATTCACTTTCCTTTTTTTTTTTTTTCCTCTTCCTTTTCCTGTTAATTTGTATTTTACAGCACTGTGATAGGAGAAGGTGCTTTGTATTAGCTGAGTCTTGGTTTTTTGATGTTTGCTTTGTGGCCTAAGTTGTAGTGTATTCTGGAGAACATTCCATGTGTGTTGGGAAAGAATGTAAGCTTTGTTGCTGTTGAGTGGAATGTTTTATATATGTCTGTGAGCTCAAGATGGTTGATTGTGGCCTTCAGATCTTCTGTATCTTAGCTGAGTTTCTTTCTGGATGTTTTGTCCTTTGCTGAGGTGTGTTGAAGTCTCCTATTGGTGTGAAACTGTCAGTTTTTCCTTTCTGTGCTGTTAGAGTTTGTGTATTTTTGAATCCCTGCTATTATTGCACTTAGATACTTATTATGGTTATGTTCTCTTAGTGAATAGTCCTGTAATCGTTACAGAATGTCCTTCCTTGTCGTCTGTTGTGGATTTTGCCTTGAAGTCCTTTTTATCTGAGACTGGTGTTGTCACTCCTCTTTTTTGGTTGCTGTTTGCTTCGTATATTTTTTCTATCCTTTTTAAAATATATTTGGTAAGTTTTCATGTCTCTTGTAAGCAGCATATTGGTGGCTCAAGTTTTTCCAACCATTCTGTCACCCTCCATCTCTTTAAAGCTGCATGTAAGCTATTTACATTCAGTGTCATTATAGGTAGGTGTGAGTTTATTGCTTTCATGTTTTGGTGCCATTTTTGTGATGCTGATGTTGTCTTTGCTCCTCTTACTGTCCTATGGTCAGTTCTTTTTCTTGGTGGAATTTCTTTTTGCTTGTTTCTTTACTATAGATTTTATATTTCCTGAACCTTTGTTTTTTTATTTTGATGAGTCAGTTTGTTAACTTCCCCAGTATTTGTAAGCTCTATACCTACACTGTTTTTCTCTGTTTTATTATTCAGGCATCATTGTCATTTACACATTGACAAATCTGGTTCCCTGTTGTAAATCTTTTAACTTTGTTTTATCATCTAAAGTTCATCTGGCTGATGCAGTACCGTGTCCTAGATTCAGGTCTCATGTCTTTTGTTTTCTAACCAAAGGACTCCCTTTAATACATTTTGTAAGTTGGTGTAGTTTTTACAGGCTCCTTTAAATGCTCATTATCTGGAAATGTCCTAATTTCACCATCATATTTGAGTGAGAGTTTTGCAGAACATATTGCTCTTGGTTGGCAGTTGTTTTCTATCAAGGTTTCATATATGCTATCCCATTACCTTCTTGTCTGCATGGTTTCTGCTGAATAATCACAGCCTAGTCTTATTGTTTCCCCTCTGTATGTGACTTTTCATTTTTCTTGAGCTGCTCTCTGGATTTTTTTAAGTGTTTGGTTTTGGCAAGTGTAATTATGATGTACCTCAGTGACTTTATTTTGGGGCCTGTCCTATATGTGGTTTATTGAACTTCTTAAGTGGCCAGTTTTTCATTTTTAATAGTAAGGAAGTTTTCTGTCAGGAAATATTCAGTGATCCTTTCTATATCTTTTGTTTTGTCTGCCTGTTCTGGAGCTCTGATTTCATACAGGTTTTTGCTCTTGATTGTATTGTACACATTTCTTATATTTTCTTTTTTCTTCATTTTTTTCCTCTGATTTTTCTCAAAGTGGCATCCATGATTTTGTCTTCAATCACTGATTCTGTCTTCCATTATTTTAGATTTGCTTCCAAAACCTTCTATTGTTTCCATTTCTGAAATTTTGTTGTTTATCTTTTAGATGTGTAATTGCTGCTTTTGTATGATTTCTAAATGTTTCCTTAATTTTTCATATTATTGTTGTATTGTTTTCTTGATTTATTCTATTGATTTGTCTGTGTTTCCCTTGATGTTGGCTATGTTTGGTTGATTTTGTCTGTTTTTTCCGTGATCTCTTTCCTAATCTCTTGGAGTACCCCAAGTATTAGACTTTAGAATTTTGTATCACCTAGTTCCACTGTGTTTCCTTCTGCCAAAGGTCAACCAATTCTTTTTCTGGTCACTTACTGAAGCCCTCTTGTCCTGGTTTTTAAATATGTTTTGATATTGTCTGCTGTATCTGAAACATTCCAGTATTAATATCTTTATTTATTGATTAGAGGTTTGTTTTGTCCTGCTTTTTTGTTTTGTTTGGTTATGTGTGGGCAGTTGGGCCAAGTGTGCTTTTTGCTTCCTTGTCTTTGGACATGATCATTATTAATAACCTTGTGTAGGTGTGCAAGGCTGGTTGCTCGGTATGGTGCAGCAGGTCCAGCAGGGGGAAGGGTTAGAGATGGGTCATTTGTCTGAGTCATGGACTGGGCCATGGGCTGGAGTGAGCTCACGGCAGCAGTGGGCATCAGGAGAGGTCCAGAGCTAGGTCCATTTGGGGCTGTGGTAGGCAGCAGAAGTTATCTGGGGCTGGCAGGGAATAGCTTGGGATGTGGGGAGAGTTCCGTTCGGACCATGGTGTAAGGGGTCCAGGGCTGGCAGGGAGGGGCCTGGTGTCTAAGCTGGGTTCCTTCAGGCCTGTGACAGGTGCCGGGCAGGGTCCAGGTCCAGGCTGGTTTTCTTCTGTACCACGGCTCTCAGGGCAGAGGAGAGAGGTGGGGGGATTGCAAAGGCAGGAGCAGAGGGGGCTAGGTAGATGTTGGCAGTAGGGTGGGTTGATAACTGTGGTTCCCAGCAGTTGGGGTAGCTGGAGTGGGGCTGGTATAGCCACTCCTCACCAGAGAATTGGAGGCTGTAGTCAAGTACTCCTGTGATTAACAGCTGAAAGAGCCTGGGCTCCTCCTTGAGCTGCAGCCAGCAGACATATTTTTACCTAGCTCTGGGTGTGTCTGCACTGTACCTCTACGTTCAGTTGCGAATTCTGTGGAGATGCTTTTCTGTGTACAGGATTGTTGGCTTTATTCCAAGATGGTCACACTAAGTCATGCCTTTTGACTGAGAACCTCTACCCCATATGTCTACTTTTTCTGTTTTTTTTCTTTTTAATCAGTTTCTTCTTCTGTTCAATGACTTCTGATCTAATAGTTTATCCCTTCATTTAAGGTTCAGGATTCCAGGATAGAGGTCTCTCTCTGTTATATTTGGTTTTTGGGGTCTTTGTTGCAGCAGAATCAATTACTACATCTGACTAATGCACCATCTTGGCTCCCCCTGTCAGTAGGTGTACTTTGATGCCCCGGGTGATGCAAGGCGTTTGTGATTTTCAGTTTGAACCCACCCAGTGGCTCTGTGGAAGAAAGGCCTAGCAATCTGCTTCTGTAAAGATTACAGCTAGGAAAACCCTATAGAACAGTTCTACTTTGTCACACACGGGGTCTCCATGAATTGGAATCAACTCAATGGCAAACTCGTTTTGGTTGTTTTTTTTTTTTTTTTGGCTGCCACTTAAAGAGATTTGTAATTGATTTATGCATTTGCCTTTTGCATTATATATGAAAGAAGAGGAGTTATAAATCAAGCGTACAGTAATAGCTTTTATATTTACCTATTTAGGTACCTCTGTCATTCTTCTTTATTTCTTCTGTGACTTCGAGTGGGATTTTTTTGTTTCTTTGTTTTTTCATTTCATTCTGAAGAATCACTTTTGCATTTCTTGTAGGGTGTTTCTACTAATAATGAACTTACTCAGTTTTATTTGTTTGGGAATGTCTTAACTTCTTCTCTATTCTTTAAGGGTAGTTTTGCTGGGTATAGAATTCTTGATTGATGGGTTTTCTTTTCTTTTCTTTCAAGAACTTTAAATATATCAAACCACTACCTTCTGGTCTGTACAGTTTCTGATGAGAATCTACTTGTAATCTTACTGAGCATCCCTTGTGTGTGAAGATGTGCTTCTCTCTTTTACTTTCAAGGTTCTATCTAGTTTTGGTTTTAAGAATTAGAGTATAATGGTGTTTTCATAGGGATTCCTTTGACTTTATCATACTTAGAATTTGTTGAGCCTGTTCAATTTGCTTATGCATGTTTTTCATCCAATTTTAGATGTTCTGGTTCATTAGTCAATATTTTTCTGCTTCTTTCTGTCATATGATGAATGTCATGGTACACTTGCTGGTATCCTGCAGGTTTGTCAGGGTCTGCTCATTTTTCTTCATTCCAATTTCTTTTTGTTCCTTAAACACGACAGTTTTGGTTATCTGAAGTTATTTTTTCTTCTGCGTTTTTACCCTGATTTCAGGTTTCTCTAGTGAAATTTTGTTTTACCTCTATTTTCTAGTTCTCTGATTTCTGTTTGGTCCCTTTTTATAATTTCTACATTTATACTGGTATTCTCGTTTTGTTCATGCATTGTTTTCCTAGTTTAGTTTTTTGTTTATCCTCCTTTTATACCTTATGAAGCATATGTAAGACAGTTCTTTTAAGATTTTTATGTAGTTTCCATATCTGGGCTTCTTAAGGGTGGTTTATCACTAATTCTTTTTTTTTTCTGTGAATACACTATATTTTCCTATTTCTTTAAATGTTTTATATTTTTTGTTGATAACTGGACATTTTGGGTGTTATGTACTACAGCAACTTTTAGAAGTTTGATTTTTGCTACCCTTCTAAGGATTGATGTTCTTACATGATGAAGTGTGGAGTAGTCTGTCAGTGGGCTTTCAAAATTATTTGTGTAAAGTGTATTCCAAATGTGTGTGGTTACTAATGTGGCAGTGTGGTTATGACCTCAGCTTTTAAGCAGAAGCTCAGTAATTCAAATCCAACAGCTCCTCCTTGGAAACCCTGTGGGGCAGTTCTACTCTGTCCTATAGTGTGAGTCAGAATGGACTCCACGGCAGTGGGTTTTGGTATGGGTGGTTACTAAAGCTTCTGTCAACCTATCTGTGCAGTTAGTCAGTGCCTACTTTTCTTTTTTATCTTTATATCTGGGAGAAGGCACTGCTGCCAGAGGGCTCAGACTACAACTGTTGCAAACTGAACCTAATATACATCTCCACATACTTGAAGGACAATTTCCCCACTTGCAGGTCCTGCACAGACCATCCACTCTGAGAGCCTGAGCCACTGTCTTCACTACCATGGCAGAGCCAGTTTGTATGTATGCACGTGGCTTATCCAGGAAAGACCATCAGCCTCTCTTCATTAGACACTCCCCTGCTTGATCTAAGTTACTGATCAGATTCTAGAGTTTCAAAGTACAGGTAGTGCTTGCCTTATGATAGGGTTTTGTTCCAATAACTTTGTTGTCAGGTGGTTCTGATTTAAGTTACATACCTCATTTTATTTTAACTTTCATTATTATTGCCTTTTATCATCAATATCTTTATATATGATCTTCATCTCTGAGGTTAGAAAGATTTCATACTTAAAGATATATTTTGATACATACATGCAAACATAAAAAAATATACAAAACACAAAAATTTACTGCGACAATGAAGAAAACTTGGAAGATGTTGGCAATTTGTCTTTTGTGGTAATAACTCCACTTGTGAAAGGTTCTGGATTATCTGGATTATCCCCAGGAATGGGATAGAGTTATCTACATGGTCCTTTTCTTGTTTTCTTCATATATTACGTAGTAACATCTCACTACTTCTCAAATCTGGCTATCAACTTGAGCAGAGCAATCAGCATTGGGGGCCAATGTTTTCAAGAAATCAAAGCTGCTGATTTAGTTTGGGAAACTAAATCTAATGTGGCATTGTTTCTAACAGTAAAATTGAACACTTGCAAGTGAGCACCTGAGAGTAATAACGTCCTTAAACTATGCACTGGAGCATTGTAGTACGTATTACTAAGGATGAAATGTATAAAGAGAAAAAAACCCCAAAGCCACAATGGAAGTGTAATTTGTAGTAAATTGAATACATCACAAATCAAGGAGTATCTATAGTTTATTACTCCAACTCCTGTTTTCAGTTTTGTTGTTTTGGTGGAGGAATCATCCTGTAGAGCTTTCTGCTCCACAATTTTGCATGGCATCCCTTTTAGAACATTCTTTAGATTCAGTTTTGTTCCCTGTATAACATGTGTTTATATTGGATAGTATATATCAGGATTATGGAAAATACTTATTTCAAAAACAAAAAAAGATAACTGTATATTTGATAGATTCACCTTTTTCTGTTTCTGTGTCTCCTCTCTAGATTCGGCAGAAAGTGGTTTGGCATATACACGGGCCATCATGGGTAGTGGGAAAGAAGTTTACACTGGCAAAGATGTACTCATTGTAGGAGGAGTTGATGGGGGCATACTATGTGAAATAGTCAAACTGAAGCCAAAGACAGTCACTATGGTAGAGATATCCTTTGCTGAATAAGAGATAAAAGCCATTGGCCTTCTTTTATTTTCTCTTCCTTTTTTTTGTCTTGAGACTAAGGGTAATATTACTGCAGACTCATGATAAATGTGTTAAAAAGTCTATTTTGAACACATATTTAAACTTCTTTTAGTAGCCTTTTATGTGGCCACCAGAGAGAGACAAAAGATAATATAGATGAGTATTAATGATCAAGTAACCTTAGTATTGTGTCTGCAGCTCAGAATTGCAGAAAAAGCCTCTGTAGGCCATTTCAAGCAAATTAATTTCTTTGGTGCCAAATTAATGGTACAGATACACTGCATTTATATCAACCTTTTCTTTCATACATTAGTATTGCATTATTCTTTGACATGGTAAAATTTAGGGAAAATTTCTCCTTAACCTGTTTCAAACATTGACCAAATGGTGATTGATGGGTGTAGGAAATACATGTGAAAAACATGTGGCGATGTCTTAGACAATCTTAAAGGAGAATGCTATCATAAATATGTTTTACCTAAGTATATTTTTATGTAATCTGAAAATAAAATTGATTTTTATGTAACTGTTCATTGATGCTGTTCTTCCTAAAGCACCTTTAAGCATGATTATTTTATGAGGTAGAGATCATTATATATGTCTGAGTTGGAATCAACTCAGTAACAGCTAATAACATATGGATGTGTGTGTGTATCTGTCTGTCTATTTTTCACTCTACGTAGATAGATAGGACAGAAGAGAGACATGGAGGTAGGGAGGGAATGTATTTATCATGAGAACAAAACTGCTAACCCTAGATTTTGTGTATTAACTACTGTGGTGCAATGAGTTTCTCTTATAATACCTTTCTGGCACTGACTTTGTAGTTGTCCCAGAATGTCTGGTCAGGCCGCGTTCTGCCAAGTGATTAATCAGTTCGCTGTTTGTATGAGCAGTTTACATAAATTGCTTAGTTTGTATTCAGCTACGCATCTTCAGGAATTGGTTTACTATTTGCCTAAGTAGCTTGCAAAGATAGGTCAGTTTATGATCTATCCAGTCCTTCATTCAGTTTGGCTTGGAGTCCCTGCTCAACCTAGACCTTTAGGCAGATTGGTTAGGGAACCCCACCTTTTAATTGACAAAGAATACATGGACTGCCTTATAAAAAACTTTAGAATGGGAGGGCAGAGTAGTCCAATTAAGTGGTGAGCTGCCAATCAGATATCTAAAAAAGAACAACAATATTTCAGGCATAGACAGTGTCAAGGTTTGAGGAGCAAGTCTGAAACAATAGAAGAAAGGATCAGGGAAATTGAAGGCAAATCCTTGAATACCATAATACTTTGTTTGAGGAAAAATCAGAGAAAAGAATAAAGAAAAATGAAGAAACCCTGAGAACAATGTGGGATACAATCAAAAGGAGAACAATGCAAGTGATTGGAGTTTGAGAATAGGGGGAGAGGGACAGGAAACCAGAGAGGATCATTGAAGAACTGCTGATGGATAACTTCCTTAATGTGAAACATGCAAAATTAACCATCCAGGAAACTCAGCAAATCCCATGGAGGATAGATCCCAAAAGGAAATCACCAAGACATGTCATAATCACACTTGCTAAAACCAAAGACAAAGAAAGAATCCTAAGAGAAGCTAGGGACAAACAGGAAAGGATGCAAATACCCCATATAAGAAATGAAATGGGGAACATTAGAACAAATGCAACTAAAATAAAAAGGATTGTAACAGAGTACTATGAAAAACTATGGCAAATTTGAAAATCTAGGGAAATTGGACACATTTCTAGAAACACACTACCTACTGAAAGTAACAAACTGAAGTTGAAAATCTGAACCAGCCCATAACAAAAGAAGAGACTGAAAGGAAATCACAAAAACCCTCAACAACAACAACAAAAGCCCTGGCCCAGATGGCTTCACTGGAGAATTCTTCCAAACATTCAAAGAAGAGCTTACACCATTACTGTTCAGATTACTTCAGAACCTGGAAAAGAAAGGGATGCTTCTGAATTATTTGGGCAAAGACATGACAAAAAACGAAAATTAGAGACCAGTATCACTTGTGAATATACATGCAAGATTTCTCAACAAAAAGCTAATAGATTTCAGCGTCATATCAAAAAAAAAATAATATACCACAATAAAGTGAGATTCATACCACGCATACAGTGGTGGCCGAACATCAGAAAAGCATTCAATGAAACCCACCACATAAATCGAAGAACCAAATAACCATCTCAGTCTACACAAAAGAGGCATCTGATAAAGTACAGCACCTTTTCCTGAGAAAAGCTCTCAGTAAGGTAGATATTGGAGGGAAATTCCACAGCATAATAAAGGGTATCTATATGAAACCAACAGCCAACATCATTCACAAAAGAAAGAGGTTGAAAAGATTCCCCCTAAGAACAGGAACAAGACAAGAATGCCCTTCAGCACCACCCCTATTTAACATTGTGCTGAAAGTCCTAGCTAGAGCAATAAGGAAAGAAAAGAAATAAAGGGCATCCAAATTGGTAAGGAAGAAGGAAAAGTATCCACACAGTAGATGATATGATACCATACAAAGAGAGCCCAAAAGACTCCACAAGAAAACTACTGGAACTAATAGAAAGATTCTATAGAGTAGCAAGATACAAGAAAAACATACAAAAACCAGTTGGATTCCTATACACCAATAAAGAAAAGTTAAGAAAGTGAAATCAGGAAAGCAATGCCATTTATAATAGACCCTTAAAAAAAAAACTTAAAAATAAATCTAACTGGCGACGTAAAGATCAATATCATCAGTCAGAACAAGGCCAGGGTCCGACTGTGAAACAGACCATCAATTGCTCATATGCAAGTTCAAGTTGAAATAAGAAAATTAGAGCAAGTCCATGAGAGCCAAAATATGACCTTGAGTATATCCCACCTGAATTTAGAGACCATCTGAAGAATATATTTGACACATTGAACACTAGTGAATGAAGACCAGACGAGTTGTGGAATGACATCAAGAACATCATCCATGAAGGCAGCAAGAAGTCATTGAAAAGACAGGAAAGAAAGAAAGTACCAAGATGGATGTCAGAGGAGACTCTGAAACTTGCTCTCAAACATCAAGCAGCTAAAGCAAAAGGAAGAATGGATGAAGTAAAAGAACAGAAGATTTCAAAAGGCATCTCCAGAAGACAAAGTAAAGTATTATAATGACATGTGCAAAGAGCTGGAGATGGAAAACCAAAGTGGAAAACCACTCTTGACGTTTCTCAAACTGAAAGAACTGAAGAGAAAATTCAAGCCTTGAGTTGCAATAGTGAAGGATTCCATGGGGAAAATATTAAATGACGCAGGAAGCATCAAAAGGAGATGGAAGGAATACTCAGTGTCATTATACGAAAAAGAGTTAGTCGATGTTCAACCATTTCAAGAGGTGGCATATGGTCAGGAACTGATGGTACTGAAGGAAGAAGTCCAAGCTGCTCTGAAGGCATTGGCAGAAAAAAAGGCTCCAGGAATTGATAGAATATCAATGAGACATTTCAACAAACACAAGCAGCACTTGGGGTGCTCACTTGTCTATGCCAAGAAATACGGAAGACAGCTTCCTGGCCAAATGATTGGAAGACATCCATATTCATGCCTATTGCCAAGAAAGGTGATCCAACCGAACGTAGAAATTATAGAACAATATCATTAACATGACACGCAAGCAAAATTTTCCTGAAGATCATTCAAAAATGGCTGCAGCAGTATGTCAACAGGGAAGGGCCAGAAATTCAGGCCAGTTTCAGAAGAGGACGTGGAACCAGGGATATCATTGCTGATGTCAGATGGATCCTGGCTGAAAGCAGAGAATACCAGAAGGACATTTACCTGTGTTTTGTTTACTGTGCAAAGGCATTTGACTGTGTGGATCACAACAAACTATGGATAACATTGAGAAGAATGGGAATTCCAGAACACTTAATTGTGCTCATGTGGAACCTTTACGTAGATCAAGAGGCAGTTGTTCAGATAGAAGAAGGGGTACTGATTGATATAACATCAAGACAGGTGTGCATCAGGGTTGTATTTTCTCACCATACTTATTCAATCTGCATGCTCAGCAAATAATACCAGCAGCTGGACTATTTGAAGAAGAACAGGGCATCACTGTTGGAGGAAGACTTATTAACAACGTGCGTTATGCAGATGACACAGCCTTGCTTGCTGAACATGAAGAAGGCTTGAAGCACTTACTAATGAAGATCAAAGACCACAGCCTTCAGTATGGATTGCACCTCAACATAAAGAAAACAAAAATCCTTATAACTGGACCAATGAGCAACATCATGATAAATGGAGAAAAGATTGAAGTTGTCACGGACTTCATTTTACTTGGATCCACCCACAATCAACGGCCATGGATCAGAGCAGTCAAGAAATCAAAAGACACATCACATTGGGTAAATCTGCTGCAAAGACCTCTTCAAAGTGTTGAAATCAAAGATGTTACCTTGAAGACAAAGGTGCTCCTGACCGAAGCCATGGTATTTTCAATCGCATCATATGCATGTGAAAGCTGGACAATGAATAAAGAAGACCAAAGAAGAATTTACACCTTTGAATTGTGGTGTTGGTGAAGAATATTGAATATACCATGGACTGCCAAAAGAATGAACAAATCTGTCTTAGAAGTACAGCCAGAATGCTCCTTAGAAGCAAGGATGGTGAGACTGTGTCTCACATACTTTGGACATGTCAGGAGGGATCAATCCCTGGAGAAAGACATCATTCTTGGCAGAATACAGTGTCAGCAGAAAAGAGGAAGACCCTCAACGAGGTGGATTGACACAGTGGCTGCAACAATGAGCTCAAGCATAACAACGGTTGTAAGGATGGCTCAGAACCGGGCCGTGTTTCGTTCTGTAGTACATAGGGTCGCTATGAGTCGGAACCGACTTGATGGCACCTAACAACAACAACAACAGGGATGTAAAAGACCTGATAAAGAAAACTATAAGATGCTACTGTAAGAAACCAAAAGAGACCTCTATACATGGAAAAATGTACTATGCTCATGGATTGGTAGACTTGACATTATGAAAAGGTCAGTTCTACCCAAAGCAGTCTACAAATACAAATTCCCATTCACACACCAACAGCATCCTTTAAAAAGATGGAAAAAGTAATCTTTGTGTGGAAAGGGAAGGGACTCTGGATAAGTAAAGCACTGTTGAAGAAAAATAAAGTAGATGTACTCACACTACCTTACCACAGAACATACAGTATAGCTATGGTAGTCAAAACAGCCTGGTATTGGTACAGTGACAGAATGGTGGGACAGAACTGGACAGCACAGATGTAAGCCCATCCTCCTGTGGTGAGCTCATCTTCAACAAAAGCCAAAGTCCCTCAAATGGGAAAAGGCGGTCTTTTTACAATTAGTGCTGGAAAAACTGTATGTTCATCTGCAGAAAAATGAAACGGGACCCAAGCTTCACACCACACACAAAAACTAACTCAAAATGGACCAAAGACCTAGATATAAAACCCAAAACCCTAAAAATCATAGAAGAAAAAATAGAGTCAATGCTAGAGACCCTAATATGTGGCATTAACAGGATAAAATCCATAACTAACAATACACAAATACCAGAAAATAAGCCAGAGAACTGGGATCATCTAAAAATTAAACTTACTTTATACTCACCAAAAAGCTTCACCAAAAGAATAAAAAGATAGCCTACAGACTGGGAAAAAAAAATTTGGCTATAACAAATCTGACAAAGGTCAAATCTCTAAAAAGTATAGGAAAATCCAACACCTCTACAACACAAACACAAGTAATCCAAATTAAAAGTGGGCCAAGGATATGGAAAATTTATCAGAGAAGGCATTTTAGTGGCTAAGAGACACAGATGAAAATGCTTTCAGTCATAGCCATTGTTGTTTTTGTTAGGTGCCGTTGAGTCAGTTCAGACTGTTAGTGGCCTTATAGAACAGAGTAGAACTGCCCTATAGGGTTCCCAGGGAGCGACTGGTGGATTTGAACTGCTAACCTTTTGTTCAGCAGCCGAACTCTTAACCACTACGCCACTAGGATTCCTACTAGTCATTCGAGAAATGCAAATCAATAGCACAGTGAGATACTATCTTACCCTGACTTTACTGGCACACATCGAAAAAAATAGAAAATAACAAATGTTGGAGAGTCTGCAGGGAGATTGGAACTCTTATGCATTGCTGATGGAAACATAAAATATTTCAAACATACTGGACGATGATATGACACTTCCTTAAAAAACTAGAAATATGATCCAGCAATCCTGCTCCTAAAATATATCCTAGAGAGGTAAGACCTGTCACATGAATAGACACATGCACACCCATATTCATTGCTCCATTATTCACAGTAGAAAAAAGATGGAAACAACCTGGATGCCCACCAAAAGATGAATGGATAAACAAACTATGGTGGTGTTGTTAGGTGCTGTTGAGTCAGTTCCGACTCATAGCAACCTTGTGCAAAAAGAACGAAACACTGCCCGGTCCTGCGCCATCCTTACAATCGTTGTTATGCTTGAGCTCATTGTTGCAGCCACTGTGTCAGTCCACTTCATTGAAGGTCTTCATCTTTTCCACTGACCCTGTACTCTGGCAAGCATGATGTCCTTCTCCAGGGACTAATCCCTCCTGACAACATGTCCAAAGTATATAAGATGCAGTCTCGCCATCCTTGCCTCTAAAGAGCATTCTGGTTGTACTTCTTCTAAGACAGATTTGTTCGTTCTTTTGGCAGTCCATGGTATATTCAATATTCTTCGCCAACACCACAATTCAAAGGTGTCAATTTGTCTTTGGTATTTCTAGTCATTGTCCAGCTTTCACATGCATATGATGCAATTGAAAATACCATGGCTTGGATTAGGTGCACCTTAGTCTTCAAGATGACATCTTTGCTCTTCAACACTTTGAAGAGATCCTTTGCAGCAGGTTTACCCAATGCAGTGCTGCCTCCATGGCTGTTGATTGTGGCTCCAAGTAAAATGAAATCCTTGCAATGTCAGTCTTTCTCCTTTTATCATGATGTTGCTCATTGGTCCAGTTGTGAGGATTTTTGTTTATGTTGAGATGCAATCCATACTGAAGGCCGTTCTTTTTGGTTTTCAGTAGTAAGCAGTTCAAGTCCTGTACACCTTCATCGAGCAAAGTTGTGTCATCTGCTCCGTGCAGGTTGTTAAGAAGTCTTCCTCCAATCCCAATGCCGCATTCTTCTTCGTAGAGTCCAGCTTCTTGTATTATATGCTGAGCATACAGATTGAATAGGTATGGTGAAAGGATACAGCCCTGACCACAGCTTTCCTGACTTTAAACCAATCGGCATCCCCTTCTTTTGTCTGAACAACTGCCTCTTGATCTCTGTAAAGATTCTTCATGAGCACAATTAAGTGTTCTGGAATTCCCATTCTTTGTGGTGTTATCCATAGTTTGCTATGATCCACACAGTCGAATGCCTTTGCATACTCAATAAAACACAGGTAAATGTCCTTCTGGTATTCTCTGCTTTCAGCCAGGATCCACCTGACATCAGCAGTGATATCCCTGGCTCCACATCCTCTTCTGAAACCGGCCTGAATTTCTGGCAGTTCCCTGTCGATATACTGCTGCAGCCATTTTTGAATGATGTTCAGCAAAATTTTGCTTGCATGTGATATTAATGATATTGTTCTATAATGTCTGCTTTTGGTTGAATCACCTTTCTTGGGAATAGGCATAAATATGGATGTCTTCCAGTCATTTGGCCAGGATGCTGTCTTCCATTTTTCTTGGCCTAGATGAGTGAGCACCTCCAGCATTCCATCCATATGTTGAAACATCTCAATTCGTATTCCACCTATACCTGGAGGCTTGCTTTTCACTAGTGCCTTCAGAGCAGCTTGGAATTCTTCATTTATTTTCATTGGTTCCTGGTTATATGCTACTTCTTGAAATGGTTGAACATCAACTAATTCTTTTTGGCATAATGACTCTGTGTATTCTTTCCATCTTCTTTTGATGCTTCCTGTGTCATTTAATATTTTCCCCATAGAATCATTCACTATTGCAACTCAAGGCTTGAATTTTGTCCTCAGTTCTTTCAGCTTGAGAAATGCCGAGCATGTTCTTCCCTTTTGGTTTTCTGTTCCCACCACCTCGCCCATGTTGTTATAATACTTTACGTTTTCTTTTTGAGCCACCCTTTGAAATCTTCTGTTCAGATCTTTTACTTCATCATTTATTCCTTTTATTAAGCGGCAAAATGTTGTGAGCAAGTTTCAGAGTCTCCTCTGACATCCATCTTGGTCTTTTCTTTCCTGTCTATTCAATGACCTTTTGTGTCTTCATGTATGATGTCCTTGATGTCATTCCACAACTCGTCCGGTCTTCCATCACTAGTGTTCAAGGCACCAAATCTATCCTTGAGATGGTCTCTAAATTCAGGTGGGATATACTCAAGGTCATATTTTGGCTCATGTGGACTTGCTCTGATTTCCTCCAGTTTCGGCCTGAACTTGGATATGAGCAACTGATGGTCTGTTCCAGTCGGCCCCTGGCCTTGTTCTGACCAATGATGTTGAGCTTTTTTCCATTGTCTCTATTGACAGATACAGTCAGTTTGATTCCTGTGTGTTCCATCTGGTGAGGTCCTTGTGTATGGTTGCCATTTATGTTGGTGAAAAAAAGTATTTGCAATGAAGAAGTGTTGGTCTTGCATAATTCTATCACTGAATCTCTGGCATTGTTTCTATAACCTAGGCCATGTTTTCCAACTGCCGATCCTCCTTCTTTGTTTCCAACTTTTGCATTCTAGTCACCAATAATTATCAATGCATGCTAATTGCATGTTTAACCAATTTCAGACTGCAGCAGCTAGCATTTAGGATCACAGATGCCACTCTACAAAGTGGGATGCAGAATGTTTTCTTAGTAGATTTTATTATGCCAATTGACTTAGATGTCCCCTGAAACCATGGTCCCCATAGCACTGCCCCTGCTATGCTTGCCTTTGAAGTGTTCAGTATATGCAGGAAACTTCTTTGCTTTTGGTTTAGTCCAGTTGTACTGGCCTCTCCTGTCTAATGAGTTGTTTTTCCTTCACCTAAAATAGTTCTTATTTACTCTCTAATTAGTGAAAACCACTCTCCGTCCCTTCCTGCCTCCACCCTCTCATAACCATCAAAGAGTATTATTCTCTTCTCTGTTTAAACTATTTCTTGAGTTCTTATAATAGTGTTCTTATACAATATTTCTCCTTTTGCAACTGACTAATTTCACTCAGCATAATGCCTTCCAGATTCCTCCATGTTATGAAATGTTTCAAAGATTCATCACTGTTCTTTATCGATGTGTAACATTACCTTGGGTGAATATACCGTAATCTGTTTATCCATTCGTCCATTGATGGGAATCTTTGTGACTTCCATCTTTTTGCTATTGTAAACAGTGCTGCAGTAAACATGGATGTGCATATACCTGTGTAAAGGCTCTTTTTTCTCTAGGACATATTCCAAGGAGTGGTATTACTGGTACATATGGTAGTTCTATTTCTAGCTTTTTAAGGAAGGGTGAAATTGATTTCCAAAGTGATTGTACCATTTTACATTCCCACCAGCAGAGTATAAGTGTTCCAGTCTCTTCACAGCCTATCCAACATTTATTCTTCAGTGTTTTTTTGAATTAATGCCAGCCTTGTTGGAGTGAGATGGAATCTCATTGCAGTTTTGATTTACATTTGTCTAATGGTCCTGAGCATTTCTTCATGTGTCTTTTAGCTACCTGAATGTCTTCTTTAGTCAAGTGTCCGTTCATATCCTTTGCCCATTTTTAAATTCGGTTGTCTTTTTGTACTTGAGTTTTTGCAGTATAATGTAGATTTTAGAGATCAGATGCTGATCAGAAATGTTATAGCTAAAAACTTTTTCCCAGTCTGTAGGTAATCTTTTTACTCTTTTGGTGAAGTCTTTAGATGAGCATAGGTGTTTGATTTTCAGGAGTTCCCAGTTACCTGGTTTCTCTTTTTCATTGTTAGAAATATTCTGTATACTGTTTATGCCATGTATTGGGGCTCCTAGTGTTGTCCCTATTTTTTCTTTCATGATTTTTATTGCTTTAGATTTTATAGTTTGGTTTTTGATCCAGTTTGAGTTTGCTTTTGTGCATGGTGTGAGATGTGGGTCTTGTTTTATTTTTTTGCAGATCGTTACCCAGTTACGCCAGCACCATTTGTTAAAAAGACTGTCTTTTCTCCAATTTGCTGAGTTCGGGCTTTTGTCAAATATCAGTTGCTCATATGTGGATGGGTTTATGTCTGAATTGTCAATTCTGTTCCATTGGTCTATGTGCCTGTTGTTGTACCAGTACCAGGCTGTTTTGACTACTGTGGCTGTATAATAGGTTCTAAAATCTGGTAGAGCAAGGCCTCCAGCTTTGTTCTTCTTTTTCAGTAATGCTTTACTTATCTGAGGGCTCTTTCCTTTCCACATGAATTTGATGATTTGTTTCTCCATTTCATTAAAAAATGTCATTGAAATTTGCATCAGAATTGCACTGTATCTGTATATAGCTTTTGGTGGAATAGACATTTTTACAATATTAAGTCTTCCTGTCCACGAGCAGGGTATGTTTTTCCACTTTAGTTCGTCTCTTATACTTTCTTGCAGTAGTGTCTTGTAGTTTTCTATGTATGGGTCTTTTACATCTCTGGTAAAATTTATTCCTAACTATTTTATCTTCTTTGGGGGCTATTGTAAATGGTATGGATTTGGTGGTTTCCTATTTGGTGGTGTTCTATTTTTTGGTGTAGAGAAATCTAACTGGTTTTTGTATGTTTATTTTGCATTCTGATACTCTGCTGAACTTTTCTATTAGTTTCAGTAGTTTTCTAGAGGATTTCTTAGGGTTTTCTGTGCATAAGATCATGTCATCTGCACATAGATATACTTTTACTTCTTCCTTACCAACCTGGATTCCTTTTGTTTCTTTATCTAGCCTAATTGCTCTGGCTAGGATCTCCAGCACAACGTCAAATAAGAGTGGTGATAAAGTGCATCCTTGTCCGGTTCCTGATCTCAAGGGGAATGCTTTCAGAGTCTATCCATTTAGATGATGTTGGCTGATGGCTTAAGGTTTATTTTTTAAAACGCTTTATCTGATATTTCTTCAAATACATTGGTGCCAAGTGCTTTATCTTCAGGGTCACCAATTTTGCGTTCCAGTTGCTTGATTCTGCTCCTCTGACTTTCTATTGAGTTGTCTAATTCTGTAATTGTATTGTTTATCTGAATTTCTGATAGCTATCTCTCTGTGGATTCTTGCAGCTTATTAAATTTTTCCTTATGTTCTTGAATAACCTTTTTAATTTCTTCAACTGTTTTATCTGTGTGTCCCTTTACTTGTTCTGCGTATTGCCTGATCTCCTTCCTGATATCCTGAAGAGTTCTGTATATTAAGGTTTTGTATTCTGTGTCTAGTAATTCCAGGAAGACACCTTCATACAGAAGATCCTTTGATTCTCTGTTTTGAGAGGTTTTTGAACTGATCATGATCTGTTTCTTTATGTGGTCTGATATCAACTGTTGTTTCCCAGCCATCTATAAGTTATTGTATTAGTTTATTTTATGTTTGTTTACTGTATCCTAGTTTCTTGCTTTGTTTTGTTTTGATCTGCCCAGATGGGTTGCTTAAGTGAGCTGGCTTGACTATTTTCACCTTTGGAGCTCTGATGTCCTGTCCCCAGATGGCTAGAGCTGTTATCAGGTATATGAGCCTATGAGTCCATTCACTTTTCTTACGTGGATTCAGCTCAGGTGTCCAGGTAGCTGGTCATGAAGTATGTGGTACGGGCTGTGTCCTACAGTCTTAGAGGGGCAGGGGTGTTTGGTGTAGGTGTTGGTATCTGGTTGCAGCATAAGGTCATCCTCTGAACAAAGCAGTGGGCTGAGATTTGTCCCCTGAGTGTCTCTGAGGAAAGCAAGTCGTTGTTCTGTAGAGCAAACAGAGAGGTAGGTTCTGCAGATGGACCATGGGCACCTAGCGCTTTTGGTTGTAAGGACTGGGAGGTACCAGTTATCCTTGGACCCCTGTCATGGGAGGTTGTAACTTGAGTGGAGCCACCAGTCCTCATGCTCCTGATATGGGTAGTTGAGGCAAAGTGGTGTCAAATATCAAACACCCACCTGTCCACTGCACAGCTTACAGTTGCATTCTGCCAGCAAGGGCCTGTTCTCCTGAAATAGGCCCACACACGTCCATGCAGAGGGAAAGGTATTCAAAGTCCACAGGCCATTTATGCCTGGAAGGGAGTCACTTCTGTCCTGAGCTCTCTAGGGTACTGGAGCTGGCAAATTATCTTTTCCCCCAATTGTGAACTTATTCCTTCTCTAAGTCTGGGACCATGGCTCTAGGTGCTCAACTGGGCCTATCTCAGGCCCAGGGAAATCAACAGCCACTGAAGCTGGCTTGGGTGTGGGGGGCACAGTAAAATATATGCAAGTACTTAGCTCTTGCCAAAAGCGCTGTTCTTCTCTGGATCCGGAGGTGTAAGTAGGCTGTGGGGCTGACTGCTTCTCCCTGAGGAAACTGTGGCCAAATGCTACTACCAGCCTGTCTCAGCCACTCCTGGGAGTAGTGTCTGAGGGATCCCAGTGATTCAGGTCCTGTAACTCCTTTCTGCTTCTGAACCGACTCTCCGTTCCTCTGCCACTCATTCATTTTTTGACTTTGCTCCTAGCATGTTATTCACTTGATTTTTCAGGTCTTTGTTGTAAAAGAGATTGCCAGAAGCATCTGGCTATTCCACCATCTTGGACCCGCCTCCTTTCGGTGTACCTTTTGCTGACCTTACCACCTCCAGGTACTCTGCCTTGCTAACCTGCTTAGCCTTTGAAACTCTAGTGAGAATCCAGATATTTAATTGGTTGGCATATATGAGAAAAATGTTTCAGGTAGAACCACTTGCTATTTCATAGAGGTCATTTCAAACATATTTGATGGAAAACTTGATCACTTGTTTATTTAAGTGGTGTTATATTTTTATTATGCATCTCTTCAGTCCACATATCTACATTTGTCGATAATATATCTAAGCAAATAAATACTCTGTGGAATCTAAAACATGTCTAACTGATGAAGAAACAATTTTAATATATATGTGAAATATGTAATGTTTTTCTTCTTGAATCTTTATAAATGTGTGTACATTAGAATTTGATTTCATGATCCTATGTTAGTTTTTTACTTAGGAGGGTAATATTGACATTAAAATCCAATTGTGATTGTTTTGTGAGCAATGCAGGCAAAATAAAGGTGAATAAATTTGAAAGTAAAGAATGGTGGGGACGTGTGGGAATTCAGTCAAGATAGCTGAATTAATGAAAATTATTTGAAAGTTAGCATTTTTTGCATGTGATTGGGCCAGTCCTTTTTCTAAGGTGCTTTACGTTTAATCTTCAAATCTCTTAGGAGATATAGTAGATAAGTGGGTATGCCTTTTATTTTATGTCATTTTTTCAGTGTAGTGACTGCAGCTTTGAGAATTTAAAAGAAACTTGTTCAGGATTATTGGGTAATTTTAGGAAAGTGATTCATATTCCTGTGTTAAGAAATACAAACATAAAACAGCATCACAGTGGAGTTGCTGATTGTTGTAACAGAGACTGAATATATGTAAGAGGATTTACTATGGTACTGTCTTCAGAAAACAACCCTTGACTTCACCGCTGATTTGTTGTGGCATAGTCTTACATTTTAGGAATGGGAAAGCTGTGGTTTTGTTTAAAACCAGACTTTTAATGTATGTTTGAGTGCACCCTCATTTCCGGCCTTTTTCTTAGATCAGCAAAGACAAAGTCTTTGTAGTTACTTAACATTTGAAAAACAATTCTGTTGTTTAACATATTTTAGAAAATAGAAAGAGTTCTTAGAGGGCCCATTCCTTTTATAGTGTTTTAAGAAAAAGAGAAAAAACTCTGTTGCCCTGAAGTTGATTCTGACATGTAGTGACCCTACTGGACAGAGTAGAACTGCCCCATAGAGTTTCCAAGGAGTGGCTGGTGTATTTGAACTACTGACCTTTTGGTTAGCAGCTGGAGCTCTTCACCACTGCACCATGAAGGCTGATAGAATACCCTTAATACTAAAATCACAAAATAGTAGAAGAATAAAACTAAACACCTAATTTTTATACGTACCAAATTGCTAAGTAAAATACTAATAAATTTAGTAGTTTATTTAAAGAATTATGTATTAAACTGAGTAGGAGATGGTCCAGAAGTGTAACATCATGAACCTTAAGAAATCTCTGCACGTGATTTATGTGAATAATTAACGGAGTAAAATCATGTCATGATATCAATAGGTAACTACGCATTTAAGAGCATTTAGCAGGCATCCTTAATAAAGACTTTAAGAAAAATGCAACAGGAAGAGATAGATGGAAACTTCTTAAACACAATAAGTCAGCTATCAGAAGATTACAGGTAATAGCAAATGAAAGGCAAAATACAAAAGCCATTTCTGCTAAAAGGAGAACCATCATTTTTATTCAATATAGATTTTAATTAAGGCATATGTTAGAGTAAGGTCAGAAAGTAAAATCAGTAAAAGAATAGAATTACTTGTATATAATATGTTTACTTTGAAAACACACAAGGTGTAAAATTAGTTGTATTTGTATGAGAGTATGATAACGTGGTTGATAAAGACAGAATTACCATCAGTACTTTTTCTTAGTGCTAGTATAAAATGGTAGAAATAGGAGGGAAATCTTACTCAGAATAGTGACAAACTGTTGAATACTTGGGAATAAATTTGGCAGTTCAAACCACCAGCCACCCTGAAAGATGTGACAGTCTGCTTCCCTAAAGATTTACAGCATTGGAAACCCTATGGGTGCAGTTCTACTCTGCCCTATAGGGTTTCTGTGAGTTGGAATTGATACATTGACAATAGGCTTGGTTTTTGGTGTTATGAAACCTTTTTGTTACCTTTTACTTTGGCATTAAAATTTTTTTTTGAAGGCTGTCAAATGAGACCTTAGTACCTGGAGACGTACTGTTGGACTAGGACACCAGTTTCTTTTCATTCTGAATTATATGGTCCTCTAATAGGATCACAATAAGTTTTTAAAACTGGTTCAACTGATTTTAAAGATTATTTAGAAAAATAAATAGGATCATTAAGGATGGAATAAAGAAATTCATAAAATCCGATGAGAATGAAAATGCTTCCTATGTTTGGGACACAGCGAAAGCAGTGCTCAGAGGTCAGTTTATATAAATAAATGCACACATACAAAAAGAAGAAAGGGCCAAAATCAAAGAATTATCCCTACAACGTAAACAAATTGAGAGAGAGCAACAAAAGAAACCCTCAGGCACCAGAAGAAAGTAAATTATAAAAATTAAGAAAGAATTAAATGCAATAGAGAACAGAAACACAATTGAAAGAGTTAACAAGACTGAAAGCTGATTCTTTGAAAAAATTAACAAAATTGATAAGCCACTGGCCAAACTGACAAAAGAAAAACAGGAGACAAATTAGATAACACAAATAAGGAATGAGATAGGCGATATCACAACAGACCCAACCGAAATTAAAAGAATCATTGCAGACTACTCTGAAAAATTGTACTCTTACAAATTTGAAAATTTAGAAGAAATGGATGAATTTCTAGAAACACACCATCTACCTAAACTGACACACACATAGATAGAACAACTAAATAAATCCATAACAAAAGAAGACATTGAAATTGTAACAAAAAAACTCCCAACAAAAAGAATCCCTGACCCGGACAGCTTCACTGCAAAGTTCTACCAACCTTTCAGAGATGAGTTAACACCACTACTACTAAAGGTATTTCAGAGCATAGAAAAGGATAGAATACTCCCAGACTCATTCAATGAAGGCAGTATATCCCAAACCAGGTTAAGAAACCACAAAAAGAAAAGAAAATTACAGACCTATATCGCACATGAACTTAGACGAAAAATCCTCAAGAAAATTCTAGACAATAGAATTCAACAACATATTAAAAAAATAATTCACCATGACCAAGTGGGATTCATACCAGGTATGCAGGGATGGTTCAACATTAGAAAAACAATTAATGTAATCCACCACATAAATAAAACAAAAGACAAGAATCAAGTGATTTATCAATTGATGCAGGAAAGATATTTGACAAAGTTCAACACTCATTCATGATAAAAACTCTCAGCAAAATAAGAATAGAAGGAAAATTCCTCAACATAATAAAGGGCATTTATACACAGCCAACAGCCAACATCACCCTAAATGGAGAGAGCCTGAAAGCTTTCCCATTGAGATTGGGAACCAGACAAGGAGGCCCTTTATCACTTCTCTTACCCAACATTGTGTTGGAGATCGTAGCCAGAGCAATTAGGCTAGATAAAGAAATAAAGACCATCCAGACTGGTAAGGAAGAAGTAGAAGTATCTCTGTTTGCAGATGACATGATCTTATACACAGAAATCCTAAAGAATCCTCAAGAAAACTATGGAAGCTAATAGTTCGGCAGAGTATCAGCATACAACGTAAACATAAAAATATCAGTTGTCTTCCTCTACACCAACAAAGAGAACATCGAAGGGGAAATAATCAAATGAATACCATTTACGGTAGCCCTCAGGAAGATAAAATACTTAGGAATAAATCATACCAGAGATGTAAAAGGCCTATGCATAGAAAACTACAAAACACTACTGCAAGTAACCATAAGACACCAACATAAGTGGAAAAACATACCTTGCTCGTGGATAGGAAGACTTAACATTGTAAAAATGTCCATTCTACCAAAAGCAACTATAGATACAATACAATGCTGATCCAAATTCCAACAACATTTTTCAATGAGATGACATGATCTTTGACAAGAAGGCACTACGGCAAGAAACAAAAAAAGACCTACGTAAGTGGAAAAACATATCTTGCTCATGGATAGGAAGACTGAACATTGTAAAAATGTCTGTTCTACTGAAAGTGGTCTATAGATACAAGGCAATTCCAATCTAAATTCCAATGACATTTTTTAATGAGATGGAAAAACAAATCACCAACTTCATATGGAGGGGAAAGAGGCCCTGCATAAGTAAAGCATTACTAAAAAGAAGAACAAAGTTGCAGGCCTCTCGTTACCTGATTTTAGAACCTATTATATCCACAGTAGTCAAAACAGCCTGGCACTGGTACAACAACAGATATATGGACCAATGGAACAGAATTGAGAATACAGACATAAATCCATCCACATATAAGCAGCTGTTATTTGACAAAGGTGCAAAGATTGTTAAGTGGGGAAAAGACAATCTCTTTAACAAATGGTGCTGGCATAACTGGATAACCATCTGCAAATAATGAAACAAGACCCATACCTCACTCCGTGCACAAACACTAACTGAAAAGGGATCCAGTATCTGTTTAGAAAACCTAAAATGATAAAGATCATGGGAGAAGAAATAGGGACAACGTTAAGAGCCCCAATACATGGCATAAATAGTGTACAAAACATTACTAACAAATGTGCAAACACCAGAAGAGAGTCCAGATAATTGGGAACTCCAAAAGTCAAACACCTATGCTCATCCAAAGACTTCATCGAAAGAGTAAAAAGATCACCTGCAGACTGGGAAAAGGTTTTTAGCTGTGACATTTCTGATCAGCATCTGATTTCTAAAATGTACTTGCTACTGCAAAAACTCAACAACAAAAAGACAAATAACCCAATTAAAAAATGCACGAAGGATATAAACAGACACTTCACTAAAGAAGACATCCAGGTAGCTAACAGATATGTGAGGAAATGTACACGATCATTAGCCATTAGCGAAATGCAAATCATGACTACAACGAGATTCCATCTCACTCCAAAAAGACTGCCATTAGTGTAAAAAACAGTAAATGTTGGAGAGGTTGTAGAGAGACTGGAACACTCATACACTGTTGGTGGGGATGTAAAATGGTACAACCACTTTGGAAATACATTTGGGGCTTCCTTGAAAAGCTAGAAATAGAACAACCAGCAATCCCACCCCTTGGAATATATCCTAGAGAAATAAGAGCCTTTACACGAACAGATATATGCACACCCACATTCACTGCAGCACTGTTTAAAATAGCAAAAAAGATGGAAGCAACCAAGGTGCCCATCAATGGATGAGTGGATAAATAAATTATGGTATATTCACACAATGGGATACTATGCGTTGATAAAGAACAGTGATGAAGCTGTGAAACATTTCATAACACGGAGGAGCCTGGAAGGCATTATGCTGAGTGAGATTAGTCAGTTGCAAAAGGACAAATATTGTATGAGATCACTGTTACAGGAACTCAAGAAATAGTTTAAATAGGGAAGAAAATATTCTTTGATGGTTATGAGAGTGGGGAGGGAGTGAGGGAGAGGAGGATTCACTAATTAGTAGTAGACAAGAACTATTTTAGGTGAAGGGAAAGGCAACACGCAATACAGGAGAGGTCAGCACAACTGGACTAAACCAAAAGCAAAGAAGTTTCCTAAATAAACCGAATGCTTTGAAGGCCAGAGTAGCAGAGATGAGGGTTTGGGGACCATGATTTCAGGGGACATCTAGGTCAATTGGCGTAACAAACTAATAAGAAAACATTCTGTGTTCCACCTTGTGAGTACTTTCCGGGGTTTTAAACACTAGCAAGTGGCCATCTAAGTTGCATGAATTTGTCTCAACCCACCTGGAGCAAAGGATAATGAAGAACACCAAAGACACGAGGTAATTATGAGCCCAGGAGACAGAAAGGGTCACATAAACCAGAGACTCCATCAGCCTGAGACCAGAAGAACTAGGTGGTGTCTGGCTACAGCTGATGACTGCCCTGACAGGGAACATAATAGAGAACCCCTGAGGGAGCAGAAGAGCAGTGGGATGCAGATCTCAAATTCTTGCAGAAAGACCAGAATTAATGGCCTGACTCAGATTAGAAGGACGCTGGAGGTCACGGTGCCCAGACCTGTTAGCCCAAGACAGGAACCATTCCCAAAGCCAACTCTTCAGAGAGGGATTGGACTTAACTATAGGATAGGAAATAATACTGGTGCGGAGTGGCTTCTTGGCTCATGTAGACACATGAGAGTATGTGGGCAGCTCTTGTCTAGAGGGGAGATGAGAAGGCAGAGGGGGAGAGTAGCTGGCTGAATAGACACGGAGAATACAGGGTGGAGAGGAGAGTGGTGTCTCATTAGGGGGAGAGAAACTAGGAGTATATAAAACCAAAACCAAACCCATTATGCATAGCAAGGTGTTTATAAATTTTTATGAGTGTGACGATTTGTAAACTTGCGCTTAAAGCACAATAAAAAATAAATGAATTATGAAAAAAATGAATAAATAAGAATCTCCAGGAAAATTTCGGGAAATAATGACAGGATACTTTATCAGGTTTTAATTTTCTTTGAAGCCCATTAATCAGAAAAGCACGATGTTGATAGAGTTAGGGAAAAGATACCTTGTTTATTTAACAAATGGTCCTGGTACAAAGGGTTGTTCAATTTTTTTTTCTTAAAAAAAAAAAACATAGAAACTGTTACAGTATAAAAATTAAAACAGATATGACAACTGGATGCCATAACCAAAGCCAAGACAGATTGGGAAGAAAATATTTGTAACAAATGTGACCAACTGAGGTTTCAATATATCTAATAATACAGTGTCGTTTATCTCAAAAAAAAAAAAAAAATTGTTACCTAAATAGAAAAATATATAAAAGATCTGAACAGATAATTCTCAGAAGAGAAAAGGTAAGTAACCTACAAACGTAAGAAAAAATGCCCACCTCTGTTATTAGCCCAGGATGTGCATGTTAACATATGATAAAAGTAATCAAACCTTGAAGAAATTGAAACAAGGTTTATTCCAAGCAGTCATCCTCTATTTATGCAGATATAATTTTGTTTCTAAAAACAAGTGGTTCAAAACAGACTACTTATAGTTACTAAAAATAAACCTTTGGATTAGCTCAAAACAATAAAATAACAAGTGTTTGACAATTTAATAAGCAATTTGTAAATTGGAGTGGAGTCTCCTTACTATGAAGTAAATAGAGAAAGAAATGCTCTTGAGCATTGGAAATTTCACCCAAGCTTAAATATTTTTTGGTTAATGAATACAATTCTTCTATGGTGACCAAGTTCTTAATGGTTACTGAGTTCACATTAAAAAGTAGCTCCTGAAAATTTGGCCCTTTAACTATTTGTAGCTGAGAGACTTATTGATAATCAAAACTGAGGAAGCCTGCAGCCATTTTTGTTAAATCACAAGGTAGTGAGTTTGTTAATGGCTACTGTCATGGATTGAATTATGTCCCCCCTAAAATGTGTGTATCAGTTTCACTGGGCCTTGATTCCCAGTATTGTGTGGTTGTCCTCCATTTTGTGATTTTAATTTTATGTTAAAGAGAATTAGGGTGGGATTGTAACACCCTTACTAAAGTCACAACCCTGATCCTAGTGTAAAGGGCATTTCCCTGGGGCGTGGCCTGCATCACCACCTTTTATCTCTTTAGAGATAAAAGGAAAAGGAAGCAAGCAGGGGTGGGGGGACCTCATACCACCAAGAAAACAGTGCTGGAAGCAAGCAGAGTGCGTCCTGTGGACTTGAGGTTCTTGTGCTTAGATGCTCCCAGACCAAGGTAAGATTGATGGCAAGGACCTTACTCCAGGGCCAACAGAGAGAAAGCCTTCCCCTGGAGATGGCACTCTGAATTTGGACTTCTAGTCTACTGTGCTGTGAGAGGATAAACTTCTTCGTTAAAGCCATCTACTTGTGGTATTTCTGTTATAGCAGCACTAGATAACTAAGACAGCCACCTTTTTCTAGTGGGAGGAGAAGAGTACAATGCTGGACAACAATTTCTGGTGAAAGAAATGAGCCAGTACTTTATTAGTTTGGGTTGGATTTTTTTTTAATTAATTTTTGTTTTCATTGGTAATAAATACCTTTTAAAATCAAAGCAAAACGTCTGTTACTAATTTTTTCTTTTATGCATGGTAAGCAGACACTTATTTTTAGCCATCAGATTGACAAGAACAGCGTCATGCTGGGAAGGATGTGAGGAACATTTGTTCACATGCATTTCTAGTGGGCATGTGAACTGCTTCAACCTTGAGAAAAAGAAATCTGACAGCATCACTTAAAAACTAAGAATACACATACTGTGTATCGTGAAGTATTTGATCAATAGAAAGGTCCCAATATGAGGGTATATATTATGTTAGTAGAAGTCAAGATTTCCTGAATGTCTGTTAGAAAAATAATTTTTGGTGTATCTACATTGATGTTCGGAACCCTTGTTATACGGAGGTTAAAGTGCTCAGCTGAAAACTGAAAGGTCAGCGGTTGAAACACACCAGCTGCTCAGCAGGAGAAAGATGTGGAATTCTGCTTACCCTAAAGATTACAGCCTTGGAAATCCTGTGAGGTGGCTCTACTCTCTCCTGTACCATGAGTTGCAGTTGACTCAACAGCAGTGGGTTTGGTTTTGGTTTTATATTGATTATCCAGCTGTTAAGGAGAATGAGGTCTAAATACAGTGTGCTGAAAATGAGTGAAAAATTTAAGGGATAGAACAGTGCATATAGTATGATTCCAATTTCATAAAAGAACATTTATACTGGTATATGGATGACTGTACATTTCACAATTTGTATGAGCATTGGGAAAGATAAGGAGTTATACATACCTAATTATTAATATGCGCATTTAAGAGAATTGAGGGAACTTTTATGTGTGTGTATATATAAGTATATAAATATATACACGTATGTATTTATATTGGTTGCCTCATACTTTCAATGATGTTGTTAAACAGTTGGTGTAGTATGACCCCGTTTCTTTAAAAACACATTATATATTAGTAGTATGAAACTGTCAAAGTGGTTCTCTGTGGGAATTTTGGGAGAGCTTTGATTTCTAAGTTGTATGATTTATATATATGTATTTTTTTTATTTGCATGTGATTTGTAATTATAAAAAAAACTCATGTTGATGCTGTTGTCTAAAAAAAAGATATGTCATTCCCAATATATGGCTCCAAAAACCAAAAACCCAAACTCAATTCTGACTCACAGTGACAGTATAGGACAAAGTAGAACTGCCCATTTGGGTTTCCAAGGAGTGGGTGGTGGATTTGAACTGATCTTTTGGTTAGCAGCCAAGCTCTTCACCACTGCTCCTTCAGGGTTCCCATAGGGTTTCAGTATCTCAAAAAAAATAAGGCAAATGCCAAAATTATTTCATATATTTCTTTTAGAACTTTTTTTTTTTTAATGAATTAAGCTTATTAAGAGTACTTAATAAAATTAATGTGAGTACTATAATGGTGGTCATATACTCTTAAAGTGCTCAGAGAATATGGAAATTCATACCCTAATAGTTTGAATAAGAAGATAATGTATATACTGTAAAAAGACAAGTAATTTAGTGCTTACTATAGAGGAATAAGGAGTAGGAACAGTTGACATGCTCATGCTAACCAAAGATTGGTCGTTTTAGGCTACTCAGAGATGCCTCAGAAGAAAGGCTTGTTGATCTCCTTCTGAAAAAATTATCCACTAAAATCTCTATGGAGCACAGTTATACTTTGACACACTTGGGGTCTCCCTCTGTCAGAGTCAACTCAACAGTGACTAGGTGGTTGGTTATAGAAGAAGAATGGCTGAAGAAAATATATATAGTAGTGGGAAGAGGCAGTGTAGACATAAGGGTATAAACTTTCATTTTCTGGGTCTTTTTTATTGCATATTTTTGGACAAACTGAAAGTGACTCTTAAGTCTGTGTACCCTTATAAAATGGGTATAAAAGTATAGGGACATTGCTTAGATTAAATGAAAATACCTGTGAAACACTGACTAAGCACTGAATTTTAAGTTATTAGAAAAATTCATAGAGGCATACTTATCATATTTTCCTCTTTGTACTTTTAAATAGGGGCCATGTCTGAATTCGAAGTAACAAAATTCTTACTTCCTAGCCTGACTTTCTTGCTTGTGTGGCAGACAGAAGTTGTGATCCTAAGCTCCAGTTTACTGCTTTCTCACCCCTCTAAAAGGGTTGTTTGCATAACATCTGCATATGTTGGCTCATCATTATATTTCTGTTCTCTTTGGAAGGTTCTAATAGAAGACTGTATTCCGTACTTAAGAAGTATGCCAAAGAAGGGAGAGCATTTCATTATGTCATCAACGATTTGACAGCTGTTCCAATCTCCATGTCTCCAGAGGAAGGTACATTATTCTTGTTTTTAGCTCTTTATCTTGAAAGAATTAGATGCACAGGAAGTCACAAATTAAAGGCATAATAGGGAAGTTCATTTTTTTTTCTTCACTCCATCTCCTGTATTGGAAACATATAACTACAATAAAATAACAAAACCAAGAAATTGGCACTGGTACCATCCAACTAGGGAAAATATTAAACAACACAGGAAGCATCAAAAGAAGATGAAAGGATTCACAGTGTCACTGTACCAAAAAGAAACGGTCAACATTCAGCCATTTCAAGAAGTAGCATATAATCAAAACCCAGTGGTGTTGAAGAAAGAAGTCCAAGCTGCACTAAATGCATTGGCAAAAAAAAAAAAAAAAAAAAAAAAACAGGGATTGATGGAATACCCATTGAGACATTTCAACAAATAGATGCAGCATCAGAGATATTCGTCTATGCCAAGAAATTTGGAAGACAGCTACCTCGTCAACCGACTAGAAGAGATTCGTATTTGTGCCCATTCCAAAGAAAGATGACCCAACAGAATCCAGAAATTATCAAACAATATCATTAATATCACATGTAAGTAAATTTTGCTGAAGAACATTTGAAAGCAGTTGCAGCAAGACATTGAAAGGGAACTGCCAGAAATTAAAGCCAGATTCAGAAGAGGACATGCAACAAGGGATATTACTGGTGATGTCAGAGGGATTGTGGCTGAAAGCAGAGAATACTGGAAAAATGTTTGCTTGTAGTTTGATAACTATACATCCTAGTTTGATGAGTAGTGTCTGGGTCTTAAAAACTTGTGAGTGGACATCTAAGATACAACTATTGGTTTTTTTATTTGGAGCAAAATAGAAGAAGGAAACCAAAGGCTCAAAGAAGAAACTAGTCTGTAGGACAGTCTACACAAAACATGGTCTCATCTACCTGGAGACCAGAACTAGATGGTGCCTGACTACTACTACAAACCATTCTAATTATGGCCACAATACATCAACCGGAAAGGGAGAAAAATGTGTAATAGAACATCAGTTTCTTAAAAAAAAAAACCAAAAAACAAAAAATATCCTTATTGCATTGGTTGAGACTAGAGGCCTCCCCAAGATCATTACTCTGAGATACTCTTCAAACCTTGAACTGAAACTAACCCCTGAGGTCACCTTGTAGCTAAATTATAATCTGGCACAAAAAATAATGAATATCATCTGTAACTACTATGTCCATTAAAAAAAATCAACCTTATGAGATCAAACAGTCAACAATTACTTTAAAACATCGATGAAAGTGTGAGGGGGCAGGGAAACTAGATTAATAGAAATAGAACAACTATATTGGAAAAAAAGGAAAATGTTCATGCATTGTGAAGTACGTAACCAATGTCTCCGAACAACTAGTATAGAAATTGGTGTGAAAAACTTCCAGAAAAACACAATAAAGTTTTTTTTTTTTTTTAAAGATGCATCACTACAGACTACTTGTTACATACTTGTCACCATACTTAGTCCCATATTCCTAATCACTATAGTTTCTACCCCAGCCTTTTATCCCTGGTAATCACTAACCTGTTCTCTGCTTTTTTAATTTCAGTATCATTGTACAAATTTAATGATACTGTGTATGTGTAACATCATTACCCTGATTTTCTGGTCACTTAAGCCATATTTAAGAGTACAATTCATTGATATTAATTATATCTATAATGTTGTACTATCATCACTACTGTATAGTTCCCAGAAATTTTCTATCACCCTGTACAGAAACCCTGCACCAGTTGAGTACTAGCTCTCTGTTCTCCCCTCCTTGTAAATTCTGAGAACTCATTTTAACTAAAAAACTTAGGTCTCTATACACTTGCTTATTCACATATTTTATGTAAGTGAAATGATACACATTTGTTCTTTGGATCCTGGTATATTTCACTCAGATAATGTTTTCAACCCTCATGTGTCTGTCAGTTTGTCATACTGTGGGGACTAGTGTGTCGCTGTGGTGCTGGAAGCTATGCTACCTGTATTTAGATATCAGCAAGGTCACCCATGGCAGACAGGTTTCAGCTGAGCTTCCAAGCTAAGACAGACTAGGAAGAAGGGCCTGGCAGTTCTACTTCTGAAAAGCTTTAGCCACTGAAAACATTATGAATAGCAGGGAAACATTGTTTGTTACAGTGCCGGAAGATGAGCCCCCCAGATCGGAAGGCACTCAGGAGAGGACTGGGGAAGAGCTGCCTCCTCAAAGTAGAGTCAGCCTTCGTGATGATGGAGTCAGGCTTTCGGGACCTTCATTTCCTGGTGTGGCATGACTCAAAATGAGATGAAACAACTGCAAACATCCATTAAGAAACAGAATGTAGAATGTATGAAGTATAAACCTAGGAAAATTGGAAGTCGTCAAAATTGAACTGGAACACGTAAACATTGATATTCTAGGCATTAGTGAGTTGAAATGGACTGGTATTGGCCATTTTTAATTGTATGGTCTACTATGTCGGGAATGACAACTTGAAAAGGAATGGCGTCGCATTCTACGTCAAAAAGAATATTTCAAGACCTATCATGAAGTGCAGCGCTGTCAGTGATAGGATAATATCCATACGCTTAAAAGAAGACCAGTTAATATGACTCACTACCCAAATTTACACACTAACCACTAAGGCCAAAAATGAAGAAACTGAAGATTCTTACTAGCTTCTGCAGTATGAAATTAATTGAATATGTAATCAGGATGCATTGATAATCACTGCAAATTGGAATGAGAAAGTTGGAAATGAAGAAGGGTCAGTAGTTGGAAAATATGGCCTTGGTGATAAAAATGATGCTGGAGATGACATGATAGAGTTTTCCAAGACCAGTGACTTCTTCATTGCAAATACTTTCTTCACCAACATAAACGGTAACTATACACATGGACCTCGCAAGATGGAACATGCAGGAATCAAATCAATTACATCTATGGGAAGAGATGATGGAAAAGCTTAGTCGGAACAAGGCCAGGGGCCAACTATGGAAAAGACCATCAGCTGCTCATATGCAAGTTCAATTTGATACTGAAGAAAATTAGAACAAGTCCACAGAGATCACATGAATAGATTTGATGTGTTGAACACTAATGCTCAAAGACCAAACAAGTAGTGGAATGACATCAAGGACATCATACATGAAGAAAGTAAGATATCATTAAAAAAAAAAAAAAGGAAAGAAAAGACTAAAATGGATGTCAGAAGAGACTCTGAAACTTGCTCTTGAGCATTGAGTACCTAAAGCAAAAGGAAGAAATGATGAAGTAAAAGAGTTCAATAAAAGATTTCAAAGGGCTATTTGAGACAAAGTATTATAATGACATGTGGAAAGAACTGGAGATTGGAAGCCAAAAGGGAAGATGACGTTTGGCATTTCTCAAGCTGAAAGAGCTGAGGAAAAAATTCAAGCCCTGATTTGCAATAGTGAAGAATTCTGTGGGGAAAATATGTAATTACTCAGGAAGCACCAAAAGAAGATGGAAGGAATACAAAGAGTCAATATACCAAAAAGAATTTGTCGACATTCTGCCGTTTTAGGAGGTACCATATGACATGAACCAATGGTACTGAAGGAAGAAGTTCAAGCTGCACAGAAGGCAGTGGCAAAAAACAAGCCTCCAGGAATTGACAGAATATCATTTCAGATGTTCCAACAAATAGATGCAGTCCTGGAAGTACTTGCTTTTCTATACCAAGAAATTTGGATGATAGCTACCTAGCCAACTGACTGGAAGAGATCTATATTTATGGCTATTCCGAGAAAGGTGATCCCACCAAATGTGGAAATCACCAAACACTATCATTAATATCACTTGCAAGTAAAAGTTCGCTGATGATTATTCAAAAGCAGCTGCAGCAGTACGTTGACAGAGATCTGCCAGAAATTGAAGCCGGATTCAGAGAGGATGTGAAACCAGGGATATCGTTGCTTATGTCAGATGGATCCTGACCAAAAGCAGAGAATACCAGTAAGATGTCTACCTATGTGTTATTTACTACACAAAGGTATTTGGCTGTGTGGATCATAACAAATTATGGATAACACTGGGAATTTGAGAACACTTAACTGTACTCTTGAGGAAGCTGTACATAAAATACAGAGTCATTCAAACAGTACAAGGAAGCATTGCATGGCTTAAAGTCAGCAAAGGTGTGCTTCAGGGTTGTATTGTTTCACCATACCTATTTAATCTGTATGCTGAGCAAATAATATCTGAGAAGCTGGAGTATATGAAGAAGAACGGGGCATAAGGATTGGAGGAAGACTTATTAACAACCTGGCTTTTCAGCACTTTAAAGAGGACTTTTGCAGCAGATTTGTCCAATGCAGCGAGTCTTTTGATTTCTTAACTGCTGTTTCCATGGGTGTTGATTGTGGAGCCAAGTAAAATGAAATCCTTGACAACTTCAATATTTTCCCCATTTATTATGATGTTGCTTACTGGTCCAGTTGTGAGGATTTCTGTTTTATGTCAAGGTGTAATCTATACTGAAGGTTATAGTCTCTTATCTTCATCAGTAAGTGCTTCAAGTCCTCTCTACTTTCAGCAAGCAGGGTTGTGTCATCTGCATATGGCAGAGATGTCACCTTGAATACTAAGTTGCACCTGGCCCAAGCTATGGTGTTTTCAGTTGCTTTCTATGCATATGAAAGTTGGACAATGAATAAGAAGACTGAAGAAGAATTGATGCCTGCGAATTGCAGTGTTAGAGAAGTATATTGAATATACCACAGACTGCCAAAAGAACAAACAAATCTGTCTTGGAAGAAGAATAACCAGAATGCTCCTTAGAAACAAGGATGGTGAGATAATGTCTCACATACTTTGGACTTGCTGTCTGGAAGGATCAGTTCTGGGAGAAGGACATTAGGCTTGGTAAATTACAGGGTTGGAGAAAAAGAGGAAGACTCTCAGTGGGATGGATTGACTCAGTGGCTGCAATAATGGGTGTGAGGATGGCGCAGAATCAGGCAGTGTTTCATTCTCTTCTATGTAGGGTTGCTATGAGTCGGAACACAATCTATGGCACCTAATAGCAACAATAAAAGCAACAGTTTTCAGTCTCGATCCGTGTAGTAGGATGTATGAAACTTCATCCCATGTTATAATTGAGTGATATTCCATTGTATCTATGTACCACATTTTATGTATTTATTCATCTGTTGATGGACATTTAGGTTGTTTCCACCTGTTGGCTATCACGAGTAGTGCTACAATGAGCATTGGTGGTGTCGTTCTTAGGTGCTGTCAAGTCAGTTCCAACTCATAGTGACCCTGTGCACAACAGAATGAAACACTGCCCCGTCCTGAGCCATTATTACAATCGTTGTTATGTTTGAGCTCATTGTTGCAGCCACCGTATCAGTCCACCTCCTTGAGGGTCTTCTGCTTTTCCACTGAACCTGTACTCTGCCAAGCATGATGTCCTTCTCCAGGGAATGATCCCTCCTGAAAACACATCCAAAGTAAGTAAGACGCAGTCTCGCCATCCTTGCCTCCAAGGAGCATTCTGGCCGCATTTCTTCCAAGGCAGATTTGTTCGTTCTTTTGGCACTCCATGGTATATTCAATATTCTTCGCCAACACCACAATTCAAAGGCTTTAATTCTTCTTTGGTCTTCCTTATTCATTGTCCAGCTTTCACATGCATATGATGCGATTGAAAATACCATGGGTTGGGCCAGGCTCACCTTAGTCTTCAGGGTGACATCTTTGATTTCAACACTTTGAAGAGGTCCTTTGCAGCAGATTTACCCAGTGCAATGCATCTTTTAATTTCTTTACTGCAGCTTCCATGGCTGTTGATTATGGATCCAAGTAAAACAAAATCCTTGACAATTTCAATCTTTTCTCTGTTTATCATGATATTGCTCATTGGTCCAGTTGTGAGGATTTTTGTTTTCTTTATATTGCGGTGTCAACCAAACTGAAGGCTGTGGTCTTTGATCTTCATTAGTAAGTGCTTCAAATCCTCTTCACTTTCAGCAAGCAAGGTTGTGTCATCTGCATAACAAAGGTTGTTAATGAGTCTTCCTCCAATCCTGATGCCCCATTAGTCTTCAAATAGTCCACCTTCTCGGATTATTTGTTCAGTATACAGATTAAATAGATATGGTGAAAGAATACAACTCTGACACACACCTTTCCTGACTTTAAATCAGTCAGTATCCCCTCGTTCTGTCCTAACAACTGCCTCTTGATCTATGTAAATCTTCCTCACGAGCACAATTAAGTGTTCTGGGATTGCCATTCTTCGCAATGTTATCCATAGTTTGTTATGATCCACACAGTCGAATGCCTTTGCATAGTCAATAAACACAAGTAAACATCCTTCTGGTATTCTCTGCTTTCAGCCAGGATCCATCTGACATCAGCAATGATATCCCTGGTTCCACGTCCTCTTCTGCAACCAGCCTGAATTTCTGGCAGTTCTCTGTCAGCATACTGCTGCAGCCACTTTTGAATGATCTTCAGGGAAATTTTGCTTGCATGTGATATTAATGATATTGTTCTATAATTTCCAAATTCAGTTGGATCACCTTTCTTGGGAATAGGCATAAATATGGATCACTTCCAGTCAGCTGGCCAGGAAGCTGTCTTCCATATTTCTTGGCGTAGACGAGTGAGCACCTCCAGTGCTGCATCTGTTTGTTGAAACATCTCAATTGATATTCCATCAATTCCTGGAGCCTTGTTTTTCTCCAATGTCTTCAGAGCAGCCTGGACTTATTCCTTCAGTACCATTCGTTCCTGATCATATGCCATCTCTTGAGATGGTTGAACATCGACTAATTCCTTTTGGTATAATGACTCTGTGTATTCCTTCCATCTTCTTTTGATGCTTCCTGCGTCGTTTAATATTTTCCCCATAGAATCCTTCACTATTGCACCTCGAGGCTTGAATTTTTTCTTCAGTTCTTTCAGCTTAAAAAACACTGAGCTTGTTCTTCCCTTTTGATTTTCCATCTCCAGCTCTTTGCACATATCATTAGAATATTTTGTCTTCTTGAGACACCCTTTGAAATCTTCTGTTCAGTTCTTTTACTTCATCAATTCTTCCTTTTGATTAGCTCCTCAACGTTCCAGAGCCAGTTTCAGAGTCTCCTCTGACATCTGTATTGGTCTTTTCTTTCTTTCCTGTCTTTTCAGTGACCTCTTTCTTCATGTATGACGTCCTTGATGTCGTCCCACAACTCATCTTGTTTTTGGTCACTAGTGTTCAATGCATCAAATCTGTTCTTCAGATGGTTTCCAAATTTAGGTGGGATATACTCAAGGTCATATTCTGGCTCTCGTGGACTTGCTGTGATTTTCTTCAGTTTCAGCTTGAACTTGTGTATGAGCGATTGGTCTGTTCCACAGTGTGCTCCTGACCTCGTTCTGGCTGATAATATTGAGCTTTTCCATTTTCTCTTCCCAGAGATGTAGCCAATTTGATTTTGTGTGTTCCATCTTTCTAGGTCCATGTGTATAGTCGCCGTTTATGTTGGTGAAAGAAGGTACTTGCAGTGAAGAAGTCTTTGGTCTTGCAAAATTCTATCATTCAATCTCTGGCATTGTTTCTGTCCCCATGGCCATGTTTTCCAACTACTGATTCTTCTTCTTTGTTTCCAACTCTTGCATTCCAATCACCAGTAATTATCAATGTATCTTGATTGCATGTTCAACCAATTTCAGACTGCAGCACCTGATAAAAATCTTTCATTTCTTCATCTTTGGCCCTACAGGTTGGTGCATAAATTTGTATAATAGTCGTATTAACTGGTCTTCGTAAGCATATGGATATGATAATATCCATATGACAGCGTTGTACTTCAGGATACATCTTGAAATGTTCTTTTTGATGATGAATGCAACACCATTCCTCTTTGAGTTGTCATTCCCCACATGTAGACTGTATGATTGTCTGATTCAGAATGGCTAATACCAGTCCATTTCAGCTCACTAATTCCTAGGATATTGACGTTTATGCATTACATTTCATTTTTGATGATTTCCAATTTTCCTAGATTCATACTTTGTACGTTCCAGGTTCCAATTATTAATGGATGTTTGCAGCTGTTTCTTCTCATTTTGAGTTGTGCCACATCAGTGAATGAAGGTACCGAAAACTTTACTCCATCTGCATCGTTAAAGCTGACTCTACTTTGAGGAGGCAGCTCTTTCCCAGTCATCTTTTGGGTGCCTTCCAACCTGTGGAGCTCATGTTGCAGAACTGTATCAGACAATGTTCTGCTGCTATTCATTATGTTTTCAGTGGCTAATGCTTTTCAGAAGTAGACTGCCGTGTCCTTCTTCCTAGTCTGTCCTACTCTGGAAGCTCAGCTGAAACCTGTCCTCCATGGGTGACCCTGCTGGTATGTGAATACCGGTGGCATAACTTCCAGCATCACAGAGACACGCATTGGTGTACAAGTGTCAATTTCAGTCCCTGTGTTCAATTTTTTAAAAATGAGCATGGGACTGAATTGCTGGGTCATAAGGTAATTCTGCATTCAGCTCTTTGAGAAACTGCCAGGTGTTTTCGACATTAACATTTTTACATTCCTACCAAAAATATACAAGGGTTTCTCACTTTTGATATTTCTATGTTTTTTGATAGTTGCTTTTGTAGTAGGTGTGAAATGTTATCTGACAGTGGTTTAATGATGTTGAACATCTTTTCATGTGCTGCTTGTTTATTAGTATATCTTCTTGAAGAAATGTCTACTTAATGCTTAGCTGATTTTTAAAAATAATTTTCCTGTGGTTATTGAGAATAAACCACAACAAAACATATAGCAGTTCAACTTTCTACATGTACAGTTCAGTGACATCGATAACATTCTTAGAGTTTTCCAACTATTCTCACACTCGTTTTCTGCATTGTTCCTCCTCATTAGCATAAATTCATTCCACCAAGGTTAGTACCTAATCTTTCTAGTTGCTCTTATCAATTTGATTCCATAGAAATAGATTTTAAAAGAGCATATAGCTCCAAGTAGACATTCTTTTCCAGTTAAACTACTGTTTGATTTTAGGAAGAGTTCAGGGAATTTTTTTTCTATTGTCTTAGAGCAGCTATATTAGGTTCCTGGGCTTCATGCAGCCTCCATGGCTCAAGAAAGTCTGAAGTCTGTTAGAACTTGAAATTCTGTTCTGCAGTTTCCCCCTTTTACTCAATACTCTTCTGCAGAATCTTTGATCAAAGTATTCAGTAATGTTAGACCAGGCACCATTCACTTTTTGTAGTCTCATGTCAGAAACCTGTTGTGATCAAGTTGATCCTTTCTTACAGTGACTCTCTAGGGCTCAGTAGAACTGCCCCATAGGGTGTCCAAGGGGTGGCTGATGGATTCCAACTATGGACCTTTTGGTTAGAAGCTGTAGCTCTTAACCAGTGTAAGGTGGCAGTTTTTCAGGGATGTAGTTACTCACACATTCCATGTCTTCCTTCTATTCCTGACTGGCATTGCTGTGTTGTTCCAGGAGAGTAGAGAACAGTTGCTGTGTTGTTCCAGGAGAACGTAGAACAGTTGTGAGACTTCGGATGGCCTTTTGCAAGCTTTTAAGACCCCAGGCACTGTGCAATGAGGTAGAAGGAAGCAGTGAACATATTATTAGTACAATTAAGTGGAATGTGCCATGAAACTAAACCAAGGAACCAAACCCATGAGGTGTTTTGGTTGTTCATAAGCAGTTTCAGCAGCTACTTTTTTTAAGATTGGATTGTTTGTGTTTTGTCTTTCGAATTACCCTTGCATTCTGGGACAAATCCTACTTAGTCGTGGTGTATAATCCCTTAAACATGGTGGTATATTCAGTTTGCTAGTATTTTGTTGAAACTATTTCCATCAGTATTCATAAGGTATTTTTGCCTGTGGTTTTCCTGTGGTGTCTTTGTCTAGGTTTGTTATTTGGTAATGGTAACCTTGTAGAATAGTGGTTAAGAGCTCAGCTGCCAGCCTAAAGTTTGGCTGTTTAAATCCATCAGCCTCTCATTTTGAAGCCCTATAGTACAGTTCTCCTGTAAGGTCAGTATGAATTGGAATTGACTCGATGGCAGCAGGTTTGGTTTGATTTTTGGTTTTATAGAACAAATTAGTGTGTCCTCCTCTGAAATTTTTTTGGAGAGTTTGAAAGAGATTTATTTGTTTTTTTAAGTTTGGTAGAATTTACCCAGGAAGAGATTTGGTCTTCTGGGCTTTTCTTTGTTGGGACATTTTTGGTTCCTGGTTCAAGCTCCTTACTTGTTCTAGGTCTATTTATATTTTTCATTTGTTCATCATTCAGCTTTGGTAGTTTGTGTTATCCTAGATAGCTGTATATTTCATCTAGGGTAACTAACTTGTTGACATATAGTAGTTTACAGTATTCTCTTACAACCCTTTTTATTCTGTGATGTTGTAGTACTTTCTGATTTTAATCATTTGAATCTTCTCTCTTTTTATCTTACTCTGGGTAAATGTCCATTTCACTGATCTTTTCAAAGAAAAACCTTTTGGTTTCATTGTGTTTTTTGCTTTTATATTTGGTTTTAGTCATTTTGACCTAATCCATAGGTTGCTAAGCATCAGAATTGACTCGACAGCAACAGGCTTGGTTTGGGGTTTTTTTTGTGTGTGTGTGTGTGTTTTGTAATCCATATTATTTGCTTCCTTTTGGTGGCTTTGTGTTTAGTTTTCTCTTTATTTTCTGGTTCCTTAAGCTTTCCATTATGACTTTTTTTTTTACGTTCATCTTTTTTTTTTTTTTGTCTTTTTATTGTGTTTTAACTGATTGTATACAGCTCAAGTTAGTTTCTCACACAAAAACTTATGCTCACATTGTTATGTGACCCTATTCGCTATCCGTATGTCAGCACACTCCTCCTTTCCACCCTGGATTTCCTATGTCCATTCAAGCAGCTCCTGTCCCTTTCTACCTTCTCATCTCACCTCCAGATGTGAGCTTCTCATTTAGTCTCATGTATCTACTTGAACTAAGAAGCACACTCTTGATGATTATCATTTTATGTCTTATAGTCCAGTCTAACATTTGTCTAAAGAGTTGGCTTTGGTGAATGGTTTTAGTTCTGGTTAACAGAGAGTCAGGGGGCCAAGTCTTCTGGGGTCTCTCCAGTCTCAGTCAGACTATTAAGTCTGGTCTTTTTACTAAAATTTGAACCCTGCACCCCACTTTTTCCCTGTTCATCAGGAAGTCTGTTGTGTTCCCTGTCAGGGCAGTCATTGGTGACACCATCTAGTTCTTCTGGTCTCAGGCTGATGGAGTCTCTGGTTTATGTGCCCCTTTTTCTTTCTTGGGCTGATATTTTCCTTGTGTCTTTGGTATTCTTCATTATCCTTTGTTTCAAGTGGATTGGGACCAATTTATGCTTCTTAGATGGCTGCTCTTTAGCTTTTAAGACCCCAGACACCACTTACCAGGGTGGGATACAGAACGTTTTTGTAATACACTTTGTTAGGCCAGTTGATCTAGAAGTCCCCTGAAGCCATGGTCACCAGACCCCCATCCTGCCACTCCATCCCTCAGAGTGTTTGGTTGTATTCAGGAAACGTCTTAGATTTTGACTTAGTCCAGTTGTGCTTATTTCCCCTATATCGTGTTGTCCTTCTCTTACCTAAGATAATTCTTGTCTACTATCTATGTAGTAAACACCTCTTTCCCCTCATATGTAGTAAAAACCCCTCACCACCCTCGTAACCATCAGAGAAAACTGTGTTTTCTTCTGTGTTTAAACCTTTTCTTGAGTTTTTATAATAGTGGTCTTCACACAGTATTTGTCCTTTTACAACTAACTGACTACACTCAGCATAATGCCTTCCAGATTCACCCATGTTACGAGATATTTCATGGATTCATCACTGTATTTTATCACTGTATGGTGTTCCATTGTGTGAATATACCATAATGTGTTTATCCATTCATCCATTGGTGGGCACCCAGGTTGTTTCCAACTTTTTGCTATTGTGAATAGTGCTGCAGCAAACATGGGTGTGCATACATTTATTCATGTGATGGCTCTTGTTTCTCTAGGATATATTCCAAGGAGTGGGTTGCTGGATCCTATTTCTAGCTTCTTAAGAAAGTGCCAAATCGATTTTCAAGGTGGTTGTGCCATTTTACATTCCCACCAGCAGTGTGTAAGTGTTCCAGTCTCTCCACAATGTCTCCAACATTTATTATTTTGTGTTTTTAGATTAATGCTAACCTTGTTAGCTTGAAATGGTATCTCATTATAGTTTTGATTTGCATTTCTCTAATGGTTCTTTTTTGTGAGCACTTCGTTACGTATCTGTTAGCCACCTGAATGTCTTCTTTGGTGAAGTGTCTGTTCATATTCTTTGCCCATTTTTAATTGGGTTATTTGTTTTTTTATTGTTGAGGTTTGGCAGTATATTGTGGATTTTAAAGATTAGACCCTGATCAGGTACGTCAAATAGCCAAAAATTTTTTTCACTGCTGTAGGTTCTCTTCTCACTCTTTTGGTGAGGTCTTTTTATAAGTGTTTGATTTTTAAGAGCTCACAGTTATCTATTTTTGCTTCTGGTGTTTGTGCATTGAGAGTAATATTTTGTATTCTGTATATACCATGTATTATGGCTCCTAGTATTGTCCCTATTTTTTCTTCTACGGCCTTTATCATTTTAGATTTTATATTTTGTCTTTGATCCATATTGAGATACTTTTTATGGATGGTGTGAGGTATGGGTCTCCCTTCATTTTTTTGCAGCAGGATGTCCAGGTATGCCAGCACCATTTGTTAAACAGACTGTCTTTTCCCCATTTAACAGACTTTGGGCCTTTGTCAAATATCAGCTTCTCTTAGGTGGATGAACTTACTTCTTGATTCTCAATTCTATTCCTTTGGCCTATGTGTCTGTTGTTGTTCCAGTACAAGCTGTTTTGCCTACTATGGCAGTATAGTAGGTTCTAAAATCAGGTAGTTTGAGGGCTCTCATTTTGTTCTTCTTCAACAGTGGTTCACTTATCTGGAGGCTCTTCATTTTCCAAATGAAGCTGGTGATTTGTTTCTCCACCTTATTAAAAAATGCCATTGGGATTGGGGTTGGATTGTATCTGTAGATTGCTTTGGGTAGCATTGACATTTTCACAGTGTTGAGTCTTCCTATCCATGAGCGAGATATGTTTTTCTACTTACGCAGATCTGTCTTGCTTTTTTTTTCTTTTTTTATAATTTTTATTGTGCTTTAAGTGAAAGTTTACAAATCAAGTCAGTCTCTCACACAAAAACCCATATACACGTTGCTACACACTCCCTATCACTCTACCCCTAATGAGACAGTCTGCTCTCTTCCTCCACTCTCTCATTTCATGTCCATTTCGCCAGCTTCCAAACCCCTCCACCCTCTCATCTCCCCTCTAGGCAGCAGATGCCAAAGTAGTCTCAAGTGTCCACCTGATCCCAGAAGCTCACTCCTCACCAGCATCCCTCTCCAACCTATTGTCCAGTCCAATCCATGTCTGAAGAGTTGGCTTTGGGAATGGTTCCTGTCCTGGGCCAACAGAAGGTCTGGGGGCCATGACCACTGGGGTCCTTCTAGTCTCAGTCAGACCATTAAGTCTGGTCTCATGAGAACTTGGGGTCTGCATCCCACTGCTCTTCTGCTCCCTCAGGGGTTCTCTGTTGTGCTCCCTGTCAGGACAGTCATCAGTTGTAGCTGGGCACCATCTAGTTCTTCTGGTCTCAGGGTGATGTAGTCTCTGGGTCATGTGGCCCTTTCTGTCTCTTGGGCTCATGATTGCCTTGTGTCCTTGGTGTTCTTCATTCTCCTTTGATCCAGGTGGGTTGAGACCAATTGATGCATTTTAGATGGCTGCTTGCTAGCGTTTAAGATCCCAGACGCCACTCTTCAAAGTGGGATGCAGAATGTTTTCTTAATAGATTTTATTATGCCAATTGACTTAGATGTCCCCTGAAACCGTGGTCCCCAGACACCAACCCCTGCTACGCTGGCCTTTGAAGCATTCGGTTTATTCAGGAAACTTCTTTACTTTTGGTTTATTCGAATTGTGCTGACCTGCCCTGTATTGTGTGCTGTCTTTCCCTTCACCTAAAGTAGTTCATATCTACTATCTAATTAGTAAATGCCCATCTCCTACTCTCTGTCCTGCACCCCTCTCATAACCACAAAAGAATGTTTTCTTCTCAGTTTAAACTATTTCTCAAGCTCTTATAATAGTGGTCTTATACAATATTTGTCCTTTTGCAACTGACTAATTTCACTCAGCATAACGCCTTCCAGGTTCCTCCATGTTATGAAAGGTTTCACAGATTCCTCACTGTTCTTTATTGATGCATAGTATTCCATTGTGTGAATATACCATAATTTATTTATCCATTCATCTGTTGATGGGCACCTTGGTTGGTACCCTCTTTTTGCTGTTGTAAACAGTGCTGCAATAAACATGGGTGTGCATATATCCGTTCATGTAAAGGCTCTTATTTCTCTAGGATGTATTCCGAGAGGTGGGATTGCTGGATCGTATGGTAGTTCTGTTTCTAGCTTTTTAAGAAGGCACAAAATTGATTTCCAAAGGGACTGAACCATTTTACATTCCCAGCAGCAGTGTAAAAGTGTTCCAATCTCTCCACAGCCTCTCTAACATTTATTATTTTGTGTTTTTTGGATTAATGCCAGCCTTGTTGGAGTGAGATGAAATCTCATTGTACTTTTGATCTGCATTTCTCTAATGGCTAATGATTGTGAACATTTCCTCATATATCTGTTAGCTACCTGAATGTCTTCTTTAGTGAAGTGTCTATTCATATCTTTTGCCCATTTTTTAATTGGGTTATTTGTTTTTTTGCAGTTGAGTTTTTGCAGTATCGTGTAGATTTTAGAGATCAGGCGTTGATCAGAAATGTCATAGCTAAAAACTTTTTCCCAATTAAAAATGGGCAAAGAATATGAACAGACACTTCACCAAAGAAGACATTTAGGTGGCTAACAGATACGTAACGAAGTGCTCACAAAAAAGAGCCATTAGAGAAATGCAAATCAAAACTATAATGAGATACCATTTCAAGCCAACAAGGTTAGCATTAAGCTAAAAACACAAAATAATAAATGTCTTTTTGTTCTTTTGGTGAAGTCTTTGGGTGAGCACAGGTGTTTGATTTTTTAGGAGCTCCCAGTTATCTAGTTTTTCTTCTACATTCTTTATAATGTTTTGTATGCTGTTTATGCCATGTATTAGGGCTCCTAACGTTGTCCCTATTTTTTCTTCCATGCTCTTTATCATTTTAGATTTTATATTTAGGTCTTTGATCAATGTTGAGCTTGTTTTTGTGCATGGAGTGAGGTATGGGTCTTGTTTCATTTTTTTGTAGATGGATATCCAGTTCTGCCAGCACCATTTGTTAAAAAGACTGTCTTTTCCCCATTTAACTGTTTTGGGCCTTTGTCAAATATCAACTGCTCATATGTGGTTGGATTTACGTCTGGATTCTCAATTCTGTTCCACTGGTCCATGTGTCTGTTGTTGTACCAGTACCAGGCTGTTTTGACTACTGTGGCAGCAAAATAGGTTCTAAATTCAGGTAAAGTAAGGCCTCCCACTTTGTTCTTCTTTTTCAGTAACACCTTATTTATCCGAGGCCTCTTTCCCTTCCATATGAAGTTGGGGATTTGTTTCTCCATCTTATTAAAGAATGTCGTTGGGATTTGGATCGGAATTGCATTAAATGTATAGATCGCTTTTAGTAGAATAGATATTTTTATAATGTTAAGTCTTCCTATCCACGAGCAAGGTATGTTCTTCCACTTATGTAAGTCTCTTTTGGTTTCTTGAAGAAGTGTACTGTAGTTTTCTTTGTATATGCCTTGTACATCTCTGGGAAGATTTATTCCTAAGTATTTTGTCTTCTTGGGGGCTACTGTAAATAGCATTGATTTGGTGATTTCCTCTTCGATGTTCTTTTTGTTGGTGTATAGAAATCCAAATGATTTTTGTATGTTTATCTTGTACCCTGATACTCTGCTGAACTCTTCTATTAGTTTCAGTAGTTTTCTGGAGGATTCCTTATGGTTTTTTGTGTATAAGATCATGTCATCTGCAAATAGAGATACTTTTACTTCTTTCTTGCTAATATGGATGCCCTTTATTTCTTTATCTAGCCTAATTGCTCTGGCTAGGACTTCCAGCACAAAGTTGAATAAGAGCGGTGATAAAGAGTATCCTTGTCTTGTTCCCTATCTTAGTGGGAATGTTTTCCCACTCAGTCCATTTAGGGTGATGTTGGCTGTTGTCTTTGTATAAGTGCCTTTTAATATGTTGAGGAATTTACCTTCTATTCCTTTTTTGCTGAGAGTTTTTATCATGAATGAGTGTTGAACTTTGTCAAATGCCTTTTCTGCATCAATTGATAAAATCATGTGATTCTTGTCTTTTGTTTTATTTATGTGGTGGATTCCATTAATTATTTTCCTAATGTTGAACCATCCCTGCCTACCTGGTATGAATCCTACTTGGTCATGGTGAATTCTTTTTTTGATGTGTTGTTGAATTCTATTGGCTAGAATTTTGCCGAGGATTTTTCCATTTACATTCATGAGGGATACAGGTCTAAAATTTTCTTTTCTTGTGGTGTCTTTACCTGGTTTTGGTATCAGGGATATGCTGGCTTCATAAAATGAGCTTGGTAGTATTCTGTCCTTTTCTATGCTCTGAAATACCCTTAGTAGTAGTGGTGTTAACTCTTCTCTGAAAGTTTGGTAGAACTCTGCAGTGAAGCTGTCCAGACCAGGGCTTTTTTTATTGGGAGTTTTTGGATTACTTTTTCAATCTTTTCTTTTGTTATGGCTCTATTTAGTTGTTCTACCTCTGTTTGTGTTAGTTTAGGTAGGTAGTGTGTTTCTAGGAATTCATCCATGTCTTCTAGGTTTTCAGATTTGAGTAGGTTTTCATAGTAATCTGATATGATTCTTTTAATTTCAGTTGGGTCTGTTGTAATATCACCCATCTCATTTCTTATTCAGATTATTGGCTTCCTCTCCTGTTTTTCTTTTGGTAGTTCAGCCAGTGGTTTATCATTTTTGTTGATTTTTTCAAAAAACCAGCTTTTGGTCTTGTTAATTCTTTCAATCGTTTTTCTGTTTTCTATTTCATTTAGCTCAGCTCTAATTTTTATTATTTGTTTTCTTCTGGTGCCTGTGGGTTTATTTTGTTGCTCTCTTTCTATTTGTTCAAGTTGTATGGATAACTCTTTGATTTTGGCCCTTTCTTCTTTTTGAATGCGTACATTTATTGATATAAATTGGCCTCTGAGCACCACTTTTGCTGTGTCCCAAAGGTTCTGTTACGAAGTGTTTTCATTCTCATTGGATTCTCTGAATTTCTTTATTCCATCCTTAATGTCTTCTATAATCCTGTCTTTTTAGAGCAGGGTATTGTTCAGTTTCCAAGTGTTTGATTTCTTTCCCCTGCTTTTCCTGTTATTGCTTTCCACTTTTATGGCCTTAGGGTCAGAAAAGATGCTTTGTAATATTTCCATGTTTTGGATTCTGCTAAGGCTTGCTATGACGTAATATGTGGTCTATTTTAGAGAATGTTCCATGCGCAGTGGAAAAGAAAGTACACTTGGTTGCTGTTGGGTGGAGTGTCCTGTATACGTGTACGAGGTCAGTTTGGTTGCTTGTGGCATTTAGATCTTCCGTGTCTTTATTGACCTTCTTTCTGGATGTCCTGTCCTTCACCAAAAGTGGTGTGTTGAAGTCCCCTACTATTATTGTGGAGCTGTCTACCTCACTTTTCAATGCTGATAGAGTTTGTTTTATGTATCTTGCAGCCCTGTCATTGGGTGCATAAATATTTAATATGGTTCTGTCTTCTTGATGTATTGTCCCTTCAATCATTGTATAGTGTCCTTCCTTATCCCTTCTGATGGATTTAACTTTAAAGTCCATTTTGTCAAAAATTAATATTGCCACTCCTGCTCTTTTTTGATTGTTGTTTGCTTGATATATTTTTTTCCATCCTTTGAGTTTTAGTTTGTCTGTGTCTCTAAGTCTAAGTTGGTGTCTCTTGTAGACAGCGTACAGACGGATCTTGTTTTTTAATCCATTCTGCCACTCTATGTGTCTTTATTGGTGCATTTAGTCCATTTACATTCAGGGTAATTCTGGATAGGTATGAATTTGTGCTATCATTTTGATGTCTTTTTTTGTGTGTTGACAGTTTCTTCTTCCCACTTGAATTTATGTGCTGAGTAGATTTTCTTTATATATTTTCCTTTCCTCATGTTTGTTGTTGTTGATTTTGTTTCTGCTGAGCCTGTATTTTTCCCTTGTATTTTATTTTGATGTTAGGATAGTTTGTCTCCTTCGTAGTTACCTTATTATTTGCCTCTGCTTTTCTAAATTTAAAGCTAACATTTATTTCTTTGTACCGCCATATCTTCCTCTCCATATCGGAGGTGTATGATTGCATTTCTTAGTCTGTCTTTACTATTTTAATGTTGTCTTTTATATAATAACATCGCTGTAACCTTGTTTTGGGCTTTTTTTTTTTATATATATATATATAAAATCTTGCTTTGTTTTGGGGGATTTCCCTGTCTGTGTTGAATTCTGGTTGCTCTGCCCAGTGTTCTAGTCTTGGGTTGAAACCTGATATTATTAATTTTCTAACCAAAGAGTTCCCTTTAGTATTTCTTGTAGTATTGGTTTGGTTATTATGAATTCCCTAAACTTGCATTTATCTGGAAATGTCTTAATTTCACCTACATATTGAAGATACAGTTTTGATGGATATATGATTCTTGGAAGGCAATTTTTTTCCTTCAATTTTTTAATATGTCATCCCATTGCCTTCTTGCCTGCATGATTTCTGCCAAGTAGTTCAAGCTTATTCTTATCGGCTCTCCTTTGTAGGTGACTTTTTGTTTATCCCTCCCTACTGTTATAATTGTCTCTTTATCTTTGGTTTTGACAAGCTTGATTATAACATGTCTTGGTGACTTTCTTTTAAGATCTACCACATGTGGAGTTCAATGAGCATCTTGGATAGATATCTTCTCATCTTTCACAATATCAGGGAAATTTCCCGCCAAAAATCTTCAACAATTTTCTCTGTATTTTTTGTTATCCGTGCCTGTTCTGGTACTCCAATCACTCAGGTTATTTCTCTTGATAGAGTCCCACATGATTCTTAAGGTTCCTTCATTTTTTAAAATTCCTTTATCTGATTTTCCTTCAAATATATTAGTGCTAAGTGATTTATCTTCTAGTTCAGAAATTCTAGCTTCTACTTGCTCAATTCTGTTCCTCTGACTTTCTACTGAGTTATCTATTTCTGTAATTTTATTGTTAATCTTCTGAATTTCTGATTGCTGTCTGTCTATGGGTTTTTCCAGCTCATTAAGCTTTTCATTATGTTCCTGAATAATCTTTCTAATTTCTTCAGTTGCTTTATCTGTGTGTTCCTTGGCTTTTTCTGCGTATTGCCCCATTTCCTTCCTGATGTCTTGAAGGATTTTGTATATTAAACTTTTGTATTCTGCATCTGGTAATTCTAGAAATGCACTTTGATCTAGAAGATCCCTGGAGTCTTTGTTTTGAGAGCCTGGTGAGGTGATCATGGTCTGTTTCTTTATGTGACTCGACATTGACTGTTTTCTCCGAGCCATCTGTAAGCTATTGTATTAGTTTATGCTTGCTTACTGTGTTGTAGCTGCTTGCTCTATTTTGTGTTGTTATACCCCTGTGGGTTGCTTGAGTGAGCTAGCTTGATTATTTTCGCCTTTGGAGCCCTGACGCCCTGTCCCCAGCTGGCTAGAGCTGTTATCAGGTATATCAGTCTAGGAGTCCATTCAGTTTTCTTGTATGTATTCAGCTCAGGATTCCAGGTAGCTGATCATCAAGTGTGTGGTACAGACTCTGCCCTCCATTCTTAGAGTGGCAGGTGTGATTGGTGTATATACCGGTATCTGGTTGCAGCAGGTGGTCACACTCTGAGCAAGGCAGGGGTTGAGAATCGACCCCTAAGCGTCTCTGAGGAAAGCACGTCCCTGTTCCCTAGAGCGTGCAGGTGGGTGCGTTCTGCAGACAGACGATGGGCACCCAAAGTTTTTGGTTGTAAGGACTGGGAGATTCCAGTTATCTTTGGACCCCTTTCGCAGGTTTGACCTGAGTGGAACTGCCAGTCCTTAGGTCCCCGATGTGGGTAGGTGGCGACTGTTTAATAGACAAAGCAATGTCAGACATCAAACACCCACCTCTACACCACACAGCTGAAATGGTTGGAGTCTGCCAACAAGTGCCTATTCTTCTGAAATAGGCCCACACAGGTCCATGCAGAAGGAAAGGTGCTCAAGGTCCATGGACAGTTTATGCCTGGACAGCAGCTGCTTCTGTCCTGAGCTCCCCTAGTTAATGGAGCTAGCAAATTATCTTTTCCCCCCAGTTGCAAATTTTTTCCTTCCCAAGGCCAGGAGAATGGCTCTAGGTGCTCACCAGGGTGTATCTCAGGCCCAGGAATTCAGTTGTTGAAGCTGGCTTGGTGGGTGGCGTGGAGGGGGCATGGTAAAATATACCCAAGTACTTCGCTTTTGCCAAGAGCTCTGTTCTCCTGAGGTTCCAGAGGTGTGAGTAGGTTGTGTGGCTGGCTGCTTCTTCCTGAGGAATCTGGGGCCTAAAGCTAGTACCAGCCCACTGCTGCTGCTGCTGATCCGGGAATCGTGCCTGAGGGCTTCCCACAATTCAGGTCCCCTAACTCCTTTCCAATTGTGAATGGCCTCTTCCTCTCCCTGAGCCTCAGTTCATAGTCTAAGCTTGCCTTTGATACTCAGGGCTCCCTGCATGTCACAAATATACTTGTTTCACTTGTTTTTTTGGGTCTTTGTTGTGAAGAGGGCTCGACGGAAGAGTCTGTCTATTCCGCCATCTTGGCTCTGCCTCTCTCTTGGTTTCTGGAAGTTGTGTTTTGAAGTTTTCTTTGATTAGGTCTTTTACATCTCTGGTTAGATTTATTCCAAAGCATTTTATCTTCTTGGAGGCTATTGTAAATGGTATTGATTTGGTAATTTACTCTTCGAAGTTCTCTTCGATCATGTAGAGGAATCAAACTGATTTTTGAATGTTTATCTTGTATCCTGATACTTTGCTAAAATCCATTACTTCCAGTACTTTCCTTGTGAATTCTTTGGAGTTTTCTGTGTACAAGATCATGTCTTCTGCAAATAGAGATACTTTTACTTCTTCCTTACTAATTTAGATGCCCATCATTGCTTTTTCTAGCCTAATTGCTCTGATTAGAACCACCAGCACAATGTTGAATAAGAGTGGTGATAAAGAGCATCCTTGTCTGGTTCCCATTCTCAAGGGAAATACTTCCAGACTGTCTGACATTAGGATAATGTTGGCTTTTGGCCTTGTATAAATGCCCTTAATTATGCTGAGGAATTTACCTTCTATCCCTATTTTGCTGAGACTTTTTATCATGAGTGGGTGTTGGACTTTGCCAAATGCCTTTTCTGCATCGATAGATGAGATCATGTGGTTCACGTCTTTTATTTTATTTATGTGATAGATTACACTGTCTGTTTTTCTATTGTTGAGGCATTCCTGCATACATGGTATGAATTCTGCTTGGTCAGGATGAATTATTCTTTGTAATATGTTGTTGCATTATGTTGTCCAGAATTTCATTGAGGATTTTTGTCTCTGTATTCATGAAGGATATTATTCTGTAGTTTTCCTTTTTTTGTGATTTCTTTGTCTCGTTTTGGTATCAGGGTTACCCAGGCGCCATAGAATGAGCTTGGGAGTATTCCATCCTTTTCTATGCTCTGAAATACCTTTAGTACTGGGAGTGTTAACTCTTCCCTGAAAGTTTGGTAGAATTATTGAGTGAAAAAATGAGGTCAGGCTTTTTTGTTGTTGTTGGGAATTTTTTAATGCCGTTTTTAATCTCTTCTTTTGGTATAGGTTTATTTATTGTTCTGTCTCTGTTTGTATTAGTTTAGGTAGATGATGTGTTTCTAGAAATTTGTCCATTTCCTCCAGGTTTTCAAATTTGTTAGAGTACAATTTTTTGCAGTATTATGTATGATTCTTTTAATTTCCATTGGATTCCTTATGGTAATGCCCATCTCATTTCTTATTTGGGTTATGTGCTTCCTCTGTTTTTTTTTTTTTTTTTTGGCAGTTTGGCCAATGGTTCGTCAATATGGTTGATCTTTTCAAAGAATGAGCTTTTTGTCTTGTTAACCTTTTCCATTGCTTTTCTGTGGTCTGTTTAATTTGCTTTCTTCTGATGCCCAAAGTCTTCTTTTGCTGACCTCTTTCAATTTGTTCAAGTGGTAGGGTTAATGTTTTGATTTTGGCCCTTACTTCTTTTTGGATGTGTGCATTTATTGCTATAAATTGACCTCTGAGTGCTGCTTTTGCTGTGTCCCAAAGGCTCTGGTAGAATGTGTTTTAATTCCCATTTGATTCTGTGAATTTCTTTATTCGATCCTTAATTTTTTCTACAACCCAGTGGTATTTGAGCAACGTGTTGTCCAGTTTCTGTGTATTTGATTTTTTTTCCTTGCCTTTTCTGTTATTGATTTCTAATTTTATGGCTTTATGATTAGAAAAGATGCCTTGTAATATTTTGCTGCTTTGGATTTTGTTAAGGCTTGCTTTGTGGCCTAACATGTGGCCTATTTTGAAGAATGTTCTATTTGCATTGGAAAAGCAAGTATATTTGGCTCCTGTTGGGTGGAGTGTTCTATATATGTCTGTGAGATGAATTTGGTTGATTGTGGCATTTAGATCTTCCCTGTCTTTACTGAGCTTCTTTTCAGATGTTCTGTCCTTCACTGCAAGTGGTATGTTGAAGTCTCCTGCTATTATTTTGGAGCTGTCTTTTTTTTTTTTTTTTCAGTGCTGTTAAAGTTTGTATTATGTATTTTGGAGCCCTGTCGTTAGGTATGCAAATGTTTATTATGGTTATGTCCTCCTGGTGTATTGACTTTTTAATCATTACACAGTGTCCTTCATTATCCTTTGCAGTGGATTTTGCTTTAAAGTCAATTTTATGAGAGATTAATATTGCCACTCATGGCTTTTTTTTTGATTGTTTGCGTGACATATTTTTTTTTTTCATCTTTTGTCTTTAAGTCTAAGGTGTGCCTCTTGTAGGGAGCATATAGACGGCTTTTTTTTTTTTTTTTTTAATCCATTCTGCCACTCTCTGTCTCTTATTGGTGCCTTTAGTCTGTTTGCATTCACTGTAATTATTGATAGATATGAGTTAATAGTATTTTTGTGTATTGTTGACAGCTTTTTTCTACTTTATTTTCTGTGCTTAGTGGTTTTTCTTTATGTATTTTCTTTTCATCTTTTTCTTTGGTGTCAATTTGGTATTTGGTGAGTCTTTACATTTTCTTGTTTTTTATTTTGACGCATAGGACAGTTAGTCTCCTTTGTGTTACCCCTGTTTTTCTAAGTTTAAACCATTTGTTTACCTCTTTATATTGCCTTGACTTTCTCTCTGTATGAAAGATCTATAACTACATTATTTAGTCCCTCTTTTTTTCTTTTAATGTCACCTTTTACATACTGATATCTCTGTTTCCCTATTTTCAGTGTTTTAGCTTTGAATTATTTTAGTGACTTCCCTATCTGGGTTGATATCTGGTTATTCTGTCCTGTGTTCTGGTCTTGGTCGTTATCTAATGCTCATGATTCTAACTAGAGGACTCCCTTTAGTGTTTCTTGCAATTTTGGTTTAATTTTTTCCAGTTTCATAAGGTTCACCGTCATATTTGAGAGACAGTTTTGCTGGATATATAATTCTTGGTTGGCTTTTTTTTTTCCTTCAAAGCTTTGTATATGTCATCCCATTGCCTTCTTGCCTGCATGGTTTCTGGTGAGTAGTCAGAGCTTAGCCTTATTGACTCTTTGTAGATGACTTTTCTTTTACCCCTTGCTGCTCTAGTTTCATTATGTCTTTGGAAATTTCTTCCGGGATTTATCTTGTGTGGGGTTCAATGAGCTTCTTAGATATCATCTCATATTGCTCAATATTCAGGAAGTTTTCTGCCAGCAAATCTTCAGCAATTCTCTTTGTATTTTCTGCTGTCCTCCCCTGTTCTGTCACTCCAGTCACCCGAAGCTTATTCCTCTTGATAGAGTCCCACATAATTCTAAGAGTTTCTTCATTTAAAAAATTCTTTTATCTGATTTTCCTGCAAGTAAGTTGGTGTCAAGCACTTTATCTTCAATCTCACTAATTCTGACTTCCATTGCCTCAGTTCTCATACGACTTTCTGTTGATTGTCTCATGCTGAATTTTTATTGTTAATCTTCTGGATTTGTGTTTGCTGTCCGTGGATCCTTGCAGCATGTTAGATTTGCCATTATTGTCTAGTAGTACCTTCTGAAGGTCCTCTCTTGCTTTATCTGTGTTCTTCAGCTTCTGGGTTTTACGTGATCTCCTTCCTGATCTCTTCATGAATTCTGTACATTAATATCTTGTATTCTACCTTCGGTAATTCCAGAAGATTCTATCCTCCAGAAGGTTTCTCGATTCTTTATTTTAGATGCTTGCTGAAGCCATCGTGGTCTGCATCCTTATGTGATTTGATATTGACTGTTGCCTGTGAACCATCAATAAGTTATAGTTATTTTATGGGTTATTCCTGTGTCCAGATAGGCTGGTTGTGTGAGCTAGTTTGCTTGTTGGTGTCTTTGAAGCTCTTATGTTCTGTCAGCAGGTGTTTAGAGCTCTAAGTATGCAATCCCAGGAGTCCATTTACTTTTCTTGTATGGATTAAAATCTCTGGTTTCCAAGTAGTGGGTCACTGAGTGTGTGGTGTAGGCTCTCACCTATGGTCTTAGACAGGCAGGCGTGGTTGGAGTAGGCACAGGTATCTGGTTGCAGCAGGGGTTTGGGCTGAGCAATATGGGGGTCTGACGGCTGTCCTTGAGTGTCTGAGAGGAAAGTGCATCCCTGTTCTCTAGAGCTCATAGGTGGGTGGGTTTTACAGCTAGACTCTGGGCACCCAGTGCAATTGTCTGAAAGGAGTGGGAGGCACCATTTATTTGGATGCCTGTCACTGGTGGCTAGGTAGCATGGGTGGAGCCATCAGTCTTCTGGGTCCTGAAGTGGGTAGGTGAGGACCCTGCTTAATGGGGCGGGTGCCAAATGTCTCAAATCTGCATTTCCCCTTATAGCTGATACAGTTTAAACAAGGCTTCAGGTATATACCATGTTGTACTGTGCTAATGAGGGCCTATGCTGTTGCACTGGACCCACACAAGTCTGTGGAGGGGTGAAAGGATTCAGAGTCCTGTGCCTGTGCCTAGACAAAGGAGCTGTCTGTGCAATAGACTAGGTAAATGCATTTTTACCAATTGAGTTCCACTTTCTGCTGGTTCTGGAGGGTTGAGCAGATTCTCCCCTGCTCGGTCTCTCTGATTGTGGAAACTGTGTCCTGAGTGCCACTGCTTGGCTCACTGCGTGTGCCAGTTGATCCAGCCAGCAGCATGCCAATTTCTGCTGGGTCAGGTCTGGCAACACTTTGCTGCTTCTGAACTGTCTCTCCCTCCACGTGCTGCTCAGTCTGATTCCTCAACTTTGCCTTTGATATTCAGGGCTTGTAGATTGTCGTTTATAACGGATTCACTGTTTTTTTCAAGTCTTTGTTGTAAGAGGGACCACAGGAAGCATCTGACTTCCCTGCCATCTTGGCCCCTCCTCCTGTATTCATCTTTTTTAATGTAGGTGTTTACTGCTATAAATTACCCCTCTAAGTACGGCTCTGATTGTTTTCCATAATTATTGCAATATTGTGTTTTTGTTTTCATTTGTTTGTAAGTATTTTTTTAATTTTCTTGTGGTATCTTCTTTGGCCCCTTAGTTGTGTTGTTTAATTTTCACATATTGTGAGTTTTAAAGTAGTCTTCAATTATTGATTAATTCTATTGTGATTGGAAAAGATGGTTTTATTAATTAATATTTTAAAATTTAGTGAGCATTTTTTATGGCCAACATATAGTGTATACTGGTGAATGTTCCAAATGCACTTAAGAATGTATGTATTCTGGTGGTGGTGGAAGGAATATTCTGTGTATGTCAGTTAGGTCTGATTTGCATATTGTCTCCCAGGCCTGTATTTTCTTATTGATAACTGCTTGGTTGTTCCATTCTTTATTGAAAGAGGGTTATGAAGCCTCCACCTATACTGTAGAACTTACTTCTCTCTTTAATTCTGTTGACTGTTACTTTACATATTTTGCAGACCTGGTGTTATTTCTGTGCTTGACAAGCTTAAAGTTACTGGATTTTTAACCTGTACTGTACTAGACTGGTGAGTTCTAGCAACAAAGGAAACTATACTCCATCTAAATCAGGTGGTTAAATCACTGCTAAGCTGTGTTTTCTGTATTCATGGTTTTTCCATAAACTTCCTGTTTCCTAACCTAGCTCCTGTTGAAGTTTCTTTCTTTTTTCCTCACTTAAAGTTGCCTTTCAGTTTTTAGCCACTGCCTTTCTATCCATTATTTGTGCTGAGATATCAGTGCTGCTCAACATTACTAAAAATTGTGTCTCTCAAAACATATTCATGAACAATCTGCCACAAACTGGACCTTCAGTTTGATTATTGTTTTTTGTGAGACTGTTGAGTGTTTATATAAATATGAATGCTTTTAGGTGTTTTTTGTTTTTATATATAAAGTATATTTTTAAAATGTAAACATTTGTTTACATCCAGATTCTACATGGGAGTTTCTTAGATTGATTCTTGACCTTTCAATGAAAGTATTGAAACTGGATGGAAAATATTTCACACAGGTAGACTATTACCTATTTTTTCATTCTTAATTAGATATCAGTTTTGTGTGTTGACATTTGAATACATTTTCAAAATTAAGTTTATTGAGGCAAAACGATGTAATTGGATTGTGTTCTTTAATGGAGGAAATTTGTACAGTGTTATGCTAATTTATGTGCTTACATCTGTCATTCAACATTTTGTTAATAGTACTGTTAATAACACTGACTTTTTTTCTGTTTCCTAAATGCTGTGCAAGAGTGTTTTGTTCGTATATTAGCCCAGAACCTGTTGGGGAAAAATATGCTGAGAATTGTGGCTTCAGACTTATTAGTAGTGTGGGGAGGAATGTAGAAGAAGGTGGTAATGGAGCCATGTTTAGAGTAGCATAGGAGGTAATAGAAAACTTGATGACAAGAGATAATCTTGAAGTAGAGATTCTCAAATTATTTTCTGGCTTAGATATCCATTCAGGTCTTCTAAGAACCACGTTTTAAGATGGAGCAAATTAAGCAAAAAGATTTATTGGGGAAAACACTTGTACAGACAGTTTAGCAGAAAGAAGACAAGGATAGTTTTCAGACTCTGATGAAGGTCTGGCACTTATGAAAGGATGAGAGGAAGGAATTCTTGGTAAGAAGACTGTGGTGAAGCTGAGAAAGTCTTGGCCATACCTATGGAGTTGTCCCAGAATAAAGATTGTTGGTTTGAGGAACCATCATTAACCAGGACCTATGCTGTGTTTAGTTATTGGCTGAGAGTAAGAAATCATTAAATCTACATATGGAGAATCTCGGTGATTTCCAAAAGGATAAACACAAATGTTCCACACCAAGAAATATTATCATTAAACCTTAGAAAGACAAAGAATCTGTAAGACTAAAAGAAAAAGGACTCATCATGTATAAAGGATCCTCAAGAAAATGAAGTGGGTTGATGTCTTAGGCTGAGTTCTCTAGAGAAACCAAACCAGTTAAGTGTTTTATATAGAGAGAGATTTATATCAAAGAAATGGCTCACGCTGTTGTAGAGGCTGGAATGTCCCAAGTCCATGGGTCAGAATAGAGGCTTCTCCTGATTCACGTAGGTGTAGGTGGTAGTGAATCCAGGATTTGTAGGTCAGAGAGCAGGACTCTTGCTCACAGGCTGTGAAGATCAACAAATCCCCAAATTGGCCGGCAAGACCACAGGGGAAAGCTGCTAGATCAAGTCCTAAGAATTGGAGGTCAGATGAACCGTAGCCAGATGCAGGATCCAGAACAAAGGTCCACAAGCCTTGCCAGAATTTCCACTTATATTTTATGTAGGCCACACTCCAAAAGAAACTTCTTTTCAATTGATTGGCTACTCACAGCAGATTCTGTTGTGAGGGTGATCACATGTCAGATCTCAACACGTAAGTGATCATAACATTATACAACTGCCAAAACATTAAGAATCATGGCCTACCCATGTTGACACACAATCTGAACCATCATAGATGACATATTCAGAATGATGGGGGTGGGAGAGGTGAGAAAGGGCGGGGAATAGCCATCAACCAAGAATACATACTATGTCCAGCAAACTTCTTTCAAAAATAAAAGTTAGAATGATCCCAGGTAAAGAAATGCTGAAGAAGTTTTCTGCTTGTACATCTGTGTTTCAAAAAAAATAAAGTAAGTTTTTTTAGGCTGACATAAAAGGACACCAGACAGTAACTTCTGTCCACATGAGAACTAAACGGTACACTCAAAAATAACTATTTAACAAGAAAAAAAAAAACAAACAAGAAAGCAGTAATGAATTTAGGAACAAAAAGACATAAATGGCAGAGATGTCAGAAATTTTTAAAAAACAGCCAAAAGTATCCAAAGGCTTGATTTAGATTCAAAGACACAAATAGGCTGAAAGGATAGGAAAAGATGCAAAAAATAACCAAAAAGAACTATAGTGTCTATACTAATATCAGACAAAGTAGATTATAAGTCAGAAATTGTTACTGTAGACAAAGAAGGACACTTTAAAATGGTAAAGGGTCAACCCATCAAGATGCAATTATAACCAGACATGCACCTAACAGAACCCCTATATTCATGAAGCAGACAATTTAACAATAATAGGACACTCCACCCTCAATAATGGGTAAAACAGCTAGGCAGAAGATCCGCAAAGAAATTGAAGAACTTGAAGAGCACTGAAAATGACTTAGACCAAGTCTAAATTAATTTAAAAAGTATTGAAATAAAACAAAGTATATCTCTGACCACATGGAATGAAATTAGAAATCAGTAACAGAAAGAAGTCTCCAAAAATTCAGAAATGTGTGGAAATTAAGCAGCAGCAGTTAAGCCACAGAGCCCTTGATAAAAAACAGATCAAAGAAATTAATCACAAGGGAACTTTGAATATACTTTGAGATGTAAGAAAACAACACATCAACACTTACGGAATGCATTGAAAGCTGTGCTCAGAAAAACTTATAGCAGTAAAGATCTGCATTAAATAAGGAAGAAATCAGATGAATAGCCTAATCTTTCTTTTTAATTACTGCCTATTCACCCTGGTTGTGCAGTGTCTAAGCACTCGGCTTTTAACTGGAAGGTTGGCAGTTCAAACCCACCAGCCAATCCAAGGGAGAAAAGACCTGGCCATCTGCTGTAGTAAAGATTTCAGTCTAGGAAACCCAGTGCGCAATTCTCTTCTGTCCTATAGGGTTAAGAGTCGGAATTGACTCAGTGGAACATGACAGCAGTTATTTTCTTGGTCAGGAAGGAATTTCCACCCTCGGGTTCTGGATGAGGTACCCCCAGAAAGAATGTAATTGACTTGTTTGAATAATTAAATTCCTTGTCAGGGAACTGAAACCCACTACTCTAGGATAAGGAGGAATTGGTCCCCTTGATAATGTGTATCTTACCTACAAAAGCAGAATGGGAAGCAAACATAGGTAAATGGAGAGGCTCATTTGAGGCCCTCCACAATTACCACATGTCAGGGTAGCATATAATTTTGGGACTTATTTTTTGACTTTTCACCACAATTGGCCCTGAGACTTGCAGGGAGTAGAAATGCCTCCCTGGGGAGCAAGATAGACACTTGATTAGGAGGGACAGGCCCACATGGTCACCAAAAACATGAACTTTGGAAGTATTCCCCTATATGGTCAATAAAAGCAGCTGAAGGACACCTCCAGCATTTGTGTAGGAAGTGCCTGTTCTGGGGCAAGGGTGGTAAATTTAGATTAATTAATTCCTGTGGTGGTAACGGGACACTGGTGGTACAGTGGTTAAGTGACTGGCTGCTAACCAAAAGGTCACATATTTGAATCCACTAGCTGCTTCCTGGAAACCTCATGGGGCCAGTTCTACTCTGTCCTATATGGTTGTTATGAGTCAGAATCAACTTGATGCCAGTGGGTTTGGTTTTGTTTTGTGGTGGTAATAGTACTACTCAGCAGGAGGGGTTTGTTTGTCACTTTGTAACTGTAATAGTTCTTTGAGGAGACTAGCTGCCTGGAACCTATTTGAAGATGAAAGTTTTATTTCAAAAGCCTGGCATTGTGTGTTCTGAAGGTGAAATGACCATTAGCAGTAATGGGCATGATTAGTAATTTGTTGATGGAAGTGTCCTATTGAGGCTATCTTCTGTGGCCTTAGTATAAGTAAGGACATATTACTTTGATATGTATTTTGGCTATCTGTGTTGCAGGAGACCCTAAGTTCTTTATCCCAAACATAAGAATTTCTTAGGCAATGGCCCAAGAGTTTAAAACATGTGTAGATAACTGCCTGCAGTTTGACCTAATGTGTGCACCATAATTGTATTGATCTTTTTGCTTTGTCGCTCATCAGGGACATCCTGATGAAGGGATTGAAAATAGCATTTCACAGTGCTCCGTAAGCAATAAGCTCTCTATTTTCCCCCACCTTCCCAGCCCTAGTGTTGTTGTTAGGTGCCACTGAGTCAGTTCCGACTCATAGCAACCCTACTCACTACAGAACGAAACACTGCCCAGTCCTGCGCCATCCTTACAATCGTTATGCTTGAGATCATCGTTGCAGCCACTGTGTCAATTCACTTTTTTGAGGGTCTTCCACTTTTCCGCTGACCCTGTACTCTGCCAAACATCATGTCCTTCTCCAGGGACTGATCCCTCCTGACAATATGTCCAAAGTATGTAAGACACAGTCTTGCCATCCTTGCCTTTAAGGAGCATTCTGGCTGTACTTCTTCTAAGACAGATTTGTTCGTTCTTTTGGCAGTACATGGTATATTCAATATTCTTTGCCAACACCACAATTCAAAGGCATCAACTCTTTTTCGGTCTTCCTTATTCATTTTCCAGCTTTCACATGTGTATGACGTGATTGAAGATAACACGGCTTGGATCAGGTGTACCTTAGTCTTCAAGGTGACGTCTTTGCTCTTCAACACCTTAAAGAGGCCCTTTGCAGCAGATTTACCCAAGGCAGTGCGTCTTTTGATTTCTTGATTGCTGCTTCCATGGCTGTTGATTGTGGATCCAAGTAAAATGAAATCCTTGACAACTTCACTCTTTTCTCCGTTTATCACGATGTTGCTTATAGGTCCAGTTGTGAGGATTTTTGTTTTCTTTACTTTGAGGCGCAATCCAAACTGAAGGCTGTAGTCTTTGATCTTTATTAGTAAGTGCTTCAAATCTCTTCACTTTCAGTAAGCAAGGTTGTGTCATCTGCATAACACAGGTTGTTAATAAGTCTTCCTCCAATCCTGATGACCCAGTCTTCTTCATGTAGTCTAGCTTCTCAGATTATTTGCTCAGCATACAGATTGAACAGGTATGATGAAAGAGTACAACCCTGACACAAACCTTTCCTGACTTTAAATCAATCAGTATCCTCTTGTTCTGTCCGAACAACTGCCTCTTGATCTATGTAAAGCTTCCTCCATTCTTCGAAATGTTATCCATAATTTGTTATGATCCTCACAGTTGAATGCCTTTGTATAGTCCATAAAAAGCAGGTAAACATCCTTCTGGTATTCTCTGCTTTGAGCCAGGGTCCATCTGACATCAGCAATGATATCCCTGGTTCCACGTCCTCTTCTGAAACCAGCCTGAATTTCTGACAGTGACGTCGACATACTGCTGCAGACATTTTTGAATGATCTTCAGCAAAATTTTGCTTGCATGTGATATTAATGATATTGTTCTATAATTTCCACATTCAGTTGGATCACCTTTCTTGGGAATAGGCATAAATATGGATCTCTTCCAGTCAGCTGGCCAGGAAGCTGTCTTCCATATTTCTTGGCATAGACGAGTGAGCACCTTCAGTGCTACATTTGTTTGTTGAAACATCTCAATTGATATTCCATCAATTCCTGGATCCTTGTTTTTCACCAATGCCTTCAGAGCAGCTTGGACTTCTTCCTTCAGTACCATTAGTTCCTAATCATATACCACCTCTTGAAATGGTTGAACATCGACTAATTCCTTTTGGTATAATGGCTCTGTGTATTCCTTCCACCTTCTGATGCTGCCTGCGTCGTTTAATATTTTCCCCATAGAACCCTTCACTGTTGCACCTTGAGGCTTGAATTTTTTCTTCAGTTCTTTCAGCTTGAGAAACACCGAGCTTGTTCTTCCCTTTTGGTTTTCCATCTCCAGCTCTTTGCACATGTCATTAGAATACTTTACTTTGTCTTCTCGAGGCACCCTTTGAAATCTTCTGTTCAGTTCTCTTACTTCCTCAATTCTTCCTTTTGCTTTAGCTGCTCAGTGTTCAAAAATCTCCTCCGACATCCATCTCGGTCTTTTCTTTCTTTCTTGTCTTTTCAGTGACCTCTTGCTTTCTTTATGTATGATGTCCTTGATGTCATTCCACAACTCATCTGGTCTTTGGTCACTAGTGTTTAATGTGTCAAATCTGTTCTTCAGATGGTCTCTAAATTCAGGTGGGATATACTCAAGGTCATATTTTGGCTCTCACGGACTTGCTCTGATTTTCTTCAGTTTCAGCTTGAACTTGCATGTGAGCAATTGATGGTCTGTTCCACAATCAGCCCCTGGCTGTGTTCTGACTGATAATATTGAGCTTTTCCATCATGTCTTTCCACAGATGTAGTCAGTTTGATTTCTGTGTGTTCCATCTGGCTATCTCCATGTGTATAATCACTGTTTATGTTGGTGAAAGAAGGTATTTGCAATGAAGAAGTTGTTGGTCTTACAAAATTCGGTCATTCCATCTCTGGCATTGTTTCTATCACCAAGGCCACATTACCAACTACTGAGCCTTCTTCTTTGTTTCTGACTTGCACATTCCAATTGCCAGTAATTATCAATGCATCTTGATTGCATGGTCAATCAATTTCAGACTGCAGCAGGTGATAAAAATCTTCTTTTTCTTCATCTTTGGCCCTAGTGGTTGGTGAGTAAATTTGAGTAATAGTCGTATTAACTGGTCTTCCTTGTAGGCGTATGGATATTATCCTATTACTGACAGCATTGTACTTCAGGATACGTCTTGAAATGTTCTTCTTGATGATGAATGCAACACCATTTCTCTTCGAGTTGTCATTCCCAGCATAGTAAACTACATGATTGTCCAGTTCAAAATGGCCAATACCAGTCCATTTCAGCTCACTAATGCCTAGGCTATTGATGTTTATGTGTTTCACTTCATTTTTGACGATTTCAAATTTTCCTAGATTCATGCTTTGTATATTCCAGGTTCCAATTATTAATGGATGTTTTCTGGTTTTGAGTCATGCCACATAAGCAAATGAAGGTCCCAAAAGCTTTACTCCATCCACATCATTAAGGTCGACTCTACTTTGAGGAGGCAGCTCTTCCTCAGTCATCTTTTGAGTGCCTTCCAACCTGGGGGGCTCATCTTCCAGCACTATATTAGACAATGTTCTGCTGCTGTTCATAAGGTTTTCACTGGCTAATGCTTTTCAGAAGTAGATTGCCAGGTCCTTCTTCCTAGTCTATCTTAGCCTGGAAGCTCAGCTGAAACTTGTCCTCCATGGGTGACCCTGCTGGTATCTGAATACAGGTGGCATAGCTTCCAGCATCACAGCAACATGCAAGCCCCACAGTATGATAAACTGACAGACACGTGGGGGTCCCCACCCTAGTAACCTCTAATAAACTTTGTTCTGTATACTTTTGCCTGTTCTTGACCTTTTATGTAAGTGAAGTCATATAATATTTGTCATTTTGCATAATGTCTTCAAACTCCATCCATATTGTAGCATGTATCATGACTTCATTTTTCCTACTGGCAAATGAATGTATGTGTATTTTGTTTATCCAGTCACCTATTGATGGGCATTTAAGTTGTTTCCACATTTTGGCTCTTGTGGCTAGTGCTGCAGTAAACATTGGTATACAGTTTCAGTCTCTGCCTTCATGTATATACCTAGGAGTGGAATTGCTGGGCCATGTGGTAGTTCTATTTTTAGTTTTTGAGGAACCACCAGACTGTTTTCCACAACAGCTGTACCTTTTTGCATTTCCACCAACAATGGGTATGAGTTCCAGTTTCTCCACTTGCACTCTAACACTTGTTATTTTTCATTTTCTTTGCCTTAGCCAACCTAGTGGATCAAGGACTTTGTTTTAATTTCTTACTGTGACCCAAACAATGGTATTTTGAGTCATCTCATAAGCATGCAAATGTTGGAAAGCGAATAAAGAAGAATAAGAATTCATGCCTTTGAATTACGATGTCAGTGAAGAATATTGAGTATACCTTGAACTGCCATATACCTTGGACTGTGAGCACAAACAAATCTGTCTTGGAAGAAATACAACCAGAAGGGTCCTTAGAAACAAGCATGATGAGACTTCATCTCAAGTACTTTGGACATGTTATCAGGAGGGACTAGTCCTTAGAGAGAAGGTTATCATGCTTGGTAAAGTAGAGGGCCAGCAGAAAAGAGAAAGACCCTTGAAAATGTGGATTGACACCGTGGCTATAATAATGTACTCAAACATTGTAACAGTTCCCCTTTTAAGGTTAATTGCTCCAAACTGATGCGTGAGACCTGGAGGATTGCCATTTTTTTTTTTTCTCTTCTGCCCTTCCAGAAGCATGGGGTTGGCCTTCCTGTGACAATCATGGGTCTCCTTAATTTTCCTGATTGCTCCCAGACAAGTAATAAAGAATCTGATACACTAGTATACCAGTAGTTTTAGCTGTAAACAACAGCTGAATCTATTATTCTCCATGCTGCCAAAGAAGAGTGGAAAGCATGGTTTTTGGGTAGCAGTTCACAGCCTGTTTTGCCAGTAGCAATCTGCTTCACAGAAGCTTGGAAGGGGAAGGGTTTATATTGTCGTGGTGAGATAAGTTCCTTTATGTGGACTTTTTCTTTGGTTCTTTGGAAAAAAACATCTTGAAAGAGTTTCTCCCTGAGTTCTAAGGAGTTAACTTTGTCCTAGGTCTCTACCCCTCATGGTGTGTCCAGGCTGATTGACATTTCCTAGGTATGCTGTAAACGACTTGTGGTTTCATACTTTTTATCTGGTCCTGGGCTGCAGCCTGCCCTGTGATGGGCCTGCACCTTGAGGGACTGGTCAGAAGACTGTGCAAATAAGGTTAGTTGTAGCCCACCCACTTCATCTACCATGCAAATGAAGCGTCTATGGCCCACTGTGGGAATTGATCAGTTTGTGACCTTGGTGGGAAGGACATACCTTGAAACTGACAAGGAGCTTTTAGATAGATGCAACTAGCCTCACAGAGGTTTTGCAGACAGAATCAAGAAAAGAAGCAGGGAGAAGAAAGCAGAAGAAGCAGAGAAGAGGTAAACAAGTTCCTAAAATAGCTCTAACACTGGTCAAGGGCTGTAACACTGAAGACAGTAAGAGATCCAGAATGGGCCCAGAGGCAGAGCCATGGCAACAGAACTGGAAGGGTCTATGAGTTCTGTACAGCCATTGCAATGAACTTATGAACTCAGAAGAGATACCAAGAGTGCGTGGGAGGAACTACCTGTGTCAGAATTGGTAGAAACGCTGGAGAGTGGAAATATGCCTGACCTCCACCTCATAGGATCAGCCTTCAGCTTATTGCAATTTACATTATCCTCCCTGAAGTTACACAGGTCCTGATGATGCTGTTACTACTAGTCCCATTTCACAACTATAGAGAGACAAGGTCTTCTATTTTGTCAGTTTTATTTTTTTTCTGCCTGTCTATAAGAGACACATCTTAGGTACAAGGATAGAAACAGACTGAAAATGAAAGGATGGAATAGAATAATCCATGAAACTATTGACCATAAGAGACCAGGGATGACCATACTGCCATCAGACAAAATGGTCTTTAAATTAAAACCTGTTACAAGACATGAAAAAATTGTCCGTTAACGAAGAAGAAATAATAATTATGTATGTACCGAATGTCAGAGCTCTGAAATGTATGAAGCAAACGCTGACAGAACTAAAGGGAATAATAGACAGTTCTACAATAATAATTAGGGATTTCAACACAGCACTGCCAATATTGGGCAAAACGTCTATAAAGAACATCAGTATAAAAATAGAGGACCTGAACAACACCGTAAGTCAAAATGCTCCATACAATGACAGAACAATACATATTTTTCTCTAGTGCACATGGGTCATTCTCCAGGATAGACCATAGGTTACCAAAGGCTTCTCAACAGACTTAAAAATATTGAAATTTACATGTCTTCTCTGACCACAAGGATGTGGTATTAGAAATTAATAGCACAAGGAAAACTGGAAAAAAAATACGCAAATTAAATAATGCTGTATTAAACAACCAGTGGGTCACAAAAGGAATCAAGAGGGAAATAAAATGATTAAAGATAGAATTGCACAGTTGACAGTTGTAATTTTGCTGTCAGTAAGTAATACACCTACGAAAATTTGAATTCTCAGAAGTTGTGTGAGAGACATATTTATAACAACGAAAAAAGACGTAGTAGCTGCTGAGGCTGCTTATGTACAATCAAAATTTCTCATGGGATTTGGTTTTCCGGTTTGGAGGTTTAGGGTCATGATTTCATGGACCATCTCAGTTAATTGGCCTAACAACATGTTTAGTGCTTTAGACGCATAGTGCCTGGAGTTTTAAAAGCTTATAAGAGGCCACCCAAGGCACAACAGTTGGTCTCTATTTTCCTGGAGCAGCGGAGGAAAACAGAAGAATCAGGAATAGGCAGAGGGTATGAAATGTGTGACTTACTGCCTCCATGAGCAACCACCTCCTTTGCCACGAGACCAGAAGAACTGGATGGTGCTTGGCTACTATTACTGAATATTTTGATAAAACATTCCATAGAAATATCCTGATGAAAAGGGGAAAATGCAGAACAGAATTTCAAATTCTCATGCACCTCAGACTTCTTGGACCTGTGAAGGGTGGATGAACCCCTGAAACTATTGCCCTGAGACAATCTTTAAACCTTAAGCCAAAAATATCCCCTGAAGTGTTCTTAAAACCAAGCAGCAATTTGGCTTAGCTAGTAAAAACCGTCTTCCTTGAGTATTATGCTTTTTTAAGAACTGTGTACATGGGGTCAAGTTGACAACAGCAGTTTGAAAAATTAAATAGAAACTTTAGACGGCGGTGAGTTTATGTTAATGGGGGAGAGAAGAACAACTCAGAAAAGGGGATGAGAATGTTTACACACCTCAAAGAATGTGATTAATATGACTCAACCATACATGTAGTAACTGTTGATTTGGTGTTTGTTTTTCTGTGTATATTCTCAACACCACCAAAAAGTTTTTTAAAAAGGGGCAATAAAAAAAAAAGTCAAATGAAAACAAAAACACAGCATACCACAACCTATGGGATGTAGTGAAGGCAATATTCAGAGGAGCATTTGTAGCAGTAAATGCCTGCATTAAAAAAGAAGAAAGATTCCAGCTAGCAGCCTAGTTCTATAACTTGAGAAGCTAGAAGATCAAACTAAGCCTAAAGCTACCAGAAAAAAGGAAATAACAAAGATGAGAGAAGAAATAAATGAAATAGAAAAACAATAGAGAGAACCAACCAAACCAGAAGTTTGTTCTTTGAAAAGATTAATAAAATCAGCTGGTCCTTAAGTAGACAAGAAAAAGGGAGAGAAATAAATACCTAAAATAAGAAATGATATGGAAACATTACAGCTGGTGTGATAGAAATAAAATGGATCAACTGTGTATCAATTTATGAAACTTGATAACTTAGGTGACATGACAGTGAACAAATTCCTAGAAACGCATAGTCTTAAACTGACTCAGAAACAAATAGGAAAATCTCAACAGGCCCATAACAAGTGAATAGATTGAATCAGTAATCAAAAACCCTCCAAGAAAGAAAAGTCCTGGACCAGATGGCCTCACTGGAGAATTTTACCAAACATTTATAGAATAATTGACATCAGACCTACTCAAACTCTTCGAAAAAGTAGAGGAGGATAAAACATTCCCTAATATGTTCTTTGAGGCTAACATTACCCAGATATTAGAGCCAAATAAAGATACCAGAAGAAGGGAAAACTAAAGGCCAATATCCATTAGGACTTCAGATGTAAAAATCCTCAGCAAAATACTAGCAAACTGAATCCTGCATATTAAAAGGATTATACCCTGTGTTCAACTGGAATTTATCACAGGGATGCAAGAGTGGTTCAACATTAGAAAAGGATACCACATTAACAGAATAAAGGAAAAGAACCAAAAACATCTCAGAATTGATACAGAAAAGGCATATTAACAAATTTCAACTTTCTTTCATGATAAAAACACTCAGAAACTAGGAAGTGAGGAAAGATTCCACTACACGATAAAGACTATGAAACACTCACAGTTACCATTATATGCAATAGTAAAAGACCGAAAGTTTTCTTCCTAAGATCAGGAATAAGGCAATAAGACAGGCACAGTTGTATTCAATATTATACTGGAAGTCCTGGCCAGAACAATTAGGCAAGAAAGAGAAGTAAAAGATTCAGATCTCTTAGGAAGTAAAACTAGCAGATGACATGATCCTAAATGTAGGAAACCCCAACAAATCTCTTAATAAATCTCTTAGTGCTAAGAAATGAATTCAGCAGAGTGGCAGGATACAAGGTCAACACACTGTTTAGAAATCTGTCAGGTTTCTATACATTAGCAGTAAGCATTCTGAAAAGAAAATTAAATATTTTCATTTGCAATAGGATATAGAAGAATGAAATATGTACGAGTGAAGGGAGGCAGAGAATTGGAAAGATTGTACAAATTTAAAAATTTTGTTCATCAAAGGACTTTGCCATCAAAGTCAAGACACAGCTCAAGAATTGGGAGAAAATTTGATGGAACCATGTATCTAAAATGGGTTTAATATCCAGAATATATAAAGAACTCTATAGCTGTACAACACAAAAGACAATCCAATTATAAAATAGGCAAAAGACTTGAATAGACATTTCTAAGGAGAAATACAAATGGCCTGCACTACATGAAAAGGTGCCCAAAGTCAAATCATTATGGAAATGCAAATCACAACCACAGTGAGATTCTTTCTCACTCCCAGTGGAACAATTAAGGTAAAAATGGAGCACAACAAGTATTGTTGAAGTACAGAGAAATTGAAGCACTCACTTTTTGCTGGCTGGGGTTGTAAAGTGGTGCAGCCACTGAGGAAAACCATTTAACAGTTCTTCAAATTGTTAAATGTAGAATTACCATATGACCCAGCAATACCATATGATCCAGCAACTCATCCAGAAGAATTGAAAGCATGTACTTAGATACTTGTACACCAGTGTTCATTGCAGTACTATTCACAATAGGCAAAAGGTAGAAACAGCCTAAAAGTCCATCAGGATATGAGTGGGTAGATAAAATGTGATGTATAGATAGAGTGAGGTATTACTAAGCCATGAAGAGAAATGAAGTCCTGTTAAATGCTACACAACATCGATGAACCTTGAAAACATTACGCTGAGTAACATAAGTCACTACAAAAGGACAGATAGTGTATGACCCCACTCATATGAAATATCCGGTAAGCCCTCAGATGCATAAAGACCAAAGTTCATTCCTGGTTACCAGGGGTAAGAGGAAGGAAAAACAGCATTAAGTGTGATAGAGCAACTGTGAAATGTGATCGTTGCCCAACACAATGAACATAATATTACTGAGATGTACACATAAAAAATGTTGAAATTGTAAATGTTTAGTTATATAAGTTTTGGTAGAATGTAAAAGCTTAAACTAAAAATATATGTATACGTATATGTACTGTAATATCACAACAAAAATACTTATATTGTTGTTAGATGCCATCGAGTCAGTTCTGACTCATAGCACCCCTATGTACTACAAAACACTGCTTTGTCCTGCACCGTCCTCTCAGTCATTGCTATGCTTGGAGCCTATTGTTGTAGTCACTTTGTCAGTTTATCTTGTTGAAGGTCTTCCTCTATTTCACTGACCTTCTGATTTACCAAGTGTGATATATTTTTCCAGGGACTGGGCCCATCTTCCAGGACCATATCAGACAATGCTCTGCTTCTATCCAAAAGGTTTTCTGGCCAGTTTTTCAAACTGCCAGTTTTTTCAGACTGCTATGTCCTTCCTAGTCTGTCTAGTCTGGAAGCTCCACTGAAACCTGTCCACCATCAGAATCGTACTGGCAAATTTTCCAGTATCACAGCAACAGACAAGCCCCAACAATATTACACACTGGCAGATGATCTATACATATAAAGACACAGTTAAAGTACATAGCAGATACGGAAATTTTTCATCACAAGATTCTTCAATAATGTTCTTTTAATTCCACACCCAGTTTCCTTTCACCTCCAGCTGGTAGCATGTCTTTTCTTAACAGGTCTTTCCAGAATGTCAGCCTTATCTTAGTTGTCTTATTATTCAGGTTTTTTTTTTTTTTTCTTTATGGTTCATAACTTTATGGTCAATCTGAGAACTCCCTACCTAACCACATATCCCGAAGATTTTATTTTCTTTCCTTAGTAGTTTAACTCTGTTTTAAGCTTAAATTCATGATAAATTTGGAGAGATTTCTTAAATTAATTTTTGTATAAATTGTGGGAGTTAGGTGGAATTTTTTAAAAATATTATTGTGCTTTAATTAAAAGTTTACAAATCAATTGAGTCTCTCACATAAAAACTTATATACACCTTGCTGCATACTCCCAATCACTCTTCCCCTTAATGAGACAGCCCACTCTCTCCCTCCACTCTCTCCTTTCGTGCCTATTTCACCAGCTTCTAACCCCCTCTACCCTCTTATATCCCCTCCAGGCAGGGGATGCCAACAGAGTCTCAAGTGTCCCTGATCCAAGAAGCTCACTCCTCGCCAGCATCCCTCTCCATCCCGTTGTCCAGTCCAATCCATGTCTGAAGAGTTGGCTTTGGGAATGTTTCCTGTCCTGGGCCAACAAAAGGTCTGGCAGCCATGTCCACGGGGGTCGCCACAGTCTTAGTCAGACCATTAAGTCTGGTCTTATGAGAATTTGGGGTCTGCATCCCTTCGGTCTCCTGCTCCCTCAGGGGTTCTCTGTTGCGCTCCCTGTCAGGGCAGTCTACACTTGTAGCCGGGCACCATCTACTTCTTCTGGTCTCAGGATGATGTAGTCTCTGGTTCATGTGGCCCTTTCCGTCTCTTGGGCTCGTAATCACCTTGTGTCCTTGGTGTTCTTCATTCTCCTTTGATCCAGGTGGGTTGAGACCAATTAATGCATCTTAGATGGCTGCTTGATAGCATTTAAGACCCCAGACCCCACTCTTCAAAGAAGATGCAGAATGTTTTCTTAATAGATTTCATTATCCCAATTGACTTAGATGTCCCCTAAAATCATGGTCCCCAAACTGCTGCCCCTGCTACGCTGGCCTTCGAAACACTCGGTTTTTTCAGGAAACTTCTTTGGTTTTGGTTTAGTCCAGTTGTGCTGACTTCCCCTGTGTTGTGTGTTGTCTTTCCCTTCACCTAAAGTAGTTCTTATCTACCAACTAAGTAGTAAATAACCCTCTCCCCCCCCCATAACCGCAAAAGACTGTTTTCTTCTCAGTTAAAACTATTTCTCAAGTTCTTATAATAGTGATCTTATACAATAATTGTCTCTTGCAACTGACTAATTTCACTCAGCATAATGCCTTCCAGGTTCCTCCATGTTACGAAATGTTTCACAGATTCGTCACTGTTCTTTATTGATGTGTAGTATTCCGTTGTGTGAATATACCATAATTTCTTTATCCATTCATCTGTCGATGGGCACCATGGTTGCTTCCATCTTTTTGCTGCTGTAAACAGTGCTGCAATAAACATGGGTGTGCATATATCTGTTCGTGTAAAGGCTCTTATTTCCCTAGGATATATCCCAAGGAGTAGGATTGCTGGATCATATGTGTAGTTCTATTTCTAGATTTTTGAGGAATCACCAAATCGATTTCCAAATTGGTTGTACCATTTTATATTCCCACCAGCAGTGTATAAGTGCCCCAAACTCCACAGCCTCTCCAACATTTATTATTTTGTGTTTTTTGGATTAATGTCAGCCTTGTTGGAGTAAGAGGAAATCTCATTGTAGTTTTGATCTGCATTTCTTTAATGGCGAATGATCATGAACATTTCGTCATATATCTGTTAGCTACCCGAATGTCGTCTTTAGTGAAGTGTCTATTCATATCTTTTGCCCATTTTTTAATTGGGTTATTTGTCTTTTTGCAGTTGAGTTTTTGCAGTATCCTGTAGATTTTAGAGATCGGATACTGATTGGAAATGTCGTAGCTAAAAACTTTTTCCCAGTCTGTAGGTAGTCTTTTTACTCTCTTGGTGAAGTCTTAGGATGAGCATAGGTGTTTGATTTTTAGGAGGTCCCAATTATCTACTTTTCCTTCTGCATTCTTACTAACGTTTTGTATACTGTTTATGCCATGTATTAGGGGTCCTAACATTGTCCCTATTTTTTCTTGCATGATCCTTATGGTTTTAGATTTTATATTTAGGTCTTTGATCAATGTTGAGCTTGTTTTTGTGCATGGAGTGAGATATGGGTCTTGTTTCATTTTTTGGCAGGTGGATAACAAGTATGCCAGCATCATTTGTTAAAAAGACTGTCTTTTCCCCATTTAACTGTTTTGGGGCCTTTGTCAAATACCGACTGCTCATATGTGGATGGATTTATGCCTGGTTTCTCAGTTCTGTTCCAGTGGTCTATGTGTCTGTTGTTGTACCAGTACCAGGCTGTTTTGACTACTGTGGTGGTTTAATAGGTTCTAAAATCAGGTAAGGCAAGGCCTCCCACTTTGTTCTTCTTTTTCAGTAATACCTTATTTATCTGGGGCCTCTTTCCCTTCCATATGAAGTTGGTGATTTGTTTCTCCATCTCATTAAGGAATGTCATTGAGATTAGGATCAGAATTGCATTAAATGTATAGATCGCTTTTGGTAGAATAGACATTTTTATACTATCTAGTCTTCCTATCCTTGAGCAAGGTACATTTTTCCACTTTCGTAAGTCACTTTTGGTTTCTTGCGGAAGTGTATTGTAGTTTTCTTTGTATAAGTCTTTTACAACTCTGGTAAGATTTATTCCTAAGTATTTTATCTTCTTCAGGGCTACTGTAAATGGCATTGATTTGGTGATTTCCTCTTCGATGTTCTTTTTGTTGTTGTAGAGGAATCCAACTGATTTTTGTATGTTTATCTTGTATCCCGATACTCTGCTGAACTCTTCTGTTAGTTTCAGTAGTTTTCTGGAGGATTCCTTAGGATTTTCTGTGTATAAGATCACGTCATCTGCAAATAGAGATACTTTTACTTCTTTCCTGCCAATCTGGCTGCCATTTATTTCTTTATCTAGCCTAATTGCTCTGGCAAGGACCTCCAACACAATGTTGAATAAGAGCGGTGATAAAGGGCATCCTTGTCTGGTTCCTGATCTCAGTGGAAAAGCTTTGCTTTCAGACTCTGTCCATTTATGGTGATCTTGGCTGTTGGCTTTGTATAAACGCCCTTTATTATGTTGTGGAATTTTCCTTCTATTCCTATTTTGCTGAGAGTTTTTATCATGAATGGTTGTTGAACTTTGTCAAATGCCTTTTCTGCATCAATTGATAAAATCATGTGATTCTTATCTTTTGTGTTATTTATGTGGTGGATTACATTAACTGTTTTTCTAATGTTGAACCATCCCTGCATACGGGGTATGAATCCCACTTGGTCATGGTGAATTATGTTTTTGATATGTTGTTGAGTTCTATTGGCTAGAATTTTGTTGAGGATTATTGTATCTACATTCATGAGGGCTATAGGTCTATAATTTTCTTTTTTTGTGGTGTCTTTACCTGGTTTTGGTATCAGGGATATGCTGGCTTCATAGAATGAGTTTCATAGCATTCTGTCCTTTTGTGTATTCTGAAATACTTTAATAGCAGTGGTGTTAACTCTTCTCTGAAAGTTTGGTAGAACTCTGCAGTGAAGCAGTCCAGACCAGGGCTTTTTTTTTGTTGGGGTTTTTTTGACTACCTTTTCAACCTCTTCTTTCATTATGGGTCTATTTAGTTGTTCTACCTCTGTTTGTGTTAGTTTAGGTAGGTAGTGTGTTTCTAGGAATTCATCCCTTTCTTCTAGGTTTTCAAATTTGTCAGAGTACAATTTTTCATAGTAATCTGATATGATTCTTTTCATTTCAGCTGCGTCGGTTGTAATATTGCCCATCTAATTTCTTATTCAGGTTATTTGCTTCCTCTCCTGTTTTTCTTTTGGCAGTTTGGCTAATGGTTTATCAACTTTATTAAATTAAAAAAAAAAAAGAACAGCTCTTGGTCTTGTTAATTCTTTCAATTGTTTTTCTGTTTTCTATTTCATTTAGTTCAGCTCTAATTTTTATTATTTGTTTTCCTCTTGTGCCTGTGGGTTTCTTTTGTTGCTCTCTTTCTCTTTGTTCAAGTTGTAGGGATAATTCTTTGATTTTGGCCCTTCTTTTTGGATGTGTGCATTTATTGATATAAATTGGCCTCTGAGCACTGCTTTAGCTGTGTCCCAAAGGTTCTGATAGGAAGTGTTTTCATCCTCATTGGAATCTAGGAATATCTTCATTCCTTCCTTAATGTCTTCTATATTCCAGTCTTTTTTGAGCAGGGTATTGTTCAGTTTCTAAGTGTTTGTTTTCTTTTCCCTACTTTTCCTGTTAGTGATTTCCACTTTTATGGCCTTATGGTCAGAGAAGATGCTTTGTAATATTTCAATGTTTTGGATTCTGCTAAGGCTTGCTTTATGACCTAATAGGTGGTCTATTTTAGAGAATGTTCCATGCGCAGTGGAAAAGAAAGTACACTTGGTTGCTGTTGGGTGGAGTGTTCTGTATATGTCTATGAGGTCAAGTTGGTTGATTGTGGCACTTAGATCTTCCATGTCTTTATTGAGCTTCTTTCTGGATGTCCTGTCCTTCATTGAAAGCGGTGTGTTGAAGTCTCCTGCTATTATTGTGCAGCTATCTCACTTTTCAATGCTGATACAGTTTGTTTTATGTATTTTGCAGCCCTGTCATTGGATGCATAAATATTTTATATGGTTGTATCTTCTTGGTGTATTGTTCCTTTAATCATTATATAGTGTGCTTCCTTATCCTTTCTGATGGATTTAACTTTAAAGTCTATTTTGTCATAAATTAATATTGCCACTCCTGCACTTTTTCATTGTTGTTTGCTTGATATATTTTTTTCCATCCTTTGAGTTTTAGTTTGTTTGTGTCTCTAAGTCGAAGGCTTGTCTCTTGTAGGCAGCAGATAGATGAATCTTGTTTTTTAATCCGTTCTGCCACTGTCTGTCTCTTTATTGGTGCAGTTCGTCCATTTACATTCAGGGAAATTCTGGATAGGGATGAATTTAGTGCTATCATTCTGGTGTCTTTTTGTGTGTGTGTTTCTGATGCTTTCCTTTTCCCACTTAATTTTAGGTGCTGAGTAGATTATCTTTATATATTGTCTTTTCCTCATATTTGTTGCTGTTGATTTTGTTCCTGCTGAGTTTGTATTTTTCCCTTGTATTTTATTTTGATGAGTAGGATAGTTTGTCTCCTTTGTGGTTACCTTATTATTTAACCCTATTTTTCTAAATTTCAACCTGAGTTTTATTTCTTTGTATTGCCGTATCTTCCTTTCCGTATGGAAGGTGTATGATTACATTTCTTTGTCTCTCTTTATTATTCTAATGTTGTCTTCTTTTATAAGATAACATCACTGTTACCCTGTTTTGAGCTTTTTTTTTTTTTTTTTTTAATAACTGTGCTTTGTTTTTTTGGATTTCCCTGTCTGGGTTGACTTCTGGTTGCTCTGCCCAGTGTTCTAGTCTTGGGTTGATACCTGATACTACTGATTTTCTAACCAAATAACTCCCTTTAGTATTTCTTGTAGTTTTTGTTTCATTTTTACAAATTCCCTCAACTTTTGTTTATCTGGAAATGTCTTAATTTCACCTTCATATTTAAGAGACAGTTTTGTTGGATATATGATTCTTGGCAGGCAATTTTTTTTTCTTCAGTTTTTTTAAAATGTCATCCCTTGCCTTCTTGCCTGCATGGTTTCTGCCAAGTAGTCCAAGCTCATTCTTATTGGCTCTCCTTTGTAAATGACTTTTTGTTTATCCCTCGCTGCTCTTAAAATTCTCTCTTTATTTTTGGTTTTGGCAAATTTGATTATAATATGTCTTGGTGACTTTCTTTTAACATCTACCTCATGTGGAGTTTGATGAGCATCTTGGATAGATATCTTCTCTTCTTTCATGATATCAGGGAAGTTTTCTGCCAACGAATCTTCAACAATTCTCTCTGTATTTACTGTTATCCCTCCCTGTTCTGGTTCTCCAATCACTCGTAGGTTATTTCTTGATAGAGTGCCACATGATTCTTAAGGTTTCTTCATTTTTTTAAATTCTTTTATCTGATTTTTCTTCAAATATATTAGTGCCAAGTGATTTATCTTCGAGTTCAGAAATCCTAGCTTCTACTTGCTCAATTCTTCTCTTTCTACTGAGTTGTCTAATTCTGTAATTTTATTGTTAATCTTCTGAATTTCTGATTGCTGCCTGTATGTGGATTTTTCCAGCTTATTAAACTTTTCATTATGTTCCTGAATAATCTTTCTAATTTCTTCAGTTGCTTCATATGTGTGTTCCTTGGCTTGTTCTGTGTGTTGCCTCATTTCCTTCCTGGTGTCTTAAAGGGTTCTGTATATTAATCTTTTGTATTCTGCATCTGGTAATTCAGGAATGCACTTTGATCTAGAAGATCCCTGGATTCTTTGTTTTGAGAACCTGGTGAGGTGATCATGGTCTGTTTCTTTATGTGACTTGATATTGACTATTGTCTCTGAGCCATCTATAAGTTATTGTATATTAGTTTATGCTAGTTCTCTGTGTCGTGGCTTCTTGCTTTGTTTTGTTTTGGCATACCTCTATGTGTTGCTTGAGTGAGCTAGCTTGATTATTTTCACCTTTGGAGCCCTGATGTCCTGTCCCCAGCTGGCTAGAGCTCTTATCAGGTATATCAGTCTAGGAATCCATTCAGTTTTCTTGTATGAATTCAGCTTAGGTTTCCAGGTAGCTGATCATCAAGTGTGTGGTACGGACTCTGTCCTCCAGTCTTAGAGGGGCAGATGTGATTGGCATATATACTGGTATCTGATTGCAACAGGGGGTCACACTCTGAACAATGCAGGGGGCTCAGAACCGACCCCCAAGTGTCTCTGAGGAAAGTGCATCACTGTTCCCTAGAGAGTGCCAGTGGGTGGGTTCTGCAGACAGACGATGGGCACCCAAAGTTTTTGGTTGTAAGGACTGGGAGGTACCAGTTATCTTTGGACCCTTTCACAGGTGGCTGGGTGACCTGAGTGGAACTACCAGTCCTTAGGTCCCTGATGTGGGTAGGTGGGGACTTTGTTTAATAGGCAAAGCAATGTCAAACATCAAACACCCACCTCTGCACCACACAGCTGAAATGGTTGGAGTCTGCCAACATGTGCCTATTCTCCCAAAACAGGCCCACACAGGTCCATGCAGAACAGAAATGTGTTCAAATTCCACAGACCATTTTATGACTGGACAGAAGCTGCTTCTGTCCTGAGCTCCCCTGGTTAATGGAGCTAGCAAATTATCTTTTCCCCCAAATGCAAAGTTTTTCCTTCCCCAAGGCCAGAAGGATGGCTCTAGGTGCTCAACAGTGCCTATCTCAGGCCCAGGGAATTCAGCGGCTGAAACTGGATTGTGGGTGGCGGGGCACGGTAAAGTATTTGCAAGTACTTAGCTTTTGCCGAGAGCACCATTCTCAGGTTCTAGAGGTGTGAGTAGGCTATGTGGCTGGCCATTTCTCCCTGAGGAATCTACGTCCCAAAGCTAGTACCAGCCCACTGACGCCACTGATCCAGGAATTGTGCCTGAGGGCTCCCTGCGATTCAGGTCCAGTAATTCCTCTCTGCTTCTGACCGGTCTCTTTCTCCCCCTGCCCCTCAGTTCATTCTCTATCAACCTTTGAAGCTCAGGGCTCCCAGCTTGTCTCAAATATACTTGTTTCACTTTTGGGGGAGTCTTTTTTGTGAAGAGGGCTTGCTGGAAGCATCTGTCTATTCTGCCACCTTGGCTCTGCCTCTCGGAAATTTGTTTGTTTTGGCAGTGGTTCTCCAATTGCTTGAACGTTATTCATTGAAATGACTGTCTTTTCACCACTGAGTTGGTTTTGCAGCTTTGGGGAAAGTAAGTTGTGTGGGTCTATTTGACTTTTGTATTCTATGTGACTGTCCGTCACTCAGTTCCACAGGGTACTGGTTAATTATAAGTCTTTAGGCTTGGAAGACTGATAAGTTCTACTTTATTCTTCTTTAGGACTGTTTAAACTAGTTTCCTGCCTTCCCGTATACATTTTAGAATAATTCTGTTTATACTGATTTTAAAAAGAGCTTAATGGAATTTTGATAAGAATTTTGGTAAACCCTGATGGCCTAGTGGTTAAGAGCTACAGCTGCAAACCAGAAGGTCATCAGTTCTAATCTAGCACATGCTCCTTAGACACTGCATGGGTGGTTCTACCCAGTCCTGTGGGGTCACTATGAGTTGGAATTGACTTGATGGCAATGTGTTTGGTTTTCTTTCAGTTTATCATCAGTTAGGAGAAAACTGACATCTTGCCATCGAGTCACTCAATCTTTGAACATAGTGTGTTACTCCATATAATTAAGTCTTTGATTTGTTTTATCAGCCTTTTGTAGCTTTCAGTATACAAATCAGTATATAAGCATGTTTTATTAGGTTTATACCTGTTTTGTTTTCTCTCTCTTTTCTTTTTTTGAACAATTATAAACGGTAACTTAAAAACAATTTTAGAGCAGTTTTAGGTTTATAGAGCAATTTCTGCAGAAAGTACAGGGAATTCACATATACCTATTCTCTCCCTTCACAATCCTATTATAAACATATTGCATTCCTATAGTACATTTTTTGCAATTTAAGAATTAATAATTGATACATTATTACTAGCAAGTGACTCTCTTTAGGGTTCACTCTTTGTTTTTTATAGTTCCATGTATTTGACAAGTGTGTAATGTCATATATCCACCCTTACAGTACAGAATAGTTTCACTGCCCTGTAAATATCCGCTCATTCTTTTTCCCCTCTTCTGTACCCCTGGTTACCACTGATGTTTTTACTGTCCATATACAAAAAAAAAAAAAAAAAAAACATTGACCTTCAGTCAATTCCAACTCATAGCAACCCTGTAGACATTCTGAGAAAAACTACATAATTTATGATTCTAACTATATGACATGTGCAAAAGGCAAAATTAACGGAAGAGAGGATGACCCTCAAGAAGATGGATTGACACAGTGCCTGCAATAAGGAGCCCAAATATAACAATTGTGAGGATGGGGCAGGACCAGGCAGTGTTTTGTTCTGTTGTACATAGGGTCACCCTGAGTTGGAACCAACTTGACGGCACCTAACAACAATGGTATTATGTTTTCTTAATTTCCGTGTCCACGTGTCTGTTTGCTAACTTATAAAGATACACTTGATTTTTTTTATGTATATCTTCTGGATTACATTGATTGATTTTCAAATATTGCAAATAACTTTGAATATACTCCTGATTCTTCACGAGGCCTCCTCTGACATAACTTCAGTGCTGAATGGAAAAAAATTCAGACTCGCTGCGTACATTGTCATGTCTGACATTTTAGGGTGTAGGTTTATTTGTTTTCACATGGAAGGGATGGAAGTTCTGGTTCTGGTTCCCTACTGTGCTTTCTCTGTCGTTACCTAGGTGGGCAAGTTGGGGTACCTCATTACAGCCTGGTGAGGGTGTTTGTCTTTATTTGCATCAATGGAAACCACGATTTTTTCTGTGGTGTTTTCTGGGTGGGAGTGCTTATTGTGTAAAAACTTTCTGTCTTGCTAGGCTGTGCCTTTCCTGATCCTTTGACTAGAGAAAGCACATGCTTTCTGGGGGGATTTTTGGATCCAGACATATTAGTGTTTACCGGTTGTCAGCTTTTCTGACTCTGAAGTGTAAGATATCTGAGGTAAAATAACCTAGGGAACTCACCACCTTGTTTAGATTTGAGGTCCCTAGGCAGTCTGCCTTCAGAATCTTCTTATATTTGTTTTATATGTAATATTCAGTTCTTTTTAGTTATACTTACTAGGAAGAATGAGGAGGAATGTGTCTCCTCTCTTTTCCTAGAAAGTGAGCCTTTGCTCTTTCTTTTGACATTTATACCTATGGGGGTAATTTTTGAGTTAAGTATGTGAATTTTTTTTGTAATTGCTTGGTGCTGATTCAGTGAATGGTTCAATTAATGAGAAATTATGCTGAGGGCTGGCCTACTTTCTGTTGTTTCATTCTTCAATAATTTGCAGTGGTTTGCTAAATGATATAAAGAAGATGATAGGCTAATGATTCTATAAATAGAATTAAATATAATTTAAAAAAATAAGCATTACTTCATTTTCAAAGATGGAAGTTAATCTATAGATACAAGTGTTCTCCTTTGTTACAGGCCTTCAAGTATAAATGGCATGCAGTTGGAATCAAGAATTCTATTGTCTGGTTTTTTTCTTTGATTTAGGGAAACTGTCAATTTGACAGAAGCCCTGTCGCTCTACAAAGAACAGCTCTGGCGCCTGTATTGTCCTGTAGAATTCTCAAAGGGGATCATCTGTGTCCCCTAATACTTGGAATTGTACCCTTCAAGCATGACATTGTTACCAAACCAAAACACCCAAGTAAACCCAAAGCAATTTAGCATTTTAAAGTTTAGTAATAAATGGAATTAACTGTAGTATATAAAGCTACCATGGTTCTCAAACTTGTCTTTACATTGGAATTCCAGGGAGGTTTAAAATCTGGATCCTACCCACAGATTCTCTTGTGTGACATCAGAAGTTTTAATATGTCTGCAGGTACTTATCATGATTAAAATTACTGGTCAAAATCAGTGTTTCTTAAAAGTGGTCCACAGACCAGCAGCATCATCACCTGAGTGTTTGTTAGAGATGAAAATTCTTAAGCCCCACTCCAGGCCTGCGGTTGAATTAGAAAGTCCGAAATCTATGTTTTTACACGCCCTTGCGGTGGGTTTACATGCACATTGAAAGCTTTAGACTACTTCCCCCCCGAAAGAAAGAGTCATTTCTGAATCAATTTGACTTGTGGAGACCCCATAGTAGAACTATGTGCCAGTGGGTTTCAATGGCTGATTTTTTTTTTTTTTTTTTTTTTTTTTGCTGTAGATCACAGTCTTTCTTTCATAGTGCCTCTGGGTAGACTCAAACCTCTGCCCTTTTGGTTAGTAGCCAAGTGCTCAATCCTTTGTACCCCCCGGGGACTTCATAGCTTGACAAATCTTGGCCTAAATATTGCTTTATTTGTAGCTAGCAGGAAGTATAACTAGTCTAGTATTTAAATTATCCTATTTAAGTTTCTGGACTTTTTTTTCTATTTGCAGTAGAAATTGAGAGCTAATAATAATGCTGAGAGGTCTGCAAAATTAACATTAGTGTCTTCCATTTGAAAAGTATTTCAGGAATAAGAATTCGGAGAAAGAATTAAAATCTGAGTGATTTTATTGAGATTTTCAATTTGATGTACGTCTTCTAAAATGTAGATTGTACTGTAGAGACAAAAAATAAATCAAACCTGTTGGCATCTGGTTGATTCCGATTCACAGTGGCCCCATGAGACAGAGTAGAACTTCCCCATAGTGTTTCTAAGCCTATAATCTTTGCAGAAGCAGACTGCTACATCTTTCTGCCACGGAACAGCTTGGTGGGTTTGAACCGTCAACCTTTGGGGTGGCAGCTGAGTGCTTAACCTTCGTGTCACCAGAGGTCCTTCTGTAAAGACTTTTACCTGTTGTTGTCTAGTCAATTCTGACTCATATCATCCATAAAGGACACAGTAGAACTGCCCCATAGAGTTTCCAAGGACTGCCTGGTGGATTCAAACTGCAGGTCTTTTGGTTAGCAGCTGTAGCACTTAACCACTCGTACCGCAAGGGTTTCCTTGTGTAAAGACTAGGGTTTTCTTATTTGCTTACTCTGAGGTTTGGCCAAGTCTAGTTTCTTTAATATTGATTTTAATATAGATTTCATATAGATCATTCCCAGCTTAAGAGGGGGCTTTGTTCTAATGAATCCCTTTGCAAGTTGGTTCTGACATAAGTCACGTATCTCATTTTTTTCTTTTCTTTTTTTAAAGTTTTCATTATTATTGCCTTCTATTATCATTATCTTTATAAATCATATCTTTATTTGTCTTTGGAGGTTGGAAACATTATATAATCTGTTTTGGTAGATGTTCTTCATCTTTTATTACCTAGCACATCCTTGAATTTCTTGGCATCTTCAACATTGTTGCTTTCTGGTCATAACATGTTATGTAAACAAAATTTGAATTTGAAACAGGGAAGTCAGCCCTTTGTGACTTTAATGTACTCAAAGTAGTCTTCTCCTTGCTGTTCCTTCAGGTTTTCAGAAAAAAGTTGTGTGCTTCCTTTTGAATTGTCTGTAAACTCAAAGGAATCCCCTTCTGGATTTGGTCTTAAATTGTGAGCGGATTTTCTATCTTGTGGATTGGGCCTTCTTTTTTGTTAAAATCATCATTTTTATGCCAGTCATTCCTTTAACTGCCTCCAAAATTCTATTCATATCTCTAAGGATTGTTAAAACGGTCAAATGAGACCTTCCTCATATGCTGTTACATCAACTTCCTTTCCATTATTGTAGGTCTTAATGATCTTCATTTTTATATCCATGTTTAGGGACCTCCTCACTTTATTTGTTGAATTAGAACTTGTAGTGGCATACTTCCTTTCCTAGACATATTATTGAGGGATATAAGCGGTGCACATGTTACAGTGTGAGAAACTTCAAATTAATAAATGATGTTTCTTGTGGTATGAGATGCTGAATAAGACCTGGTCATAACATCAGCATCAGTGTCATAAATGGCTTTGGTGCATGTGTGGTTCAGTTATATTCAACATTGCCCAACTTTCTATTACAACTCCTGGCACTGACACCAGCTTTATTGTAGGCCAGGCCATAACCTGCTATATGGCAGTGTTTTGAGTAATAAACCACAACGTAAGTGAACATCTGAGAATGGTAACATTACCAAATTACGTGCTGCAACATTGTACATATTACTAACAATAAGATATGCCAAAAAAAAAAAAGCAGAGAGTTGTAAATGTGGTTTGTTGTAACGGAAATGCAAATAAGTTCAAAGTCAGGTAGTACCTATATTATCAGAATCAGTTGTGTTATTAGTCTGCATTTGTATGTTTCAGGATTTTAGAAGACAGTTTGTAGCACTTAGAGAAAAGCCATTTTCCCTGCCCCTTCCCTGGTGCTTCCATTCTTCCTCTTGTTATCCTTTGTCTTTCCTTCTCTGCTTGGCTTCTTTCACTCCTGTATGTCTTAACTTACCTTACTACTCTCCATACCTCCTTTCAAGTCTCCACTTCTCCCTGTCTATTCTCATCTTCCTGAATCCCTGGACTGTCCTGACTATCCCTATGTATCTCCTCCCTATCTATCCCCTATTTCTGTTTCTCTTACCTCCTTGTTTATCCCTCTTCCACAACTCTTCTTCTCTGTCTTTCCTTTATGCTCCCATCATTTCCTCAAGAATTCCCTCTTGCTCACCTCGTTGTCATCTCGTCTCTGTATCTTACCTATCCCTGCCTGGACTGTCCCATCCTCATTCTGTCTCCTCATCATTTCTCTACTATCTTCCTGTCTTTGTCTCCCTCCCTCTCTACCTTCTTGTATTAATTCCCTAAAACTTCTTAAGAGTAGTGATATGATACCTGGTAGCATATATTTTTCCCTTTAGTCTTTTGTTAATTGCACCGCCATTTGAACATCACAGGTGGGAGTGTTTGGCCATAAAAGTAGCTTTGTTTAAAAAGCCTTCAGTTTCATTCCCACAGCACTCCAAGCCATGAATGTTTTCATCCATCTTCCAATTTGTAGATGATAATACAAATTTTAAATTGTGACTGTCTCTCTTTAAATTATCTGCTTTTATTCTTTGACACCCTTTCCAGGTGGGTATTTTATACAGTTTGGAAGAACACTAAACCGTGACGATCAAATCTCCTAATTGTATATGCTTCAAATAACCGTAATATTATTCTTAATTATTAATTTAGTTTAAAGGCAAGTAGAAAAAATATATTTTGATGAGCTATGGTGCTATTTTTTAAAATCAGCTTAAGGGTGGTTAGGCAGCACAGCTAACACTGCCAAATGCATTGAACCCCTAGAATGTTACTTTTGTTACTTTTTATTTCTGTGTATGCTTTCTTTTAGTTGACCTTCAATCTGAATGTTTGTAGAAGTGAACATTCTTATTTTGTTTTGTTACAGAGGGAACTTCTTAATACTATTTCAATAAAATTGCAAAATGTAACTAAATAAATTTCTTATGTTCTTTTGCTTTATTTCAATACAGTCTCTTCTTTGCTTCTGATCTCATAGAACATAGTTTGGGACAGTTGCAACTTTTCTCTGGAGACTTTATGTCCCCTAGTGGCCAAATGTTTTAACAAAATTGTGCTATCATCAGTGTAGTCTTGTTCTAAATAATAAAGGTTGTAAGTTAGCATGAAGGATTCAGGGAAACTAAGTGGAGGATTCAGTTAATTTTCCCAAGTGAAAGCAAGCAGATACTGCCTTTCAGGGTGTACGGAAATACTGAAAAGTGCACTGCAAAGGACAGTAACTGTAAAGATGGCAGCATCTGGAGGAACGTTAGAAAATAAATGGCTGCTTGGGACCCCGGGAAATCTAAGGAATAACAATGCAATTAATGGCTTAAAAATCCTCCACCCTCTATTGTTGGTTTTTTAATAGGGAGTATAGAGTATTACAAGAGTAGGTGCAACAGTTGAGTAGGCCCATAGTAAGTCCTAAATAATAGGCATGACGGATTTTTGGCAGATTTAGATGTGCCTACTTGGATTTTAATGGGTTCTACTGACAAAACTCAACCCATATTAGTAGATGAGGTGGCCCACAAGGTTTCAGGAATTAATGAAAGGCGGTCAGAGGGAAGTTGGTTAGACGATGTTAGACTATCTTTATGTGTAATAAGCATAAGTAAGCAGTTTCTTTCCTTTGCCTAAGTTCTGATTCATGTCCTTCATTAGTGATTTTGGAGACACCAGGCAAACTTATTTCCTTTTTCTGTGAACTGTACATGAGAATCCCATTTAGATAAAAGGTCTCAGCCTAACAAATTAACAGGGGTATCAGGCCTAAGCAAAAAATAGATGCAAGTCTTCAATAGTACCAAGGGATACTGAAATGGGCTCAGACTGAGTTAAAGTCTGTTCTTGATTAGTAATTCCCACTACTTTTTAACTTTTTATACTCTGGGGAAGGAGCTTCTGCAAAATAATAATAATAATAATAATAAAATTGAGATTAATAGCAGAAAAGGTGGGTCCAGTATTAACTAAAATTGCCAAGTCTGTCCATTAGTATTTATAATAGTTTCTCCTTGCAAGTTAAGTGCACCATGGGAAAGGCTCATATTGTTTCCCTGGATCCCCCTTGTCCCATATCTGGCTGAGGGGCATATGTTCTTAGCTGGAAGACTCTCATCTTGTTTTTCAATTTATAACTTTTTTCCAGTGACCAGGCTTTTTACAATAATGGTAAATGCTAGGTTTAGTTTGTTTTAAATTAGGTCAAGATTTAATCAGGGTTTGTAATTGTTGTAATTATAATGCCACTAACTTGTTCTATTTAGCCTTCTGCTTTTGTTCTAGGGTCTGGTACATAGGTTATATTGGTTAGCTCAGTAATGGGCACCATTTCCCACTCTAACCTGTGGCATTTAACTAATTTGGACAGTTCTGCGTGCAGTACATTTAAAAATATTGAATTAAAGATAATTTTGGCTCATTCAGTTAAGTGTCAAACCAGAATGCTCTGCAGAAATTTTAGCTAAATGATCCCTGCAATTATAATTTTCACTTTTTTACAGCTTTGAACCTTTGTCCATTCTGTTGGACATCTCCAGAATATCATCCAAAAGCTATTTACCTTTGGCTCTTGCCTCATAATTCACAGCCAGATACAAAGGTTTTAAGGTTAGAATTTTTTCTAGGTCTTTCCAGTGGGCCTCTTTCATCCATAATTGAGCTTCTTCCTGGTCTGACAGTTATTGATATAAAAAAAATAGGGCAAGCATCAAAACCAAATTCAGGTATGGAAGACATTGAAATTTTCAGACTGGGAATTTAACATAGCTGAGATTAATATCATAAAGATAGTAGTGGAAAAAGTATACACCATGCATGAAAAGATGTGTAGTATAAACAGAGACATGCAAACTTAAGGAAATAATAGAAATCAAGAACACACAATTGTCTTAGGCTCGGTTCTCTAAAGAAGCTGTGAAGTGAGTCCTTTGAACTGAGGCAATGCTGTGTTGGATCCCATGAAGGTGGATAAGTCATTCTGTAAGTACATAGATGGCAGTTTTGACAGAAGCATTGTATGCAGGCATGGCAAATCTGTGTCAAGAGTGTCTGTCCCATTAAGGACAAAATACTACCCTTTCAGTGATGAAGCTGTCTAGTGTAACCAGTCTGTCACCAGGTTGCCAGCCGATTGCCTTCAGGAATGGTGCCGTATCGCAGACTCAGTGTTGGTCTCTGTTACTGGTGACTGGACACTCAGCAGTGGCTGTAGTCAACTCAGGCTTGGTAAGTGGAAGTCCATGTTGCTAAGCCCATGCATAACATCCATCCCTGCCACCATGGCCACTAGTTTCATGAGCCCATTGAGCAATGATGGGAGTGACTGGGAAAGTGGATTGGTCGTTCGCACAGAACCACTTGATGAAGTTCTCCGTTGTTGAGGTCACTCTTTGGTGAGCATTCACATGAGACAAATATCTTCCCTTCTTTGGCCCATTTAGAGAGGTCTATCCACATACTTATTCCCCATAGCTTTTTGTCATCAACTTTCCAATCACATTCCTTCCAAGTCCCTGACCATCCAGTCAAACCATTGGCCACACCCCATGAATCAATATGCAGTTGCTCATCTGGCCATTTCTCCTTCCCAGCAAAGTAAACAACTAGGTGCACTGCTTTAAGTTCTGCCCATTGACAGGATTTCCCTTCACCACTGTCCTCCAAGGAGGTCCCAGAAAGGGGCTGTAGTGCTGCCCCTGTCCATGTATGAGTGGTGACTGCATATCACACAGAATCATCTGAAAACCAGTACCATGAGTTTTTTCTTCCCTGCTCAACAAATCTTAAAGAACTCCCCATTAGGCAATAGGTACAGACTGGGAAGAGGAAAGTTACTGTCACAGGAATAGGCTCTATGGACTTTTGGTCCACTAACTCATGCAACTGTGCCTTCAGGTCTTGCTCTAAGGACCAATCTTGTGTATACCTCTTCCATTTAATGATGGAGGAGCTGCTGTACACATCTAACTTTATGAATCTGTGGATCAGACAACACAATTCATGATGGGTAGCTTAGTTGACATGGTGACTTGCAGGCCTGTAATTAGACATCAGTCTACTAAGGCCCAGCAACAGGCCAAAAACTATTTCTGAAAAGGAGAGTAGCTACCTGTGGAGGATGGCAGGGCTTTGCTCTGAAATTCTAAGGGTCTGCACTGTGATTCACAAATGAGGGCCTGCCGAAGATTCCAAATAGCATCCCTACTTGTAACTAATACTTTAAGCACCATGGGATCACCTGGACCATATGGCCCAAGTGGCACAGTAACTTGCATGGCAGCCTGAACTTGTTGCAGAGCCTTCCGTTGTTCTGGGCCCAGCTCAAAACTAGTGGCTTTTTGAGTCACTTGGCAAATAGGCAAAAGTTAAAAAAAAAAAAAAAAATTCCACTGCTGTCAAGTTGATTGTGACTCATAGTGACCCTATAAGACTGCAGAACTGTTCCAGGGCTGTGAATATTTATGGAACAGCCAACCTTTTGATTATCAGCCTAGCCGTTTAGCTACTGTGCCACCTGGACTCCTAGTAGCACACCCAAATGAGGAGTATGTTGCCTCTAAAATCCAAAGAGGCCCACCAGATGTGTCTCCCTTTTAGTTTTTGTTCTTGTTAGGTGCCATTGAGTTGGTTCCAACTCATAGTGACCTTTTGTACAACAGAATGAAACACTACCAGGTCCTGCACCATCTCACAATTGTTATGTTTGAGCCCATTGTTGCGGCCATTGTGTCAATCCACCTTGTTGAAAGTCTTCCTCTTTTTCACTGACTTTCTACTTTACCATGCATGATAGCCTTCTCTAGGTAATAGTCCCTCATGATGACTTGTTCAAAGTACATGACATGAAGTCTTGCCATCTTTGCTTCTTGTCAGTGTACTGTTGTAACCGCTTTTGAATGATCTTCAGCAAAATTTTACTTATGTGTGATATTAATGGTAGTTGTAAGAGGGGCCAAATGTAATATCATATTTTTCACTTTAGAAGAAACATCTTGACATGTCCCATACCACTGAACTCCTAGAAATTTCACCGAGGAGGAATGCACCTGAATTTTTGTGGTATTAATTTTTCCACCCTTTATCATGCAGGTATTTTACCAATAAGCCTGGAGTCATAGATACTTCTTTCTTACTAGGTCCAATCAGCATAGTCTCGTTAATGTTATAGACTGCTGTGACATCTTTTAGAATGGAAAAATCCATCAAGTTGCCTGGGTGCTAAAATATGACCCAAGGCTGGAGAGTTGACATACCCCTGAAGTAGTACAGTAAAGATATGTTGCTGGCCTTGCCAGCTGAAGGCAGATTGCTTCTGGTAATGGTTCAAAACCAGAATCAAGAAAAAAAAGCACTAGCTAGATCAATAGCTGTATACAAGATTATCAGTACAGGACGTGTTTTGGGACTCCCTGGACCACTGGACCCACTGTGAGATGAACCTCAGCTAAGACTCCATTAGTAATGTACCCTCCATGCTCTCCCACTCTGATAGGTGGGTCACAGTGACACAAAGCTAGTGTCCAGTAATCCCTGGAAAGCCTGATTATTTTATTCCCCCAATGAACACTCACTCTTGTAAAAAACCTTTAGGCAAGGCTGGAAGACAGATTAACAGTAAAAAAAAAAAAAAAAAAATTGTTATGCAAGTGAGGTTCTTCCTCAAGGAGATCTGGCCTCCCCTTCATCAAGGGTTTATGGATCTGTTAATTGGTTCAAGTCTGGAAATTGAAGGGCCTCTGACTCTATTCTGATGATTCAAGTTAGACTGCTGTTCATGTGACCTAGAAGTCTTTGCTTGTACAAACCAAGTAAATATAAGCTTTCCATCTATTTCATTCCTAGGAACAGCATTTCTAAGTTGCCAATGCCATAAGTCCATACAAATCAGGCCATGATGATTACTGCTTTGACTTTACTGTTCATTATGGTGAACATGCCCAACTTGTCTTTGTCAAATAAGTGCCACCACTTGGCCACTACCACCAGGAGATGCAGTCAGTGCCATTGTGGTTAGGTATCTTAATTCAGTTAGGGTAGTTCCAACTGTCAAATCTGACGTACATAGAATAGAAATCACAGCAGTCTTCAAGGATGCTGGGGCTGCCTTCATAAATTTGTTCTTCCTCTTTGTAAAAGGTGTGTCCTCTGGGAATTCCATGTGTGGGTCTGTAGGTAACCTAATAAATCCAGTTTAACATGCCAATTTTCCTAAGGCTTTGGATGCCTTCTTCTAGGGTATACCAGGACAGGCCTGGTAATTCCAGTTGATTTAGGGTAGTTCACTGAATAATCTGTGCTTCAACATTCCAACCAAATAAACTATCAGATACTTTCCCAACCTTTTGAGCAGAAAAACTGAATGAAGGATCTGTCTTTAGTGGGCCCATATCAATAAATTAAGACTGATCAAATTTTATGTTCCTTACACCATTATCCCACACACTTTATAGCCATTTCCATATGTATTCCCCAGATTTTTGTTAGTACATATTAAAACAGTCAAGCAATTCTTCTGGAATATAGTGTACCTCATCCTGTACTTCACCTTTTGGGGCTTGCTGGGACTTAAATTATAGTTTAGAAGCAACAATGGGTGGAGGTGGTTCCTGGGAACATTCAGCATTGTCTTGCAAGGCATCTGCCCTAGGCGATGCCCCAGGCAATAACTCAGACAGCACCCCAGGTAATACCACAGACAAAGGTTCCTCAGACATAAGTGGGTTAATCTCATCAGATGAAGGTGTAGGGGATAACTAATGGTTTTGCTAGGGAGGGTGGCTCAGCAGACAAAATTGGAGTAATCTCTTCAAATGGGAGGGCTGGTTCTGTTGACAGGAGTGATTCAATGGAATTTAGGATTTCAGTGTCCCCATCTTCTTGATTATCTTACCATATTCCCCATTGCAAGTTTTAGGACCCTGTTTCTTCCCAGTCAATGACCTCACTTTAACTGCAGACATCATTCAAGGTTGGAAATTCAATCGATACTGTAATTCAGCCACTCTTTCAATAAGGCTTCTTTTGGTTTTTGGCAATATCAGCTCTGTTACTACAAGCCATACAGCTCTCTTTCATAGCACAAGTGGTAACTTTGAGGTTTTTCACACAGTACTTGAGCTTTGACGCTGAAGTCCTGAGCTCATCTCTTTCTTTTACCACTTTGTCTAATAGAAGTAGGACCAACCAACAAGATTTCCTATATTTCTCATTCTGACAAAATTGTAGGAAAGTATCACATGCGATCACCCACAGCCTTGTCTCTCACCAACTGTGATCTACTGGTGATGAAATTTTGCATATTAATATCACCACTCACTCCATGGAGGCAGAATCATCAGCATATTTAAGATTAGTCAGACTTGAGAACCAATTTAGAAAACTCATCCTTATGATTTTGTTTCTTTAGGACCACTCTCAGTACCAAATATCTTAGACTCAATTCTCTAGAGGAGCAAAACTTGTGACATTTATATGGGTCAGATATTGGCTGGAGGCTGCTCCACATATGGCTGCGGTGGCTGACGAACCCATAATCAGCAGGCCAAATGGTAAGCTTCTGGCTCACAGGGCTGAAGAGCTGGTGAATCCCAAAGTCAGCAGCTCAGAGGACAGGCCGCTGGCTCAAGTTTCAAGAACCAGAGATCAGATGATGAAAGCCAGAAACAGGACCCAGAGCAAGCAAGCACACTTTGTCAGAATGTCCATATGTATCTCTCGGGTGCAGGTTACACCCGTAGGGAAACTTCTCTTACAAGTGATTGGAAAGATAATTACATCAAATCACAAAATGGAAGATAATTACATAAAACTGAGAATCACGATTTAGCCAAGTTGACACATAACATTAGCTATCACACTAACAAATCAAGAACACATGGATGATGTCAACAGTATTCTGAAATAGAAACCTCCCAAAATGAAATACAACAAGGAAGGGGGAAAAATGCAGTGAATTAAAAAACAAACAAAAAAAACAAAGAGATGGAATATCTAAAAACAGTGGAACAGTTATAAAAGGTGTATACATGTAATTGAAACTCCAAAAGTAAAAAGGAGAGAACAGAGTAGAAGAATTATTTGAAGTAATAATGAGTGGGGAATTCCTAACATTAATGAAGATACCAAACTACAGATCCAGGAAACTCATAGAAAACCAGTCAGAATAAATACCAAAAAATATATACCTAGGAACCATCATATTCAAACTACTAAAAAACAAACACAAAGAGAAAAATCTTGAAAGAAGCTGGGAGAGAGGTGCTATACAGAAAGATTAGAATTCTATCTGCTGCTTTTTAGAAATGAAGCAGGCAAGAAGAGACAGAAACAATATGCTTTAAGTGTTGAATTGGTTAGCACAGTTAAATGCTTGACTACTAGCTGAATGGTTTGCAGTTCAAATCCACCCAGAGATACATCAGAAAGCAGGCAGGCAATCTGCTTCTGAAAAGTTACATCCTTGAAAGCACTGTGACACAATTCTAATCTGCACACAGAAGACAGCCATGAGTCAGAATCAGTTCAATGGCAACAAATAACAAAGTGTTAAAAGAAAAAAACTCACCAAACTAGAGTTCTGTATCCCACAAAATAATCCATCAAAAGTAAAGGAGAAGTAAAGACTGTATCAGAAAAACCAAAACAGTGAATTTATAACCCACAGAGATGTGCACGAAACGTCAGGGAGGAGAAAAAAATGTCAGAAAGTCAGATATACATAAAGAAAGGGAGAAATTTGGAAAACATATAAATGAAGTTAAAAGAGAACTCTTTGCTGAATATAATGATAATAACCATGTATTGGATGGTTATAGCATATGGATAAGTGAATGACAACAATAACATACTGTAAGGACAGGAGAAAGAGTACCCAGGTCATGTGACATATTGTTGAAATATAGATTTCAAAGTGGGCAATACACAGCTATATTTGTAAGAAACCTACTTTAAACGTAAAAATTCAGTTTAAAAATAAAGGCATGGAAAAAGTTATACCATGTTAACATTTAAAACACTATCAATCAATTGACATTTATAGAATAGCTCATCTAAGTACAGCACAATATTCATTTTTCTCAAGTTCATGTGGTAGATTCACTAAGACAGGTCATATTCCTGGCCATAAAGTGCATATTAGCAAATAAAAGAATATATAAATCATACAAAATATATTCCAGGCCACAGTGAAATTAAACTAGAAATCAATAACAGAAAGATAGTGGGAATCCACATTATTTACAGATTAAGCAACATATTCCAAAACAACTGAACTTTAATAAAAATTTACAATACTGTAAACTAAATGAAAATGTAACTTAATGAAATTCATGGGATGCAGTTAAAGCAGTGCTTCCAGGGAAATTTATAGCATTGAATGTAAGAAAGGAAGGGAAACCTAAATTTAACAATGTAACCCTCTACCTCAGGGTGATTATTAAGGTTGTGTCAACTTGGCTGGGCCATGATTCTCAGTGGTTTGGCCATTCTGATGAAGTTTGGCAGTCGTATGATGATGTTATCAACTCCATGATGAAATTTGATATGATGTGATCACCTTCATGATGGGATCTGCTGTGAGTAGACAGTCAATTGAAAGGGAGTTTCCTTAGGGGTGTGCCCGGCACTGAACGTAAGTGGAGTTTCTAGCAAGGGTTTTGCTCATACTGGATTGTGTTCATCTGACCTCAGGCTCTTGGGAGTTGAGCTAGGAGTTTACCTATTGAAATGGAGTTTCCTTAGGGGTGTGCCCGGCACTGAACGTAAGTGGAGTTTCTAGCAAGGGTTTTGCTCATACTGGATTGTGTTCATCTGACCTCAGGCTCTTGGGAGTTGAGCTAGGAGTTTACCTGCAGTCTTGCCTACTGATTTTGGGATTTGTCGGTCTCTGCAGCCAGTGAGCCAGAGCCCTTCTGTCTGACTTGCCTATCTTGGATTCTTCAGCCCCTGTGGCTACGTGAATCAATAGAAGCATCCAGTGTGATCCACAATTGCATGGACCATTTCTGTAATATAAATCTCCCTCTATATATTATACTTTACTGCTTTTGCTTCTCTGGAGAACTGAAACTAAGATATTTGGTACTGAGAGTGGTTCTAGAGAAAAAAAATTGTAAGGATGAGTTTTCTAAGTTGGTTCTGAAATCTGGTTAGTCTTAAAGATGTTGATGACTCTGCTTCCAGTTGTAAAGACAGAACTGCTAATTCATGGTGTAGAGTGAAAATACAAATACACAAAATATCACCACCAGCAGCTCAGGTATTGGTGAGAGACCAGGCTTTGGGTGATTGCATGTTTGATTCCTTTCTACAGTTTTGTCATGATGAGATGTATAAGGAAGGTGGTGGTAGAAGAAAGAGATGAACTCAAGCTTCAGAGTCAAAGCTCAAGCACCATATAAATGACCTCAAAGTTTCCACCTGTGCTTGAAAGAAAGCCTATTTCTTATAGTAACAGAGCTGATATTGCCAAAACCAAATCCAGACTCTTCTTGTAAGGGTGACTGACTGACAATGCCAACTCAATTCCCAAACGTGAGTGGTGTCTGAAGTTAAAGTGAAGGGATCAGTTAGAAAGAAAAAGATCCTGAAACTTGGGATGGAGACATATGGGCAGATAATCAGGAAGCCAGAGACACGGAGCTCCTATATTCTGTTGAATCACTCTTGCCAAGAGAACTAGCCCTCTCACTCCTATCTGAAGAGATTATTCCATCTTTACTAAGCCAATCTCTCAGCTCCCATCTGATGAGATTAACCCAGCAGTGTCTGAACAGCCTTTGTGTGAGGCATTGTCTGGGGCATCGTCTGATGCAGATGCCTTACAAGACAATGCTGAATGTTCTAAAAACACACCCTTACCACCCATTTTGGCTTGTAGACCTATAACTAGACTTAAGTCCCAGCGAACCCCAAAAGGTGAAGTGTAAAGTGTGACCCGGGATGAGGTATACTATACTTCAAAAGAGCTACTTGGCTTTTCTCATACATACAGAGAGAAACCTGGGGAATATGTGTGGGAATGGCTATGAAAGGTGTGGGACAATGGTGCAGGGAACATAAAGATGGATCAGTCTGAGTTCATTGATATAGGCCTCCTAAACACAGATCCTTCATTCAGCTTTTCAGCTTGAGAGATTAGGAAAGTATCTAATAGTTAAACTATAAGCATGGATTACACAGTGGCCTACAGTGAATCAGGTTGAGGTACCAGACCTGCCTTGGTATACTGTAGAAGAAGGTATCCAAGGGCTTAGGAAAATGGGCATGCTAGAGTGGGTTTATCAGGTTAGACCCACAGACCCACACGTGGAGTGCCCAGATGACACACCTTTTACTGCAACAGTAAGGAATAAATTTGTGAAGGGTGCCCCAGAATCCTTGAACACTGCTGTGATTGCTATTTTATGTAAATCAGATTTGACAGTGGGAGCTGCCCTAACTGAATTAAGACACCTAACTACAATGGAGTTAATTAGACCCCGTGGTAGCAGGGGCCACGTGGCGGCACTCAATCAACAAAGACAATGTGGGCGTGGTTACCATATAGACAGTGAAATCAAAGCAGTGATCAGAATAGTCTGACTCATACAGACTTAGAGCATTGGATACTTACTCATGGTGTCCGTAGGAGTGAAATAAAGGGGAAGTCTAAATATTTACTTGATCTGTACAAGCAGAAAAATTCTAAGTCAAGGGAACCGCAGTCTAAACTTGAATCATCGGAATGGAGTCAGCACCCCTTAATCACTTCCCAGATTTGAGTGAGTTTATACACCCACAAGTTCTTGAATGAAGGGGAGGCTGGATCTGCTTGAGGAAGGGTTCCAATACACTGACAAATCTTTCTGCCAGTCTTCCCCAAATGGATCTATGGCCTTTTAGGAGAGTGACTATTCTCTGGGGAAAAGGAAATCATCAGACTTTTGGGGGATTACTGGACTCTGGCTCTGACCTGACACTGATTCCAGTAGATAGAAAATGTCACTGTGGCTGACACAGTCAGAGTTGGGGTATATGGAGATCTAGTTATTAATGGAGTCTTGGCTCATGTCCATCTCACAGTCAGTCCAGTGGGTCTGGGAGCCCAACGTGTAGTGATTTCCCCAGTTCCAGAATGTATAATTTGAATAGATACATTTAGCAACTGGTAGAACCCACACATTGGATCCCAGAAAAATGGAGTAAGGGTTATTATGGTGGGAAAAAACAAGTGGAAGCTATTAGAACTACTACTAACTAGAAAAGTGGTAAATCAGAAGCAATACTGCATCCCTAGAGGGATTGAAGAGATTACTTGAAGGACACAGGGGTGATGGTTCCCATCACATTCCCATTCAACTCACCTATTTGGCCTGTCCAGAAAAGCAGATGGATCTTGGAGAATGACAGTGGATTATCAAAT